>NC_069499.1:1239797948-1240159615 GCF_027579735.1 Bombina bombina
CTAGTTTTTCCTGCTGATGGTGGCACACTTGTACCCAGGAAGATCTAGAGCTGCATTTCACCCACTCGCCTTCACTGCAAGCTAGGATTCTTTATTTAAGTTTATATTATTTTGCACTAAATTTCACATGATTTCTTGAATTTTCGGATTTCAATGCCTTGACAAAAAATATTTTGGTGCATGCTCAGGTCAACATCTGAATGATCATTTACATTTCAATGGAGTGCCTGGAGGTTTTAAAAATATTAACTGAAAAAAATACACAAAATGAGAAATGTCACAAATTACTAGTATCAGTAAAGTAAGCACACCCTGACTTTAACACATAGGCCAGTTATCAATTTTAAATCACAATCTTTTACATTAGAAAATCTAATGGAAAAACTGTGCAATAATTCTGAGGAAATCCAGGCTCCAAAAATGTTTTCTGCTTATATTTTATCCAGATATAGAAAATATAAATAAATTATACAGAACGGGAGCAGCTTAGCTGATTCTAACACCTTGTTATCTAATGGGCTGGAATACCTTTCAAACAAAAGCTAATAAGAAATGGAATTGGATTTGAATTTAAATTTGTGTTGGAATAAACTCCTATACCAGTACTTACAATTATAACAATAACAACTAAAAATAACAGATGTTGATTACCTTGGCATTATCCTGGATATCTTTTCTTCTTGCCCAGATTAGCACAAGCACATATAGCACAGCGATGCAGCCCACTGTAGTGATCACCACAGGATTGTCCACGAAAGTAGCAAAGAGTTCTACTGTTCTACTGACGTCAATTGCATTTGGCATCACTATGAAGGAGCTGCCAAAGAAGGTGAGGTGAGTGCAGAGACACTGAATGCTGCTTGGAGTGGTGTAGGGTCCGACCTGTTGAAGAAATAGTCACAGGTGTGAAAGAAAGCATGCTGACGTGCTGATTAGATTTTTACTTTTAGAGGGCAAAATACCATGGGATAGCTTTGATTCCTGATAAAAACACTTATTTGCATAGTTCTCAGCTAATGACCAAGGGGATTTGTAAATAAGCCATTAACATGGAAGAGAGTCTACCCCTTGATATTTTTCAAATATTAATTACAAGCAGCATGTAATAAAACTCTTGCATTTTTTTTCCACACCTGCACTGCAAATAATTAGAACTTTTTAATCCCATAGCACATGTTTATCAAAATGCACTAAATGTAGTTCTTTTACTTAGTACAGAAAACACATTTGCCAATAAAACATGACTGCCTCCAAGTTGATGGACAGGAAAAGATAATAATCATATGTATTTTTTTTTTAATTTTAAATGGAATAAAACACCAAAACCATCCTTTTTTTTTTTTTTTACATCTGAGCATTTTCATGGTATCTATAAAACAGGTAAGAATTCAACCCGGCAGGGGTGTTTGGGTTGATGAATGCACTGACCCAAAAAATACTTGAGGAAAGAAACTATATTTTTCTTGGATTACTATAGAAGCTAGATCACAAAGGAGATATGCTAAAGCGGTACCTACTAGGGGTAAAGGAGGAGAAACACCTAAAATAATGCACAATTATATCTATTTTATAATAAAACGCTCCATAATGCAGAATTTTGCTTACAAAGCAGCTTCAGCTGGGGGCTGGATACATATTATTGTTAGGTTCAAAACAGACATGGAGCTTAAGCAAAATACATTTGGAAATAAATCAGGCAGCACATTATAAGATGTGAAGCAATAATACAACAGCAAGGTTTTAAAAAGCACTGCTAATAGAATAGAATAATTTATTCACCAAGTATAAAAAAAGAAAAATATACCAGGAATACTTCATGGTGCAAAAGGTATCAGGTGACAATGAACAAACAAATACAATCAACAGTATAAAAATCTAATCATCAAATATATTCACAAAGAGTGACTAAAGTGCAATTTATCGTACCAAAAGGGAAATAAGAGAAGTATTCCTGTTTGCTATTTAAATAGCACTTAAAATGCTCAACCTTGGCTTACGATAAACCGAAACGATTAAAAAGCAATGGCCAGGGTGAGATGAATCAGATAAAAACATTTCCGAATTTCGTATTCATTCTTGAAAAGTAAATTAGTTGACAGCCAGTAATAAGTGAGATTTAACAAATACTCATGTTCAGGGCATTTCCTTCTTTTTCTTTTTCTTTTTTTAACCAATTTCTATGTATAAATAAAACATAACCCTAATGAGCACCCAGGAAAATTGATAGAAACCCAAATATAGTATAGATAGAATGTTTGCATATTTCCTTCCATATAATACGTGCATAGAGGGCAGGTATATTCTTCGAACAGAATGCATTTGGCACATTGCCTGGGCTTGGCGCAGTTTGCACAATCAATTAACTGCATTCCCATTTGCACTGTCAAATATTTGCCTGGCTGCCACATAGGAAACAGGCAGGTGCAAATGTCCCTGTAATGAAGAAAATGTATGTTATGTTTTATCTCTGAGGCACCTGCTGCCCTGTCTATCAATAGAGTTTTCTTTACCAGCAATTATCAGTATCTATGACATGGAATAAGTTATTTACACCCATGTATCTTGTTAGTTTTAAATTAAAATAAATTTAACAACCTTTTTTTTTTTTAAATCAAAGATTTTTTATTTAAGGTATTTAGTAATACACCATTCTTATCATGTCATCAGAAATATCATCTCTACATCATAACGACAATCCTCAGTACAAAATGAAAGACAAAAAATATACAAGTACCCTCTGAGATAACACAACTAAATACAAAGATAACACTCCAGAGAATTACTCAAGAGTTAGTTAATTACACTTATACAAGAGGATCATAACATATAAGAAATATTATAATAGCCATTATTAATGTAAGTATGGTAAACAGAATTGATACCTTAGGTTTTTATTATGTTTGTCAATATTTCTGTAGTACCTTATTATCAGGATATACTGCCTATTATAGTGACATTGTGATACTGTACTTAGAGTAATAGCATACAATATGAGAGGTACTATTCTTTATTGTAACAGAATATTTTAACTCTCTAGCATGCGTTCCTCACATATTTAGAGGGTCCACTCTTGAACCTTGCTATACTATTGACCTAGGCAAGAGGAATTATAATAACATTGGCCACTCTTGGGCCTTAGCAAAATTCACTATCTAATAATATGAGAACCAAGCTTGCTATCCTTTATATCAATAAGTGAAGAATACAAAGTTAGATATAGCATAAATAACAACCTTATATATATAAACAGATCATACAATATGATTTAGTCAATTATTATTAGATCTCATATTATGCAAGACTACTGAAAATATAGATTTTATCAACTGATGACACATTATAGGGCTCCAGTGGAGAACACACTAGCATTATTTACAATAAGTGATGGATGGCTATGAAATGTATAGTAAAACAGGAGAGAGAATTACCATGGACAAGTCTAAAGGTATACACTGGGATGATAAAATGGCAGACAAAAGTAATAGGTATGATTACCTTAGGATGTATTCCAATAGAGTACAGGGGGGTGATAATAGAGGATAAATACTCTCCATATAGTAAATTAGCATATCTCCCGGCTGCTAAATTCTGCATTGTTTGAGCTTATATAAATAACTTGTAGTATACAAATCTACTAGGTGAAGTCTGATGAGTTTAACCTGATTCCAAGATCGGCACTCCCATTTTTTTAACTAGGGACTTAAGGGTCTAACATTAAAAAGGCAGTATAGACATAATGACCAGTGATAAAGGGTGTTCCCCTGAATGAGTGTAATATGAAGCTAGGAGATTTAGTTCATTATGAAATAAACCCCTACAGGATTGAACAAACCTTTGCACCATACAAACCCCCCTGGGAAGTCTAAGTAATATCTGGTAAGACATGAGTTAGGATATGATGTTTTAAGGTAGCATAGATGCCCTGTAAAATTATCTCCACCCTGTAGTTGCTTTGTTTGTGCGATATGTACTCCTGCACCCCAGCCGCTGGCAGAGGGGCACCCCCACATAGGCTGATTTTGGAGGTATAATTAATTAGTTAAGTTACATGGCTCTACTCAGCTAAACGGCTAAATATACATGAGAGACAGTAAGATTATGTGGAGATGAACCAGAGATAGTCACTCATGCCGCAAAGGTTACCATCTACTACTACTAGATTGAACTCTCATATTTATTAAGGGGTTAAACGTCAGGACTCGTGGTAGACTTCGAGGAATTGTTTAAGTACTTGGATCTAAAACAACAATCTCCTACCATATTCTGCTAAATATTAAGACAATTGAGTCTGAAAATGACTGGATAATTACAGTTGCTACTGGGTCACACCATTCATTTGAGATATCATCAGATAACGGTATATTTAGTAACTACATTCCTCTATGTTCAAGCCCACATGCTATCAGATCATGGAAGTCCAGCGGGAGAGAATGTTACTGGGCCAGTATCCACATGTGGAAAGTCTATGACTAAATTAGCCGACACCAGCTTTAGGAACTACCAAAGTAAGTATACATCCTATTCACAGCATGTCCTTGCGTAGGCTGCAGCCGTAATAAGAAGGCATGGGAGAACGATGGCAGCTTTTCTGTTCCCATTTGAGTGGAGCCGGCTTTTGGGTAAGGACTAGCTCAGTTCCATGTCCAACACTCATAGAATGAGCCGTCTTGTCCGCTGTAGATAGTCGGATCTTACTCCCATGACTCCACAAGCTCACGTTGTCATTAGCTAAATTCTCTCCCTCCTGTCCTCCCGAAGCGATAGGAACAGAACTAACTTGGACGGAATCTTCCTGTCTCTAAATTAGGACTGAGGTTACTGAAAATTCTTTCAAGTTTCGAAGTGCCGAGACCTCAGTAGCTGCTGAAGGTGATAGGGTGTCGCCATCTTTAGTATTGCAGATGTGCTCATGTGCACCATAGCAGTCAGAAATATACCAAGACAGCTGAGCATAGTGATCATCCAACTTGTCACACAGGTCTTCTGGTTCCAGAACCTGACCAGAGGTTTATGATGCTACGTAGATATTTCCAAGTGCCAAGATCTCTGTGTCTGATGTAGGCGATGATGCTTCGCTATACTCAGGGATGCGATCGTGTGCATGCGTGCCACCACAGTTAGTGATATCCCAGGATAGCTGTGCATGATAAACATCCAGAGAGACACTAAAATTTTTAAGAAGCGAAAGCAGTGCGCTCTCCATGTCTCCCTCAGTTTAGCTCGTGTAGTACATTTCAGCAGTTGTTGTATACCTGCTTGTTTGCAGCCTGACCCGTGCTGCTGGGGGGAGGATTAAATATTTTCTTGGTAGGCCGCCGTCTAAATGTTAGACAATCCAAAACACAGCGAAAATGTCACTAAAACAGCAAAGATTTGATAAAGATCTATTCCGCAGATGATAAAGCATCAAATTGTAGCTGTGGCAATGGATGATGCTGCAGATTCTATGGGAAAATCTATAAATTTCTTTGATCTCTCTTGCAGACTCAAAAATTGCGGCCGGCCAAGACCGTTGCTTAGACACGCCCCCAACAACAACCTTTTTTATGCAGCAAAATATTTTAATATGTTTACAAAGTGCCTGAAAGAAAATGTTAGAATGTAATATCCATTTTACTCCATTCTTCGGCCTCCTGTTGCAATAAATGTAAATGTGACCCGCCAGGTGCATTCATTACAGCTGCACCTGAGACTTTACCCTGAATTTACCAATCAGACACTCATTAACCCCACTGTTCGTATGACTATGGTTATAGGGGTGAGGACAAAGCATGCATTCTGTGCTACAGCTTATAAACTACCAAAATCTACAAGACATCTTGTTTTGCATATCTGTCCTATAATAATAACTCAGATCTGTGTAATAATTCATTGAAGTTTCTCAGTATTATTACTGAACTGTATAGCAGTGCTGCAGAACTGAAAGGCAAGTAAACACCTTGTAATTACAAGACATTTCTGTTGTGTTACTATAGAATAAGAAATCAAAAAGGAGAAAACAGGGGTACTAATGACACTACTTATGTAAGGGGTTAAGGATTGCTTATCTATATCACTTAATTGAGTCTAAAGATCTATAAGCATGGGTGCTGTGTACTGGATACACAAAGGACAAATATGTCAGTCAAAGCTGACGATTATGTACACATGTGTAGCACTCACTATCCTGTTTAGGCCAATTGGAAGGATTAGTAGTCAGGCAGATGGAAGGAGGAGGAAGCTTAAAATTAAAATATAACCTTTATTAGGATACTTAAAAATTCAGACATACACACAGAAAAACAACTCTAAAAACACAGGAAGTGGGAGGTTATTAATATATAAATGCACAGAAACAGTGTAAGCCACTTCAAAGTTAGTACAACTTATACTAGAAACAAAAGCACTGGCCTAGGATGTAGATTTTAATCCATAGTCAGAGTATGTATCATGTATTATAGGAATGGATATATAGGTCCAGGGGGTCTCATAAGAGAATAAAATATAGCATATAAACAAAGGTAATAAAATATTCCCAGGTGCTAGCGTCTATAAGTTGCTATTATCTTAGGTGAATTGCTTACAAGGACAGCCTTTAAGTATGCTGTTACTAGTAGAATATTATATATTATATATTTTTATTGATACTGCTACATGCAGCTTTAAGAGTATTATAAATAAATATATCAAAGAGTTAAAACGATAAACTGTCAATACTAAATACTAGGAGTGAGTTGCTAGTCTAATTGCGAGTAGTCTTTAGATAACCCTCGATGTAATAAATAATAAAGGATTATTTTCAGTCTATGATATGTCTAAAGAGTCTTTGCATCAGCAATATTTATATCAGGATAAATAATTAGTGGGTAATGAAATAGTATAAGTACAGATTAAGGTTGTTATTTTTATACGTTAAATCTGTAGTATAAATTAAGGATAATTATTGCAACACTATCGCTACATTCATGTAACGTTAATATAATTATCATAAAATGATATTCGTATATTATCAACCTGAAATTATACCTTGTATCAAAAGATACATGTGTCCACTATGTATACGCAATTACGTCTGATATAGAAATGCTAGTTATCACTTGTGGCATAACACTAACAAGTCAGCGGTATCTACTTGTATCCTATATTAAGTTTTTCAAGAAGCTACTAGTGCTCAGTATACCGGAATGATCTTAGTCACGTCCTATCATTGAAACCACATTGTTTTTAGCAATAGACACAATACATTTTCGGCAGAATTGCAGGTATAATATTATTATAAGATAACATTATGTTTCCCCATAAACGGATAGCAAACAACTGTTTCCTAAATATATTGAGATACGGTAAATAGCGGTAACTGACGCTTGCTAAATAGCTATGTTAAAGTATATATGATCTGCCACGTGCTAATATCCGCTGCGTGTAGTCATCACTATTATGTATCAGGTCGCTCAAGGTAATAATAACCACCACAGATATTCCTGCTAAGTTTTTTAAAAAAATACTTATTTTATAAACATTAAATTAATCCCTGACATGTTTCGCCACTCATGGCTTTATCAAAGGGTACGGCGCGGCGTGAAGCGTGAGTATTTATTGGCTTCATAGCTCCGCCTCCTAAGTTGTCATATTCCACTTAGATCACTTTTAACTTAGGTCCAATCACAGTGGATTTAAGAAAATTACAACAACTTGGATCGAATCTAATTGGCTGATCTATATGAAAATAAGGATTTAACATATATCAATTGTATTGGGCAAATATGTATGATGTATATATAAGGATCGATATTAATTTTATATTTAAAAGTGAAAGGTAACTTGATAAACTTTATAATCTCAAATGTAATTTTCTTAAATCCACTGTGATTGGACCTAAATTAAAGGTGATCTAAGTGGAATATGACAACTTAGGAGGCGGAGCTATGAAGCCAATAAATACTCAAGCTTCACGCCGCGCCATACCCTTTGATAAAGCCATGAGTGGTGAAACATGTCAGGGATTAGTTTAATGTTTATAAAATAAGCATTTTTTTAAAAACTTAGCAGGAATATCTGTGGTGGTTATTATTACCTTGAGCGACCTGATGCATAATAGTGATGACTACACTCAGCGGATATTAGCGCGTGGTAGATCATATATACTTTAACATAGCTATTTAGCAAGCGTCAGTTACCGCTATTTACCGTATCTCAATATATTTATGAAACAGCTGCTTGCTATCCATTTATGGGGAAACATAATGTTATCTTATAATAATATTATACCTGCAATACAGCCGAAAATATATAGTATCTATTGCTAAAAACAATGTGGTTTCAATGATAGGACGTGACTAAGATCATTCCGGTATACTGAGCACTAGTAGCTTCTTGAAAAACTTAATATAGGATACAAGTAGATACCGCTGACTTGTTAGTGTTATGCCACAAGTGATAACTAGCATTTCTATATCAGACGTAATTGCGTATACACAGTGGACACATGTATCTTTTGATACAATGTATAAATACAGGTTGATAATATATGAATATCATTTTATGATAATTATATTAACGTTACATGAATGTAACGATAGTGCTGCAATAAGTATCCTTAATTTATACTACAGATTCAACGTATAAAAATAACAACCTTAATCTGTACTAATACTATGTCATCACCCACTAATTATTTATCCTGATATAAATATTGCTGATGCAAAGACTCTTTAGACATATCATAGACTGAAAATAATCCTTTATTATTTATTACATTGAGGGTTATCTAAAGACTACTCTCAATTATATAGATCAGCTAATAAGATGTGATCCAAGCTGTTGTAATTTTCTTAAATCCACTGTGATTGGACCTAAGTTAAAGGTGATCTAAGTGGAATATGACAACTTAGGAAGCGGAGCTATGAAGCTAATAAATACTCATGCTTCACGTCGTGCCGTACCCTTTGATAAAGCCATGAGTGGCGAAACCTGTCAGGGATTAGTTTAATGTTTATAAAATAAGCATTTTTTTAAAAGCTTAGCAGGAATATCTGTGGTGGTTATGATGCATAATAGTGATGACTACACGCAGCGGATATTAGCACGTGGGAGATCATATATACTTTAACATAGCTATTTAGCAAGCGTCAGTTACCGCTATTTACCGTATCTCAATATATTTATGAAACAGTTGTTTGCTATCCGTTTATGGGGAAACATAATGTTATCTTATAATAATATTATACCTGCAATACTGCTGAAAATGTATTGGCATCTATTTATCAAGCCATCAAATTACTTGCATTTGACGGCACCAATACGCTCGCCTAAGATCGCCTAACATCGCTGCCGCAGACTCTAATAAATGTATTAACCCCTAAACCACCGCTCACGGAACCCCGCTACAACTAAATAAAGTGTTTAACCCCTAAACCGCCGCTCCTGGAGCCCACTGCCACCTACATTATACTTATTAACCCCTAATCTGCCCCCCCCTACACCGCCGACACCTACATTATATTTATTACACAAATTTCAGCACTCTTCCTTCCAAAAATGGAACAGCTCCAGACGGGCCTAGACTCTCTCTCATCAGAGTTTAAGAGCTTCTCATCCAGACTTCAGCACATAGAACAAAGAATGAGTGATAAAGAAATTAGGCAACGGGAAACATCAACAAAGGTAGCGTCTCTGGAGGTTCAAAGTAAGCTGCTGGTTGACAAGATAGACAACTTAGAGAATTGATCTTGGTGCAATAATCTGCACATTGTTGGGCTGCCAGAAAATGTCGCAAGCTCAGACCTGTTGCACACCTTACCTACACTGTTAAAGCTAAATACAGATGAAATTCCATGTATAGCTGAAAAGGCTCAAGTCATGATCAAATACCTCAACTTTAGAGATAAGATCTCGCTCCTCAGAGCATACCGCCAACATTCGCCTCTACTATATGAAGGCCAGAAGATCTTGATATTTCAAGACTACTCAGCGGAGATCTCTAGGAGGCGTAGAGAATTCTCGCCATACTGCAAGTCACTACTGGAAGCAGGGCGCTCAGTTTCACTGCTATTCCCAGCAAAACTTAAACTGCAAACCAAGCAAGGCATCAGATTCTTTGAGGATCCTACGCAACTTAGAAACTTTCTGAGACAAGAAGAAACTGATAAAGAAAAGGACAATTGAGAGCCATTATCCATTAAAATACAATTATTGTTCCGCTGTATAACTGAATGTGAAACTAATCACCTTTTTTTCCAAGATGTAAGGGGGAGGGAACAATATCAAGGGATGAGTGAGTCTAGATCTAACACCATCAGATAGATACCGTTGTCCTCAGAATAGCATTTGGGAATGTCTTTTCCAGACTCAGTAGGAGGTATGGAATGCCATAGACTATAATTTAATCATATGACAAGGAGACATGCTGAAATAAATCAGTAACTGTTGAGAATACGTGAGAGATCTCCTTTAAACACATCGCATAGTTAGAAATAGGCTACAAGTCTAGGAACCTGTTACATTAAGTAGTGAAGCTGAGACAATCACCATTTGCTCTCTTAGCTTCTCAGAAACCTATTTCACTAGCTTTAACTAGAACCCTCACGAGAATGCAAACGGAGGTCTGGTACAGAATATGCAGTGATGGGCGAGTTAAGACAGAAGAAGAAGACCCATCTGGTTAAAAGTTGTATAAAGCATTTTCAGAATGTTTTAAATTATTTCTTGTTTTTTTTTTGTATGTTATTGTTTTTTTTGTATGCCCCTCCTCTCTCCCCGAGGTCGCAGAAGAAGGTGTTATTTCTCAGATAGGCATGTCCCCAGCAAATGCTTTGTCCTTCCCTAACCCAGGTGAGGCGCAGGCCACAACACCCTACACTCTCCACACTAGGACACAATGGCTAATGATATACGTATAGTAAGTTGGAATGTAGGAGGTATAACCTCACCACAGAAACATAGATCTATCCTACAATATTTAAGATTGAAAAAAACAGATATCGCCTCAGGAGACACATCTCTCTAGAGTGGAACATTAAAAATTAAAACAGGGCTGGGTTGGAGAGGTGATTAATACAACATTTGAGCAGAGTAGAGCCAGGGGCATAGCAATACTTTTTAGGAAAAACCTAACATATACCATTTCTAAAACACTTATTGATCCCGATGGACGATACCTTATGGTACAGTTAGAGATGCAGGGGTTATCATTTACACTGATAGCAGTATACGGACCCCAAATACAGAAGCAGGCATTCTGGAGAGACCTGCAGGTAAAGATCGTTCAGTTCTCTGCCCAATCTCTCATAATTGGGGGAGACTTCAATATAGCACCCCAAACACCAGCGGATAGATTCCATAACCCCAAGAATCCGAAAGTAGGGCCCAGAACCACTCAAAACTCTAGGAAAGAACCAAATATAATCAAAATGCTTATGAGAAACTTAAACCTCCAAGATATATGGAGTGCCAGGTACCCAGAACACAGAGACTATACATGCATGTCGACAACGAATGATACACTCTCGAGACTTGACTACTTTCTGCTTTCAACTAACATGTGCACTAGAGTGGCGGAGTCAGGAATCGATCCTATAACTGTTTCAAATCATGCCCCAATAACCCTAAAAATTCAACATGGACAGTCACATAGGAGGGGTAATAAGTGGGTATTCCTAAACTGTCTCTACAAAGACCCTAACTTCTTTAGACACTTACTAGGAGAGTGGCAGACATACAAAACACTAAATGAAACACACACAGGCAACCCTTTTCTGTTCTGGGAAGCTGCGAAAGCAGTCTTAAGAGGAGTTATCTCAGCCTACGTGGCAAACATAAAGAAAAAACACAAAGCAAAATCCGATCTCCTCTTGAAACAGATCATAAATGCAAGGAACAGATATCTAAGACACTCCTCAGACTGAAATAGATTGAGATACAAAGAAATAAAAGCAACTAGAGATAGCTATTTACTTCAGCAAGCAAACAATTCCCATTCTAGGACACAAGCCAAATTCTATAGATTGGAAACAAGACAGGCAAACTCTTAGCTAATATAATCAAACTCACAAGGAAAAAGACCACAATCTTAGCAGTTAAAAAAAGACAATATAGTTATGAATGAAGGAAAAGACATCCAGAGAACTTTCCTAGATTTTTATAAAGACCTCTACTCCCCACAACAAGTGAACCCAGATGACAAGACACACTTCTGGCAGTCGGTGGACTTGCCGAAATTAGAACAACCCCAACTAAATAATTTGAACAGTAAAATAACACAACATGAGATTCTAGAAACAATCAAAACATTAACTCTAGACAAAACTCCGGGCCCTGATGGGCTCCCGGCTGAGTTCTACAAAATCCTAGGTTTGGAACTATGCCCAAACCTAGCACAATTATACAATGGTATCCTAGAAAACACAGTTGACCCATCCACGAGACTGGCGGAGGCAAGCATAAGTATTATCCACAAAGAGGGTAGAGACCCTCTGTTAGCACACTCCTATCGTCCTATATCACTATTGAGCCAGGACTACAAAATACTTACAAAAATCCTAGCCAACAGATTAGCAGTGATCTTACCAAGCATAATTCATAAAGACCAAACAGGGTTTGTCAAGGGGAGATCATCTGTTCTCAATATTAGAAAAGTGCAGACAGTCATTCAACATTATTGGACACTCACACAAAATGTTGTCAACAGGAAAGAGCATAGGGAGGCTGCCCTATTAATGATAGACGCAGAGTAGGCCTTTGATAAGGTACTTTGGGACCATCTCTTCACCACCCTAGAGAAGATAGGAATACAGGGAGCATTTATTAAAGCAATCCACAATTTGTATAAAATTCCACAAGCCTCCTTAATAGTTAATGGCATGCTAACACAATCTTTCCGGCTCTTTAGAGGTACACGCCAGGGATGCCCCCTTTCCCCACTCTTATTTGACATAGCCATAGAACCCCTGGCATGGAAAATTAGGCATCAGCTGGAAGGACTCAAAATAGGAGACTGAATATGAAAAAGGTGATCCAGCGCTAAGATGACCCCTATGCTGTGGTACACAAAGAAGGTCTAACCAACCCCCCAAAAACAAAGTGAAGGTTATAGAAAGGGGTGTACACAGCGCCAACAGAGGCCTAGGGGTCGTTATACACACTAGTAAAACATAATAATATATATATTTATTAACCAGATACAATAAAAGATGCAATGAAATTAAAACAAGCAATAAAATTAAAACAATTTAGATATAAAAATAGATATTAAAAATTGTGGAACAAGTACAGAAATCCTTGTTCCTTACAATTTTGCAAGAAGGGGGGGTCTCGTTGATGAGACTGGAAAACAAGTTAAATGCGAAATAAAAACTACTGGTAGAAAAAAGCAAGTGTTAATTAAAAACACTGGTAGAAAAAACACAGATAATTACTGGTGACAATGTCCCAGTCAAGCTAAATACAGAGGGTACTGAAAGAAGTCAGATTATGGTGATAAAACCTAAAAAATAATAATCTGAAATATAACCTTATTAGATTAAAAGCAGCTGATTACTGGTGACGATGTCCCAGTAAAGGGCTGAATGTAATAGCTGGTAATGCAAATGCAGCACGATAAAACGGCCTGCAGTTATGGATCCATATCTGAGGGATAGCCTAAGTAAACTTTGAAAACGATGTGATAGTTAAGGGGTCAAGAGCGAAATCCGCTCCCAAACAACAAATACAAACAACAAATGTGAAGTGCCGTCGCACAATATAAGCCAAAGTGTGATAAACAAAGAATTTACAATAAAAAGCAGACGTACAATAATAATCCAAACAGTGGGTCAACAAAGAATGGGGAAAGCCAGATGAATAAAGAGTGTGTAGCTATGTGACAGATGAAAAAATGTGAATAAACGTCAAAAAAATCCAAAAAATCTCACAATAATGGGTGTTAAACACAATATTCAAAAAACTGTTGTTCAAAAAACTGTTCAAAAAATGTTCAAAACAAGTGTCCAAATAAAGTCAGTGAAGAAATAAATTGAAAACCACTATTAACGTTATATCCAAATGCAAAAGTATTCAATTGGTGAAGTGCTCCCAATATAAAAAAGGAGGAGACCTTGGATCCCAATGCGTCCTAATGGAAATCAGCTGCTCCTGTGATATACTGGTCGAGTCCTAGAATCAAAAATAAAACATAGCGTGGCACAGTTTTCATATACTCAGAAATATTGAAAAGATGCTTACCAATGGGTCTACGCGTTTCGGTCCTCAGTGGACCTTTATCAAGACTCATAGTCTTGATAAAGCAAGACTCAGCAGTCTTGATAAAGGTCCACTGAGGACCGAAACGCGTAGACCCATTGGTAAGCATCTTTTCAATATTTCTGAGTATATGAAAACTGTGCCACGCTATGTTTTATTTTTGATTCTAGGACTCGACCAGTATATCACAGGAGCAGCTGATTTCCATTAGGACGCATTGGGATCCAAGGTCTCCTCCTTTTTTATATTGGGAGCACTTCACCAATTGAATACTTTTGCATTTGGATATAACGTTAATAGTGGTTTTCAATTTATTTCTTCACTGACTTTATTTGGACACTTGTTTTGAACATTTTTTGAACAGTTTTTTGAACAACAGTTTTTTGAATATTGTGTTTAACACCCATTATCGTGAGATTTTTTGGATTTTTTTGACGTTTATTCACATTTTTTCATCTGTCACATAGCTACACACTCTTTATTCATCTGGCTTTCCCCATTCTTTGTTGACCCACTGTTTGGATTATTATTGTACGTCTGCTTTTTATAGTAAATTCTTTGTTTATCACACTTTGGCTTATATTGTGCGACGGCACTTCACATTTGTTGTTTGTATTTGTTGTTTGGGAGTGGATTTCGCTCTTGACCCCTTAACTATCACATCATTTTCAGTTTACTTAGGCTATCCCTCAGATATGGATCCATAACTGCAGGCCGTTTTATTGCGCTGCATTTGCATTACCAGCTATTACATTCAGCCCTTTACTGGGACATCGTCACCAGTAATCAGCTGCTTTTAATCTAATAAGGTTATATTTCAGATTATTATTTTTTAGGTTTTATCACCATAATCTGACTTCTTTCAGTACCCTCTGTATTTAGCTTGACTGGGACATTGTCACCAGTAATTATCTGTGTTTTTTCTACCAGTGTTTTTAATTAACACTTGCTTTTTTCTACCAGTAGTTTTTATTTCGCATTTAACTTGTTTTCCAGTCTCATCAACGAAACCCCCCTTCTTGCAAAATTGTAAGGAACAAGGATTTCTGTACTTGTTCCACAATTTGTAATATCTATTTTTATATCTAAATTGTTTTAATTTTATTGCTTGTTTTAATTTCATTGCATCTTTTATTGTATCTGGTCAATAAATATATATATTATTACGTTTTACTAGTGTGTATAACGACCCTTAGGCCTCTGTTGGCGCTGTGTACACCCCTTTCTATAACTTTCAAAATAGGAGACTCTCAGCTTAATTTAAACCTTTTTGCGGATGATATGATCCTGTTCATCCAAGAACCCCAAAAAAAATATTCCCATAGTAATGAATTTAATGAAGGAGTTCAGTTTAATTTCTGGATACACGATTAATACAGTTTACTAATTTGGCTACTTAATAGAGGAGAGAAATCTATCCCTGGTTTTGACTTTAAAATTGTGGAAGATAGCTTTAAATACTTAGATATCATATTACACCCAGATCCATATAAATGGTACACCATTAATTATACGCCCCTACTGAAAAAACTCAAAAAAATGATAAACACATGGAAACAGCTACCGATCTCCCTATCGGGCAGAATAGGATTCATAAAGATGGTCTATTTCCCCAAACTCCTATATTTCTTCCAGACAGTTCCGGGAATACTTAGGAAAACACACTTGAAAGCCATAACGCAGATGGTTCTGGGGTTCGTCTGGAACAATAAAAAACATAGAATTAGCTAACTAAAGCTCACAGCTTCTAAAGAAAAGGGCGTGTTGGCACTTCCAAACTTTGAATTATCAATTTGGCAGCCCAGGGGAAGTTTGTAGTAGACTGGTTCACTGGTCTAGAGAAATTCACTGACCCAAAACTAGAGAGTAGCCTTATCCAACCCTGGACACTTCAGATGATACCCCACATGACACAAACACAGGCGAACAAATGGGCGGGAGGTCTAGACCTTCTTAATCAACCAGCTAGAGCCTGGAGGCTCATGAGCATATGGTTGGGCATGAACCACAGAATCGTACAGCTCCTACCATGTCAGGGAAATCCGGAGTTCCCAGCTGGAATTACCACTAAGGCCTTTAAACTTTGGAAGGAAAGGGGACTACATACTGTAGGTCAAACTTTAATGGACGATAAAAAAACTATGGATGACATTTGAAACTCTGCAGACCAAATTCGAACTCCCAAAAACGCATTATTATGCATATTTACAGGCTAGACATTACCCACACTCCATCATAGAGGCAAATACTCCGACAGAACAGACACAAATCACACAGATCATAGACCTGGCAGCAAAGGGCGTTTCCTTCATATCACCAATATATAAAAGACTGTTGCAACCAATAAACACAAAATGTATAGACAAAATTCTGGAAATATGGATGCCTATATTAGGTGTACAGATACCAGAAGTGACGTTCGCTGAGAGTATCAGTAGGGTCAGAACAGCCACTTTGTCTTCAGCTATGAGGGAGTCCCATTTTAAACTCTTACACAACATTTATGGAACCCCAGGCAAATTTCAGCATTGGAAGAAAGAGAGGGAAAACAAATGCCCCAAATGTGGATCATTAGAAACGGATATAGTCCACATGACCTGGAGCTCCCCCACATAGTTAAATTTTGGAAAATGTTAGAGCATTGGCTACGTACTGCAATGTCTCTTACCGGGCTAACTCTGACTCTCCAAAATGTAGTACTGTTCAACATCCAAAACATTCCAAGATCCCAGAGAGCCTGTATCAATAACATATTCCTCGTCGCCAGAAATCTCATATTTCAGAACTGGTTGAAACAAAATCCACCTACTGTTACACAGCTAAAAAATGCCTTACTTAAGCAGTTATTCATCGAACAATCTGATGGGCTGGGTGACATACTAAAAAGGGTTAAATCTTTCCTGACTAAATGGGAGCCTTACCTTCACTGCTTACCTAGAGAAACACGAGGCATCATAATTGCACCCTTTAAAGACACAGATTATGTCATGAACGCGAGATTGAGAGGAGAGGAGCTGTATAAATAGACCAAACCTTGGGGAGAGACAACAAGAGAGGCGCCGAACTGAGAGCAGTGTAATGTGAGTTTGATTTACTTTTACTTTAAATTTGTTTTAATGTATGTTTAAAATAATTGTCTACCACAGGACCCGATTTAGGTTCACCTGGCTATGAGTTAATACCCGAGAATGTATGTTCAGTCATGTGTCAAAGTGCCTTTATAGTTTATATACTTTGTTTGCTAATGTAACAAAATGTAACCTGAATGTTTTTTTTTTCTTTTTTTGACTCCTGTGGTGACAATCAAAAATAAAAATATAAAAAAAAAAAAATAAAGACAAAGTTACCTGTAAAATAAAACCCAACCTACGTTACAATTGCACCTAACACTAAACTATAATTAAATTAATTCACCAAACTAAATACAATTTAATACAATTAAATAAAATTATCTAAAGTACAAAAAACAAACACTAAATTACAGAAAATAATAAATAAATTACAAGATTTTTAAACTAATTACACCTAATCTAATCCCCCTAACAAAATAAAAAAGCCCCCCCAAATAAAAATAAGCCCTACCCTACACTAAATTACAAAAATTACAAATAGCCCTTAAAAGGGGGCTGATTGCATCAGCAAATAGGATTTTTCCTACCTTAATTCCGATTGGCTGATAAAATTCTATCAGCCAATCGGATTTGAAGGGACGCCATCTTGGATGACGTCGCTTAAAGGAACCGTCATTGTTCAAGAAGACGTCGGATGAAGAGGATACTCCGTGCCGGGTGGATGAAGATAGAAGATGCCGTCTGGATGAAGACTTCTGCCCGTCTGGAGGACCACTTCTGCCCGTCTGGAGGACCACTTCTTCCGGCTTCGTTGAGGACTTCGGCCCGGTTGGGTGAAGACTTCTCACGGTAGGGTGATCTTCAAGGGGATAGTGTTAGGTTTTTTTAAGGGGGGATTGGGTAGGTTTTAGAGTAGGGTTGGTTGTGTGGGTGGTGGGTTTTAAAGTTGGGGGGGTTTGTAATTTTTTTTACAGGTAAAAGGCCCTTTTAAGGGCTATTTGTAATTTAGTGTAGGGTAGGCCTTTTTTTATTTTGGGGGGCTTTTTTATTTTGTTAGGGGGATTAGATGTGTATGTCTCCATGCCTCTGCGTATGTGTATGTCTCCCTGCCTCTGTGTGTGTGCGTGTCTCCCTTCCAATGTGTATATGTATATCTCCCTGCCTCTGTGTGTGTGTGTCTCTCTCTGCCTCTGTGTGTGTTTGTCTCCCTGCCAGTGTGTATGTGTGTGTGTCTCTGCCTCTGTTTGTGTGTGTGTCTCCCTGCCTCTGTGTGTGTGTGTGTCTCTCTGCCTCTGTGTGTGTGCGTGTCTCCCTGCCAATGTGTATGTGTATATCTCCCTGCCTCTGTGTGTGTGTCTCCCTGCCTCTGTGTGTGTTTGTCTCCCTGCCAATGTGTATGTGTGTGTCTCTCTGCCTCTGTGTGTGTGTGTGTCTCCCTGCCTCTGTGTGTGTGCGTGTCTCCCTGCCTCTGTGTGTGTTTGTCTCCCTGCCAATGTGTATGTGTATGTCTCCCTGCCTCTGTGTGTGTGTATGTCTCCCTGCCTCTGTGTGTGTGCGTGTTTCCCTGCCTCTGTGTGTGTGTATGTCTCCCTGCCAATGTGTATGTGTATGTGTATGTCTCCCTGCCTCTGTGTGTGTGCGTGTCTCCCTGCCTCTGTGTGTGTGCGTGTCTCCCTGCCTCTGTGTGTGTGTGTCTCCCTGCCAATGTGTATGTGTATGTCTCCCTGCCTCTGTGTGTGTGCATGTCTCCCTGCCAATGTGTATGTGTATGTCTCCCTGCCTCTGTGTGTGTGTGTGTGTCTCCCTGCCTCTGTGTATGTTTATATCTCCCTGCCTCTGTGTGTGTCTCACCTGCCAATGTATATGTGTATATCTCCATGCCTCTGTGTGTGTGTGTCTCCCTGCAAAATGTGTATGTCTTCTTGACTCTGTGTGTGTGCGTATCTCCCTGCCAATGTGTATGTGTATGTCTCCCTGCCTCTGTGCGTGTGTGTCTCCCTGCCTCTGTGTATGTGTATATCTCCCTGCCTCTGTTTGTGTGTGTGTCTCCCTGCCAATGTATATGTGTATATCTCCATGCCTCTGTGCGTGTGTGTCTCTCTCTGCCTCTGTGTGTGTTTGTCTCCCTGCCAGTGTGTATGTGTGTGTGTCTCTGCCTCTGTTTGTGTGTGTGTCTCCCTGCCTCTGTGTGTGTGTGTCTCTCTGCCTCTGTGTGTGTGCGTGTCTCCCTGCCAATGTGTATGTGTATATCTCCCTGCCTCTGTGTGTGTGTCTCCCTGCCTCTGTGTGTGTTTGTCTCCCTGCCAATGTGTATGTGTATGTCTCCCTGCCTCTGTGTGTGTGCGTGTTTCCCTGCCTCTGTGTGTGTGTATGTCTCCCTGCCAATGTGTATGTGTATGTCTCCCTGCCTCTGTGTGTGTGTATGTCTCCCTGCCTCTGTGTGTGTGTGTCTCCCTGCCAATGTGTATGTGTATGTCTCCCTGCCTCTGTGTGTGTGCATGTCTCCCTGCCAATGTGTATGAGTATGTCTCCCTGCCTCTGTGTATGTGTATGTCTCCCTGCCTCTGTGTGTGTGCGTGTCTCCCTGCCAATGTGTATTTGTATGTCTCCCTGCCTCTGTGTGTGTGTGTGTGTCTCCCTGCCTCTGTGTATGTTTATATCTCCCTGCCTCTGTGTGTGTCTCACCTGCCAATGTATATGTGTATATCTCCATGCCTCTGTGTGTGTGTGTCTCCCTGCAAAATGTGTATGTCTTCCTGCCTCTGTGTGTGTGCGTATCTCCCTGCCAATGTGTATGTGTATGTCTCCCTGCCTCTGTGCGTGTGTGTCTCCCTGCCTCTGTGTATGTGTATATCTCCCTGCCTCTGTTTGTGTGTGTGTCTCCCTGCCAATGTATATGTGTATATCTCCATGCCTCTGTGTGTGTGTGTGTGTCTCCCTGCAAAATGTGTATGTCTTCCTGCCTCTGTGTGTGTGCGTATCTCCCTGTCACTGTATATGTGTATATAGGAATAACCCTGTAGAAAGAAATTGAAGAGAGGGTTATGTGACCCCACTAGGAAGCAGGGCATGGGGTGAGAGAAAGGACAAGGGGGTGGGCTAAGCAAAGGGTTGATAAGGTGCTGACAGGAAGTAGCAACACACATTTGAAAAATAACAAGCACTGATAGCAGGAGCAGCACGGTGGGCAAATTAGGACTACAGTCTTTGCTTACCTGTCATGGAAGCTTTGCTTGCTGAGCTGATGAAGGTGGCCAGAGAGAAGGGGGCAGGCTGGATTCAGGAACACCTGGGCGCAGCAGAGAAAGCAGCCGGAGGAGGAGAGGAGGAGAGGCCAGGTCCTAGCGTAGCTGGGCCCAGGAGGAGTGAGAGGCCCACGAGGAGATCCAGACCGCCTGAGCGTTTGAGCCCTGAGGCGGTAAGACGGAGGTCGGGCAGAGGAGCCGGTGGGGCCTCAGGAACGCCAGAAGTGGTTCAGCAAGAGGCGGGACCGGTGAGGACGGCCAGGCCCAGGGCAGGCCCGCGGCCTAGTGCGGCAGAGGCGGGAGCGGAGACGGCCCGGCAGGCGCAGTCGGGGCCTCAGTTGCGGAGGAGCGGCAGGAGATCCGGGGACCTACAGGATGGAGAGCGGGCCACAGCGGGACCGGAGGCGACGGCCAGGCCGGGTACAGGCTTGCGGCCTACAGCAGCGCGGCCGGATGAGGCGACAGCCAGGCCGGGTACAGGCTTGCGGCCTACAACAGCGCGACCGGATGACGTCACGGCCCGGCGGTCGCAAACGGTCCTTGGGACCAGAGGAGTGGGCAGCGGAGGTCACCGGGCGCAATCGGCGGGAGCAGGTGAGAGCGGGAGGGGGGCTCCGGGGGGCTTAAGCCTTGCACCGGGAGGGGCCGGGGGGGGCCGGCTTCGGAAGGGGGTGCCCGTAGGCAATATGGGGCACAAAAAAGGACCTACCGGGCCAGGGGCAGGCCAAGCAGGGTAAGGGCCGCAAAGGGCGGCATCCAGAGGGGGGGGGGGGGGTTGGTCGGTGACATAGCTGGAGGCGGCAAGGGAATTTGAGAGGAGGGGGGGGCCCAATGCAGCAGGCAGGAAGGCATAAGGTGGAGGTGGAGGATTAGCAGGTGGGGCAGGTTCAGAGGCCATAGGATGTGAGGCGAATGGGAAGAGAGTTGAGGTTCTGGGAGCGGGGTGTCTGGGGACCACAGGTAATTATTGAGGGGAGAGGTGGGAGCCAGGGGGTGATACCCTTAGCAACTGGATGGACTAGCAAGGAGTTAGGGGATGAGGGCCGGTAGGAAAAACAGTGTTTGGGGGGGGGGAATAGGGGGAGTCCTGATGCAGGGATAGTTGGGAGGGGGGAGGGAAGAGGACAGGGAGTCTGTTAAGGGGTGCGGTGTTGGGTAGGGGGTACCTATGCTGCAGGGTGGGGGTGTGGATATATAAATAAAAAAAAAAAAAAAGGTGGGTGAGTGAGTTAGCACAAGGGAGAAGGGGGGGAATTGAAGGGGTTTAGGGGGGGGGGAGGGGGATAGGATGCTGGAGGTGTGAAGGGAATGATGTTAATGTTATGATTTGTTTTACAGAGGGAAGGGCCGCTACGGCCCGGGGAGATGTGGCGGGCAATGCCACAAGGGAGATCGTTGATATGGAGCTGTGGACGGAGCCACCGCTTGAGCTGGACGCCAGCGGTGACTTCGAGGAGGAGGATCCGTTGGAGGGCACATCGGCAGGAACGGCGACGACTGGCCAGGTAGGGGGGATGGATACACTGGCGCAGCTATTGAGGTTGTTGTCCCCACCACGGGGAGGGGTCAGGCCAGGAAGTGGTGAGGGGAGGCCAGAAAGGGGGGATGATGTGACGGGTTTGATCTCTTTACAGACGGCAAGACCAGGACGTGATACGGGGAGGGATCCCACTCCCCTGAGGAGGCAGGACACAGATAGGGGGCACAGAAGGTCACGGTCGCCAAGGCGCAGGAGGAGCAGAGGAAGGGAGGCGTTGTCTCCCACCTGGGCCAGGTTGGAGAGGTCCAGAGACAGGAGCAGAGGTGGCAGGGGGAGGTCCCCTGCCAGGAGAGGAACGGCGAGATGCATACTGGAGGTAGACAGAGCGAGGACGGCCGGGAGGCCTAGGGGCTCCAGTCGGGACGGACGCAACATGCCAGAGACGGGAGTCTCTGTGGAGAGGGGAAGACTGGGACCGGCAACAGCGGTGCAGTCGGCAGGTGAGGCTGCTGCGCTGCTCCCTAGGATGAATGAGGGTTTGTCTGGGGAGCGTGAGTTGATACTGACAGGGTTGAAGGGCTTGATTGCTACATTGGAGAAGGCTCAGGGGCAAAGGGGTTCGCCGGCGGTGGCATGGGCGCAACCGGCAGGTGAAGCGCAGAGCGGAGGGGCTCAGGCAGCATCTGGTACGGGGGCTGCAGTCGGTGTGGGGACTGGAGAGACGCTGAGGGTTCCAGAAGATGCCTTAAGGAGACCGTGCCTATGTTCGGTGGGGCCTCTGGAAATACACCTCACCAGTGAGCTGAAGGAGAAGATCTGGAAACGGGAATTTCTGGAAATTTTCTCGCTGCTCCCCTTGGATCAGGTATTGGAGGTGAAGGAGGACGATAAGGAGAAAGGTAAGAAGGAAGACGAGGAGAGGAAGAAGCGGTGGAGGAAGTTGCCGAAGACGTTTGGGAATTGGTCCAGGGCATTTCGCATCATGGCGAGCGTGGTGTGCGAGAAATTCCCAGAACAGGGGTCGTCCCTTTTCTGTTACTACGATGAGATCGGGAATGAGTATGGGACATACAGTGGAACGGCGTGGTGGCGGTACGACGAGAGGTTCCGGCAGCGAATGGCGGTTAGGGCTGAGATACGGTGGGACGATAGGGACATGGGCATCTGGTTAGAGATCATGACGCCCCTGAGAGGGGGTCAGTCCTTTCGGGCAGGCGGCCAGGGACCGGGGACCGGGGGCGGGAGCGGAAACACAACAACAGCAATACGGAAGGGCCTCTGCTTTCAGTTTAATGAGGGGCAATGCAAATTCGGGGCATCATGCAAGTACAAGCATGAATGCTCGGGATGTGGGGGAATCCACTCTCTTGCCAAGTGCTTCAAGAAAGCGAGGCAGGGAGGAAAACCCGGGGAGGTGGGTAGTGCGAGCGCGGACCCCAGTGAGGGTCGAAAAGATGGTGCCATGGCTAAAGGAATATGCCAATAGGCGGGGGTTCGCGGCGGACGCCGAGTTATTGTTGACAGGGTTCAGTTTGGGTTTCGTTATTCCTTTTAAAGACCAGGAGGTGGGAGCATTTGCGGGGTAATCTAAAGTCAGCCAAGGAGTTTCCGGCAGTGGTGAGGGAAAAATTGGGCAAGGAGGTGGCACTGGGCAGGATGGCGGGGCCCTTCAATGGGCCCCCACTGCAAGGGTTGCGGATTTCTCCGCTTGGGGTGGTACCCAAAAAAGGGGTGGGGCAGTTTCGCA
Organism: Bombina bombina; assembly: GCF_027579735.1. Classification (NCBI taxonomy): domain Eukaryota; kingdom Metazoa; phylum Chordata; class Amphibia; order Anura; family Bombinatoridae; genus Bombina; species Bombina bombina. The sequence continues at coordinate 1,239,821,706 of NC_069499.1, forward strand.
TGATCCATCATCTCTCTCACCCAAAAGGGCTGTCAGTGAACGATGGCATAGATCCTGAGTTGGTTTCGGTGAACTATGCGTCTTTCGATAGGGCAGTATCTTTGGTCCGTAGGGCGGGACCCGGGGCGTTGCTGGCAAAAGCAGACGTCGAATCCGCATTTCGGCTGCTGCCCGTTCACCCAAAATGCCATCACTTGTTGGGTTGTTGGTTCGAGGGCTCGTTTTTCGTGGATCTATGCCTCCCCATGGGCTGTTCTATATCTTGCTCGTATTTCGAGAAATTCAGTTCTTTCGTGGACTGGGTGGTAAGGCAAAGAGCGGGGAAGTCTTCGGTGGTTCACTACCTCGATGACTTCTTATTCGTGGGAGCGGCGGATTCAGGGGACTGCGAGAGGCTGGTTGAGGTCTTCGGGGAAGTGACTAGGGACTTTGGGATCCCGGTGGCGAGCGAAAAATCGGAGGGTCCGGTGTCTTCCCTGAGTTTTTTGGGGATACAGCTGGATACGATCCGTATGGAGTGTCGGCTCCCGGTGGACAAGCTGGTTGACCTCAAAGCGGTGGTGGGTGAGGTCTTGGCATCTAAAAAAGTTACGTTGCGGCAGATGCAGTCATTATTGGGGAAGCTCAACTTCGCCTGTCGGATTATCCCGATAGGTAGAGCTTTTTGTCGCCGGCTGTCGCTGGCGACGGCTGGGGTCTCGGAGCCTAGACATCATATCAGGGTCACGAGGGAGCTGAAGGATGACTTGAGGGTGTGGCTCACATTCTTGGAGGAGTTCAATGGGAGGTTGATTATGCAGGAAGTCGGTTGGTCTGATGACAACCTGAGCTTATACACGGATGCTTCGGGAGCGCAGGGTTTTGGGACTATTTGCAAGGACGGTGGTGTGCGGAGGCCTGGCCGGACAGTTGGAAAGAGGCGGGCCTAACGAAGAATCTCACATTCTTGGAGTTCTTCCCGTTAGTGGTGGCGCTACGGGTGTGGTCCAGTACTTTGAGGGACAAGAGGGTTACCTTCCATTCGGACAACCTAGGGGTGGTTTTGGCTATAAACAGGCTGATGGCTAACTCCCCGCCGGTGGTTAGGTTGCTGAGAGTATTTGTGTTGGAGTGCCTGCGCAATAACGTATCTTTCAGGGCTGTACATGTCCCGGGGAAGCTGAATGTGATAGCTGATTCTTTGTCCCATTTCCAGTGGGACCGGTTCCGCGCGGCAGCGCCAGAGGCGGACGTGGAGGGAGCATCCTGCCCGGAGGACTTGTGGAACCTGGGCGACGCGGGCTGATGGAGCTGGTTCGGGGTTCGCTGGCAGAGTCGACTTGGAGGGCCTACGTGCAGGTGTGGAAAAAATGGTGCAGTCTGGAGAGGGGGAGGCACCTACTGGAAAGTAGCGATGCCCAGTTGGGGGTGTTGCTTGCATGGGTAAGGCAGTGGGGTGAGGAGAGGCTATCCTCCTCAGAGATAAAGAAAAGGATGGCAGCATTGGCTTTCTAATTTCAGCTGTTGGAGATGGGGGACTTAACGAAGGTCTTTGTGGTGAGGATGGCAGTGAGGGGGTTGTGCCGGGGTAGAAGGAGGCCAGACGGCAGACGGCCGGTATCGTTTGTAGTTTTGGTGAAGGTGGTGGGATGTTTAAAGGAGGTATGTCTGTCAAATTTTGAGGAGGTTCTGTTTAAGACTGCATTTACTTTGGCATTTTTTGGAGCATTCAGGATTTCGGAGTTGGTGGGACAGAACAGGAGGGACGGGGGAGGTTTGCACAGAGACAAGGTGAAACTGGGGGAAGGAGTAGTGGAGATTTGGTTGAGAAGGTCCAAGACAGACCAGTTGGGGAAAGGGGTCTTGATCAAGTTGAGGGAAGTGGGAGGAGTGTGTTGCCCAGTGGCCGTAGTCCAGCAGTACCTCAGCCTTCGCCCCAGGGGGGTGGGTCCACTGTTGGTGCATGAGGATGGGTCTGCCTTGTCCAGGTTCCAGTTTATGGCAGTATTCAGAAAGGCCTTGGGGAGTGAGGCTGGGGGAAATGGAGTTCGGGTCACATTCCTTCAGGATAGGGGCGGCAACGGAGGCGGCTGGCTTGGGTTTGGATGTGTCTGTGATTAAGAGGATAGGGAGGTGGAGGTCGGACAGGTATCGGGGGTACGTTAGGTTGGGGATGAGGGTGTAAAGGGAAGGGGCGGCAGCTGACACGGCTATACTTTGTTTTAACAGGTCCCGTGAGGTGTTGGGTGATCGGGCATTCGTACATTTACTGGGCCAGGAAGGCTGCCGCAGTCAAGGAGGATGGAGGCCAGCTGGGACTATCTAGGGATAAAGTTGAAGTAAAATGGTTTGGGGTCCGGGGTATGAAGTGGGGGCAGGTAGTCGGAAAAGTTGTGGAGTATGCCAGATTGTTTGCACCCCCTCAGATTTTGGTGCTTCATGTGGGAGGAAATGACCTGGGCTTCATGCCTCAAAAGGACTTGGTGGACGATATTAAGAGAGGGATGGAGAGACTGCGGCAACTCTTCCCGGGCTTAGTTGTTGTCTCTGAGATAGAGAGCCGGGTAGTGTGGAGGTCAGCATGGGATGCTGGGAGGTTGGAGGCTTCCAGACGGAAGATCAACAGGATGGTGAGCAGTTACGTAAGAAGGGTGGGAGGAGTTGGATTGAGGCATGTTGAATTTGAAGGGGAATCGGGAAGGTGCTTCTATCTAAAAGACGGGGTCCACCTTAACGAGGTGGGTTTACACCTTTTTAATTTCACATTGAGAGAAGGGATTGAGAAGGCCTTGGCTCTGGGTGGCGGTCCTCACCTAAGGGGTGAGGGGTGGTGGGGTGCTTGCCCTGGGTGGTAGAGGCTTACGCCTGTTATGATGTGATGGGACTTCCTGTTTCAACAGCAGGGGGTTGGTTTGATGGTGGTAGCCCCTCCATTGGGTAGGGCGGGGCTTGTGGAACGTGGAATGGGGGCAAGCACTGTGTTGGTGTTAAAAGAGTTAATGTTATCTAATGTTATTTAATGTTATTTATGTTATAAGTTATGTTAATAAAGGAGCTGCGGCCTTTCAATCCCAAAGAAGGTGTGAGGTGTTTTTGTGGGGGGGTTTGTTACAATGGCAACTTGACTATGTGGGGTCAAGGAATAACCCTGTAGAAAGAAATTGAAGAGAGGGTTATGTGACCCCACTAGGAAGCAGGGCATGGGGTGAGAGAAAGGACAAGGGGGTGGGCTAAGCAAAGGGTTGATAAGGTGCTGACAGGAAGTAGCAACACACATTTGAAAAATAACAAGCACTGATAGCAGGAGCAGCACGGTGGGCAAATTCCCTCCCTCCCTCCCTGGTGATAGGCTTCAAAACTGTCGCAGCTGTGGCGGGGTGCTTGCCCTGGGTGGTAGAGGCTTACGACTGTTATGATTTGATGGGACTTCCTGTTTCAACAGCAGGGGGTTGGTTTGATGGTGGTAGCCCCTCCCTTGGGTAGGGCGGGGCTTGTGGAATGTGGAATGGGGGCAAGCACTGTGTTGGTGTTAAAAGAGTTAATGTTATCTAATGTTATTTAATGTTATTTATGTTATAAGTTATGTTAATAAAGGAGCTGCGGCCTTTCAATCCCAAAGAAGGTGTGAGGTGTTTTTGTGGGGGGGTTTGTTACAATGGCAACTTGACTATGTGGGGTCACTGCCTGCCTCTGTTTGTGTGCGTGTCTCCCTGTCACTGTATATGTGTATATCTCCCTGCCTCTGTGTGTGTGTGTGTGTCTCCCTGCCAATGTGTATGTGTATATCTCCCTGTCTCTGTGTGTGTGCGTGTCTCCCTGTCACTGTATATGTGTATATCTGCCTGCCTCTGTGTGTGTGCGTGTCTCCCTGTCACTGTATATGTGTATATCTGCCTGCCTCTGTGTGTGTGCGTGTCTCCCTGTCACTATATATGTGTATGTCTCCCTGCCTCTGTGTATGTGTGTGTCTCCCTGCCAATGTGTATGTGTATATCTTCCTGCCTCTGTGTGTTCGTCTCCCTGTCTCTGCATGTATGTGTGTCTTCCTTCCTCTGTGTCTGTGTGTCCCTGACTGTGTGTGTGTCTCCCAGACTCTGTGTGTGTGTCTCCTTGTCTCTGTGTATGTGTCTCCCTTTCTCTGTTTCTGTGTGTCTCCATTCCTCTGTGTGTGTCTCCCTGCCTCTTTGTGTGTGTATGTGTGTGTGTGTGCCTTTATGTGGTGGCAGGTTTCATATTTATTGGCCAAAATATGAATGGGGGGACATGGGGGTGGGGGCTGGCCACTGGCTTACTAAGGGGCCCCACAATTTCTAGTGGCGACCCTCTTTATAATAATATAGTAGAGATGAATAATAATAATAATAATAATGTGGATAATTTTGAAGACTGTATTACAAGGCCAATTAAGTTAATTATAATTTAAACTAATAATTATTTAAAGCTCTGCAATGTCAAATAAAGGCATTATAATGACATAGAGATGTCTAATTATGCCACAAACTGTGCGTATCAGTGTTGTAGAGCTATACAATAATGCCAGAGACCTGTGTGATAACGTTGGAGAGCAATGTCATAGTTATAAAAAATTGTATAAGAACAGCACAAAATTGTAAAACAATAATATTGAGCTATATAATGCATAGTAACATAGTAAATGAGGTTGAAAAAAGACTGAAGTCCATCAAGTTCAACCTACAGTATATAAATCTAATATACTTGCAAAAAAGCTCCACTTGAGCTTAAATTAATCCCATTAAAAGTAGGTGACCCATTTAACACAAGCAATCATATCCCTGAATTCTGTTTCTAGACAGAAATCCCAACCATTTTTAAATGTATCTAAGGTATTGGCATTCACTGGCAATGAGTTCCACAATTTTATTGCTCTTACTGTGAAAAAAAACATTTCTGTTGCAGGAGATTAAATCTCCTTTCCTCCAGCCTTAAATTGTGTCCTCATGTCACAAAAATTTTCTTGGAATAGACAGAGCTTCTGCCGTCTCTGTATATGGGCCTTGAATATCTTTATATAAAGTATTCATGTCCCCTCCCAAGCGCCTTTTTTCTAAAGAAAACAGACCAGTTTGGCTAACCTCTCATCATAGCTTAAATTCTCCATTCCCTTGTATTAGCTTTGTGGCCTTTCTCTGAATTTTTTCTAAGTTTGCAATGTCTTTTTTTTAAATCGATCCCCAAAACTGCACTCCATACTCAAGGTGAGGTTTTACCTAGGGATTTATATAGTGACAGAATTATGTTTTCCTCCCTTGCATATTGGAACAGCCAATAGAATGCGAGCTCAATCCTATTGGCTGATTGGATCAGCCAATAGGATTGAAGTTCAATCCTATTGGCTGATTGCATCAGCCAATAGGATTTTTTCAACCTTAATTCTGATTGGCTGATAGAATTCTATCAGCCAATAGGAATCTAAGGGACGCCATCTTGGATGACGTCACTTAAAGGAACCTTCATTTGTTGGGAGTCGTTGTAAGAAGAGGATGCTCCGCGCCGGATATCTTGAAGATGGAGCTGCTCCGCATGGATGAAGATAGAAGATACCGTCTGGATGAAGACTTCTTCCTGTCTGGAGGACCACTTCTCCCGGCTTGGATGAAGACTTCTCCCGGCTTCGTTGAGGACTTCTTGCCGCTTTGTTGAGGACAATGGATGTCGGGTCTTCAAAACTGTAAGTGGATCTTCTGGGGTTAGTGTTAGTTTTTTTTAAAGGTTTATTGGGTGGGTTTTATTTTTAGGTTAGGGCTTTGGGCTGCAAAAGAGCTAAATGCTTTTTTAAGGGCAATGCCCATCCAAATGCCATTTTCAGGGCAATGGGGAGCTTAGGTTTTTTTTAGTTAGGGTTTTATTTGGGGGGTTGGTTGTGTGGGTGGTGGGTTTTACTGTTGGGGGTTGTTTGTATTTTTTTTACAGGTAAAAGAGCTGATTTCTTTGGGGCAATGCCCCGCAAAAGGCCCTTTTAAAGGGCTTTTGGTAGTTTAGTTTAGGCTAGGGTTTTTTTTTATTTTGGGGGGCTTTTTTTATTTTGATAGGGCTATTAGATTAGGTGTAATTAGTTTAAATATATTGTAATTTCTTTTTATTTTGGGTAATTTAGTGGGTTTTTTTTGTAATTTAGGTAATTGTATTTAATTTAATTAATTGTATTTAATTTAGGTAATTTATTTAATTGTAGTCTAAGGTTAGGTATTAGTGTAAGACAGGTTAGGTTTTATTTTACAGGTAAATTTGTATTTATTTTAGCTAGGTAGTTAGTAAATAGTTAATAACTATTTAGTAACTATTCTACCTAGTTAAAATAAATACTAACTTGCCTGTAAAATAAAAATAAACCCTAAGCTAGATACAATGTAACTATTAGTTATATTGTAGCTATCTTAGGGTTTATTTTATAGGTAACTATTTAGTTTTAAATAGGAATTATTTAGGTAATGATAGTAAGTTTTATTTTGATTTATTTGAATTATATTTAAGTTAGGGGGTACTAAGGGTTAGGGTTAGACATAGGTTTAGAGGTTAATAAATTTAGTATAGTGTCGGCGGCGTTGGGGGTAGCAGATTAGGGGTTAATAAATGTAGGTAGGTGGCGGCGATGTTAGGGGCGTCAGATTAGGGGTTAATAATATTTAACTAGTGTTTGCGAGGCGGGAGTTCGGCGGTTTAGGGGTTTGTTACGGTTGCCTCCAGGCTGGCTGGAAGTTGGACCGTAGAAAAGGATGCTCCTAGCGCTCCCCAAAGGATCAGCAGCACCATAGACACTCTAACTGCTGCGTAGCCACCATAAGTAACGCAGACTCTACGAACCACCGCTGCTGGGCTGGTATCTCGCTGTCTGCTCTGCGCCCTGGACCTATGACCAGGCTCCAGTAGGTGAACCCAGGAAGCAGAGCTCTTACAGGAGCTCAGTAGCTAAGGGAGTATATAGAGCATAGCAATCCCTGTAGTGATTATAGCTGGCCCCTACAAACATGAGTCAAAGCTGCAAGTTAGAGGGTCAAAATAGGTCTGATGTGCTGGAACACACAGCCTGGTTTTTATTGAGGTTACATGCAAAAAAGACACTCTCAGGGGGAGGCATAAAATCCCCAATCACACATATGATACATTTAGATAGAGACAACGCCCTTTTACAGGCCACAACATTACTTCAGCAGATAACATTACACACAATAAAACAATGCAGTCCACCTTATCACTAGCAGTCTGATTAGACAATGGGAATGTTTTATCACTAAACTTAATTAGAGCTGATCCCAGCAAACTTGCATTTAGAATAGGTTTCTTGAAGCTGAACAAAATTTAACTCTTTAGTTCTGACCGAAGAGTCTGTCACATAGCACTTAATGGCACACAATGAAAACGAATGCTTTTGTAACAGTGCTCCCTTTCTGTGGAACACTCTGCCTGCGTGGCACTCGGTTTAGCAAGTCCTATTTACTGAACCAAGTGGGAGAACGCCAGGGACAAGTTATTTTACAGGTCTGGGGACATAGTCTTAAAGGGGCATTGTTCACCAAAGTCACAATATGTCCCCAGACGGTTCTTAAAGGGCCATACACACCCAATAAAAGTTAATAGGTTTTCAGGGGCACAATCTTCCAGGGGCCATAGTCATGAGGAAGGAGGCTGGCAAATAGGCTTCTCCACAATCCATGGAAGCAGGGCAATTTTTCATTTAAAGGGCCAGTTACAAATAGCAGTTTGTAATATATCTCCCCTTTTGGAGGGAGACTAACCAGGCACCTGACCTTCTGTCGGTCAGTGCCTAAGTTAGTCTCGCAACCCACCCACAAATAAACATTAGCAGCAACGTAGCCCCCCCACAATAAGTAGTACTGGCCTGTAGGTTCCAGGTTGTAGGATGAAAGTGTAGCATCCTCGGCCTTCCTGGCGCAGCTGGGCAAATAGCTGGTGGTACTTGGGGGGCAGAGGCCAGCAGCACTCTGCCCTGGTGCCAGCGCTTCTGCTGGGGTGAGGGGTTTGCAGGCCAATCCTGTAACAAGGGGGTCTGTAGGGCAGAGGCCAGCAGCGCTCTGTCCTGATGCCAGCTCTTCTGCTGGGGGAATTGGGGCATAGTCCTGCCCGGTGGCAAAGGGAACGTGGGGGTCAGTGGGGGTTAACATCTCCACTGTTAACCCTGGGCCCAAGTTAGGAGTTAGCTGGGGAGGGGGAGATTGGCTTACCTCCTCCTCCTGATACTCCGGTGGCCGTTGGGAAGGGAGGTCGATGCTCTCCGCTTCCTGTGGAAAATGCTGCGGCTGGGGAGAGAGACCGGTTGTCTCCTCTCCCTGGAAGGCACACTCCGGCTGGGGAGGGAGGTCGATGCTCTCCCCTCCCTGTAGCTGGGTCTGTCGCTGGGGATCTGGGCCGCCTGCCCAGCATCCCTGTAGGGCCGGTAGAGAGACTGCGGTCCCATCTCCACCTGCCTGCTGGGGGTCCTCCCAGGACCAGTCTATGAGGCCTGCTGCCTCTGGTATCTCTGGTTGGGGAAGGAGACTGATTGTCTCTTCCCTCTGTACGGTATACTGCCGCTGGGGAGGGAGGTCGCTGCTCTCCTCTCCCTGTAACTCCGGCTGCCGCTGGGGAGGGAGGTCGTTGCTCTCCGCTCCCTGTAACTCACTTTCTCGCTGGAGACCAGGTGTCCATACCCTCAAACTCCACAGTTGGCGCTCAAAGGCTCGTGCCGCTTTGTTCTCCATATCCAATTCCCGGATGATGCGATTGACTACCTCCTGCGCAGGGTCTGGACCATATCAGACTAGCCGCCTCTTTACCTCTGGAACGAAATCTGCGCCCTCATAGCGACGGATCCGGTTGAGGTGCTCTTCACAGGGTTCTGACCAGTATCTTGTCAGCTCCATGCTGCTGTAGGTAGGGACGCTGCACAGTGGCTAGCGTTGCCCTCAATAACTCTCCTACGATACCAGTGCTGTTGGGGTGCTGCTCCTTGCGCTAGGACGCTAACCCACCGCTGCCGCCAAATGTTACGGTTGCCTCCAGGCTGGCTGGAAGTTGGACCGTAGAAAAGGATGCTCCTAGCGCTCCCCAAAGGATCAGCAGCACCGTAGACACTCTAACTGCTGCGTAGCCACCATAAGTAACGCAGACTCTACGAACCACCGCTGCTGGGCTGGTATCTCGCTGTCTGCTCTGCACCCTGGACCTACGACCAGGCTCCAGTAGGTGAACCCAGGAACAAGAGCTCTTACAGGAGCTCAGTAGCTAAGGGAGTATATAGAGCATAGCAATCCCTGTAGTGATTATAGCTGGCCTCTACAAACATGAGTCAAAGCTGCAAGTTAGAGGGTCAGAATAGGTCTGATGTGCTGGAACACACAGCCTGGTTTTTATTGAGGTTACATGCAAAAAAGACACTCTCAGGGGGAGGCATAAAATCCCCAATCACACATATGATACATTTAGATAGAGACAACGCCCTTTTACAGGCCACAACATTACTTCAGCAGATAACATTACACACAATAAAACAATGCAGTCCACCTTATCACTAGCAGTCTGATTAGACAATGGGAATGTTTTATCACTAAACTTAATTAGAGCTGATCCCAGCAAACTTGTATTTAGAATAGGTTTCTTGAAGCTGAACAAAATTTAACTCTTTAGTTCTGACCGAAGAGTCTGTCACATAGCACTTAATGGCACACAATGAAAATTAATGCTTTTGTAACAGTGCTCCCTTTCTGTGGAACACTCTGCCTGCGTGGCACTCGGTTCAGCAAGTCCTATTTACTGAACCAAGTGGGAGAACGCCAGGGATAAGTTATTTTACAGGTCTGGGGACATAGTCTTAAAGGGGCATTGTTCACCAAAGTCACAATATGTCCCCAGACGGTTCTTAAAGGGCCATACACACCCAATAAAAGTTAATAGGTTTTCAGGGGCACAATCTTCCAGGGGCCATAGTCATGAGGAAGGAGGCTGGCAAATAGGCTTCTCCACAATCCATGGAAGCAGGGCAATTTTTCATTTAAAGGGCCAGTTACAAATAGCAGTTTGTAACAGGGTTAATATGTTTAGTCTAGTGGTGGAGAAGTCCGGAGCGGCAGATTAGGGGTTAATAATTTTATTTTAGTGTTTGTGATGCGGGAGGGCCTCGGTTAATTGGTAGTTTATGGATGTTAGTGTACTTTTTAGCACTTTAGTTATGAGTTTTATGTTACAGCGTTGTAACATAAAACTCATAACTACTGACTTTCACTTTCACGGTATTGATCTTGGCGGTATAGGGTGTAATGCTCACTTTTTGGGCTCCCAGGCAGACTCTTAATACCGGCGCAAAATAATTCTCATTGAAAAAAGACTTTACGCAAATTGCGTAAATTAATCTGCGTTAAGGCCAAAAAAGTGTGCGGTGCCCCTAAACCTGCAAGACTCGTAATACCAGCAGTAGTGAAAAAGTAGCGTTATGAGGCTTAAGGCTGCTTTTTCACTCATACCGCAAAACTCGTAATCTAGCCCATAGTTTGCTTCAAGAGAAAAGGGGTCCATAAAGATTGCTAATAGGTCTTCTTAAATATGTGTAAGTAAATATGGTCCAGTCACAGTGATTATTCTATCTGTACCTAAGCTAAGAGATTTTGAAATCACACACTTTTTGCGTTCCTCTCGGCCTGGTTTTGGACATATCTACTCCACATACAGAATCACCCCAGGCCTCCTGCGTAAATAAATATGCTGCACAGTACATTCTAAGTCCTTGAGCCTGAAATATCTTCTTCCCACACAGCTGTAATTTGTAGAAGGCTGAAAGCTAATGTGGTGATAACAAATGACTAAAACTTATTCAGCTGCGCTCATTTCTATTGGCTTCCAGTCCCTGTGAGCTAGCTTCATTAATGATAGTTGTGCTGAGGAGGGGTCTTGTTGTTAAGGTGAGCTCATGTTCATTTATTGTGGCTCATTTCACCTCTCTCTTCAAGCCAATCACCAGTGTATGTTCCTACCATTAACATATATATAGCAGTATTAAAGGGACAGTTTACCCCAAAATGTTCTCTGCTTTAATATGTTCCCAATGATCCATTTTAGCCTGTAGTATCCATATCTATACTGAAAGTTTCTATACCTAGGTATAGGCTTGTGAGAAACTATCACCTAGATTACGAGTTTTGCGTTAGAGGCTGTGCGGTGCTAACAAGCAGTTTTGTCTCACCGCTCACTTACCTACAGCGCTGGTATTATTAGTTTTCAGAAACTGGTCGTTAAAAGACAAGAAGTGAGCGTTGAGCAAAATTTTGCTCATTGCCACACTCCAATACCAGCGCTGCTTAAGTCAGCGGTGAGTTGGTCGTACGTGCTCATGCACGATTTCCCCAAAGGAATCAATGGGGAGAGCCGGCTGAAAAAAAGTCTAACACCTGCAAAAATGCAGCGTAAAGCTCCGTAACGCAGCCCCATTGATTACTATGGGGAAATAAAAGTTATGTCTACACCTAACACCCTAACATGCACCCAGAGTCTAAACACCCCTAATCTTACACTTATTAACCCCTAATCTGCTGCCCCGACATCGCCGACATCTACATTATATTATTAACCCCTAATCTGCCGCTCCGGACACCGCCGCCACCTACATTATGCTTATTAACCCCTAATCTGCTGCCCCCAACATCGCCAACACCTACATTATATTTATTAACCCCTAATATGCCACCCCCAAAGTCGCCACCACTATAATAAACATATTAACCCCTAAATCGCCGCACTTCCACCTTGCAAACATTAGTTAAATATTATTACCCCTAATCTGCCATCCCTAACATTGCCGCCACCTACCTACATATATTAACCCCTTATCTGCCGCCCCCAACATCGCTGCCACTATATTACATTTATTAACCACTAAACCTAAGTCTAACCCTAAACCTAACACCCACTAACTTAAATATAATTTAAATAAATCTAAATAAATATTCCTATCGTTAACTAAATTATTCCTATTTTAAACTAAATACTTACCTATAAAATAAACCCTAAGCTAGCTACAATCTAACTAATAGTTACATTGTAGCTATCTTAAAATTTATTTTTATTTTACAGGCAAGTTTGTATTTATTTTAACTAGGTAGAATAGTTATTAAATAGTTATTAACTATTTAATAACTACCTAATTAAAATAAATACAAATTTACCTGTAAAATAAAACCTAACCTAAGTTACACTAACACTACAATATAATTAAATAAATTAAATAAATTAAATACAATTACCTAAATTAAATTAAATTACCTAAAGTACAAAACCCCCCACTAAATTACAGAAAATAATAAACAAATTACATATTTTTAAACTAATTACACCTAATCTAATAGCCCTATTAAAATAAAAAAAGCCCCCCCAAATAAAAAAAACCCCTTAGCCTAAACTAAACTACCAATAGCCCTTAAAAGGGCCTTTTGTGGGGCATTGCCCCAAAGTAATCAGCTCTTTTACCTGTAAAAAAAAATACAAACAACCCCCAACAGTAAAACCCACCACCCACACAACCAACCCCCCAAATAAAATACTATCTAAAAAAACCTAAGCTCCCCATTGCCCTGAAAAGGGCATTTGGATGGGCCTTGCCCTTAAAAGGGCAGTTAGCTCTTTTGCCGCCCAAACCCTAACCTAATAATAAAACCCACTCAATACACCCTTAAAAAACCTAACACTAACCCCCCTGAAGATCGACTTACCGGGAGACGTCTTCATCCAAGCCAGGCCGAAGTCCTCAACGAAGCCGGGAGAAGTCTTCATCCAAGCCGGCGAAGTGGTCCTCCAGACGGGCAGAAGTCTTCATCCAGACGGCATCTTCTATCTTCATCCATCCGGCGCGGAGCAGGTCCATCTTCAAGACATCCGACGTGGAGCATCCTCTTCATCCGGAGTCTTCTTACTGAATGAAGGTACCTTTAAGTGACGTCATCCAAGGTGGCGTCCTTTAGATTCCGATTGGCTGATAATATTCTATCAGCCAATCGGAATTAAGGTAAAAAAATCCTATTGGCTGATTAAGGGCTATTGGTAGTTTAGTTTAGGCTAGGGTTATTTTTATTTTGGGTGGGCTTTTTTATTTTAATAGGGCTATTAGATTAGGTGTAATTAGTTTAAATATCTGTAATTTATTATTTTCTGTAATTTAGTGGGGGGTATTTGTACTTTAGGTAATTTAATTTAATTTAGGCAATTGTATTTAATATAGTTAATTTATTTAATTATATTGTAGTGTTAGGTTTTATTTTACAGGTAAATTTGTCTTTATTTTAACTAGGTAGTTATTAAATAGTTAATAACTATTTAATAACTATTCTACCTACTTAAAATAAATACAAACTTGCCTGTAAAATAAAAATAAAACCTAAGATAGCTACAATGTAACTATTAGTTATATTGTAGCTAGCTTAGTGTTTATTGTATAGGTAAGTATTTAGTTTTAAATAGGAATAATTTAGTTAATGATAGTAATTTTATTTAGATTTATTTAAATTATATTTAAGTTAGGGGGTGTTAGGGTTAGACTTAGGTTTAGGGGTTAATAACTTTAATGTAGTGGCAGTGACGTTATGGGCGGCAGATTAGGGGTTAATAAATGTAGGTTGGTGGCGGCGATGTTAGGGCCGGCAGATTAGGAGTTAATATTTAACTAATGTTTGCGAGGTGGGAGTGCGGCGGTTTAGGGGTTAATATGTTTATTACAGTGGCAGCGACGTTGGGGACGGCAGATTAGGGGTTAAAAATGTAGGTAGGTTGCAGCGACATTGGGGGCGGCAGATTAGGGGTTAATAAATATAATGTAGGTGTCGGTGATGTTGGGGGCAGCAGTTTAGGGGTTCATAAATATAATGTAGGTGGTGGCGGTGTCCGGAGCGGCAGATTAGGTGTTAACATTTTTATTATAGTGTTTGCGATGTGGGAGGGCCTCGGTTTAAGGGTGAATAGGTAGTTTATGGGTGTTAGTGTACTTTTTAGCACTTTAGTTATGAGTTTTATGTTACGGCGTTGTACCATAAAACTCTTAACTACTGACTTTTAAATGTGTTAGGGATCTTGATCTTTTTGGCCTCCCAGGACAGACTTGTAATGCCGGTGCTATGGAAGTCCCATAGAAAAAAGACTTTACGAAGTTTACGCAAGTCGTTTTGCGGTAAGGCCAAAGAAGTGTGCGGTGACCGTAAACCTTCAAGACTCGTAATAGCAGCGGGCGTAAAAAAGCAGCGTTAGGACCTTTTAACGCTGCTTTTTTACCATAACGCACAACTCGTAATTAGGCTGTATGTAAACACAGCCAGCAGAAGACATTGCACTCACAGTGGGAAGTGGAAGAGATAGAATTCTAAAATGTTCATTTTCAATTGTTCTTTTTAAGTATTGTACAGAGATAAGAAAGGGAAGCATGTGAGTGATAAAATAATGAGATTTGATCTGTCAACAAGCCAAGCCTATTTTGATGGTCTGTGGTTACAAAGATCAAATCCAGCTATTTCTTTTACAAAAAGAAGCATAAGTTAGCAATTTCTCATACATTTTATATGCTGCAGTTGGTATTATTAGTCATGAGGAACACATTCAGGGAAAAACAAATTTTTACAGTGAACTGTCCCTTTAAACTACCCAAATACAGTACATGATATCTTGCAAGCAAACACGCACAAAAAAACAAATACAGGGACAGTGTACTGTAAAATGCTTTACTATGTTCCTGCAAGTGTTTACAAATAGCTTATTTACCTTAATTTTGTCATTTGAAATAGCTGATTTTATCAGTGGTATTTCCATTTCCACGTATACTGAAAATTTCAAAACATAAGTATTTGCTATAGAAATGGTATGAAAATATAGCTAGCAGAAGAGAGAAATATTCAAGGGATATGAAACACATATTTCTTTCTTTCATGATTCAGACGGAGTATGTGATTTTAAACAACTTTCTAATTTATCAAATGTTTTTGTTGTGTTAGCATTATTTGTTGAAAAGCATACCTAGGTAGGCTCAGGAGCTGCTGGTTGGTGGCTGCAAATATAATGCTATTGGCTCACCAAATGTGTTAAGCTAGCTCCCAGTAGTGCATTGCTGCTTCTTCAACAAAGAATAGATAGAGAAAGAAGCAATAATAATAGAAGTGAATTGGAAAGTTTTTAGCAATTGTACATAAGAAAGCATTTGAGTGTATAGAATATGATAAGATTAGGAGTTCTGACTACCTTACAATATTAGCCCATTTTAGGGTTAGATTGCGAGTGTAGCGTTGTTTAGTACTCCCGCTCGAGCGTACACTAAGCTAGATGGCTGCTTTGTGTGCGTGCTACCCGGTACAAGTTGAAACAAAAGTTTGTTAATATTAATAACAATTATTAGTAATTATTATACATACTGTTAAAAATTCTAAATAATTCATAGACGATATCAATATTTTTTACAGTTTGTATAATAATTTTTAAAAATTATTATTAATATTTTTTAAAATTTTATACAACACCGTGTTAGACCTAAATCACAAAGTCCTATGCGCGTTACGTATTCCATTCCTATGTTTTCAACATAGAAAATATAGAAATATATATTTAATAATAATTAAAGATTACATTATCTATATATATGATAATATTTATGTAAAATATATACAGTATGCATACCTATATTTCTATAGGAATATACAGTATATATATATATATATATATATACATACATACATACATACACACATGTACGTACATATAAATATATATATATATATATATATATATATATATATATATATATATAAATATGTATTTATAATATAAACTATACAAACTGCATTATCCTATAAGTGAAGAACATTGAAATGTATGGTAAATATACAGTAAAACACAAATACATATGTACACACATCTATACATATACAGGTGGCCCTCGTTTTACAACGGTTCAATTTACACCGTTTCAGAATAACAACCTTTTTTTTCCAGTCATGTGACTGCTATTGAAAAGCATTGAGAAGCAGTGCATTTATTAAAATAGCCAGTAGGTGGAGTTGTCCGCTTGTGTTGCAGCAAAGCCAAGCAAGCTGAAATTAATCAGTTTAACCAGATCTGAGCTATCGAGCAGATTTCAAAGGAACAAGATCTTCCTGACTATAAATCAGTCCAGATTGAAATGCATAGAAAGAACTGTTTGCAGAAAAATGCAAGTGAAGTCTGCAATGTGTGATCATTTTTTAAGGTTTATAATGCTGTTTAGCAAATGTTTTTGTTCATTTAACTTAGTTTAATTATATATTAGGTGTATATATATTAGGTGTTACTTATGATAATTTTGAGAGGGGCCTGGAACCTATCTCCCTTACTTCCCATTGACTTACATTATAAACTGGGTTTCAATTTACAACGGTTTCGATTTACAACCATTCCTTCTGGAACCTAACCCCGGCGTAAACTGAGGGCTACCTGTATATACATTTACAAACAGCAAAAGAAAGGGCAAGAACGGCAAAATCCAAATATGCAATCTTTACTTCATAGGCAGCAGTACAAGTACAGCAAGGTTTTAGGATTCACACCCCCTCCTCAGGCTCAATACAAATTAACAATAATTCCACCTTAAAATAGCCAAACAAACCACACCCACCTCTGACATCAAAAACACTCCTCTTATTACACATTGCAATCCCAAATTAAAGATATATTACCTATTAAGATGCACAAACATCCTAATCTAGAAGAAAAAATAATAAACCAAGGTATTATTCAAATTGAAGTAAGACTAAATAATCATTTAACTTTTATATTTTTTTAACTTCCATATTTTTAACAAAAAAAGAACACACAAAGGCCCATTATTATTTTCTATGATAATTTTCATATCATTATTCCTTAATTATATACTGTACATTTATAACAGGATAGCAAAATTACAGTCTTTATTTAGGCCTTTAGGGTGCATAGCACTAAGCCGTTGGGGCCGATTTATGAAAGTGCGAACGAACATGATGTGTTGTATCGATAATGTCCACCGCACTTCGATAAATACCGACAGCATTGCCCCCTGCCGCCCCCTGCACATTCACTGCCAATCGGCCGCTAGCAGGGGATTGCTGTCCGCCATCTCAGAGCAGGAGGACGAGTTAAGGAGCAGCGGTCTTAAGACCGCTGCTTCTTAACTCCTGTTTCCGAAGGGAAACAGGTGAATACAGCCCATTCGGACCATGATAAATCAGCCCCTATGTATCCACATAGCCTCCTTCCTAAATATAATTTTACCTCTATCAAAGCCTAAATTACCCCTGGGCACATGGTCTAAAACCATGAAATGAAGTTAATTTACTTGATGTCCCCTATCATAAAAATGAATAGGACCTGGTAAATATATACACTTACATACATACACAATATTTAGACATGTCTGTCAGGGTATTGCTGAGTGGCACTGGATAAACTATATATGTATCACATAAATAAATATTTCATTTTAGATAATATCTAATTTGATATGCATTGATTTGGCTGTAATCACAGCAGAACAGTATGACTGAGATGGGTGACACCATCCCCCCTCACTGATTAACATACATTTCAGGATGCCTGAGGTGACCAAACATCTCAGAGTTCATTGCAGACAAGATGTCCCAAAACTACAAAGAGAGCATTTGTTAAAGTAGAAGCTTCAAAAGATTCTTTACCTAATCACTTAATGAGATTAGATCTTTTCAAACTAGATAAACGTGTTACCTAGATCAGGATGCCACCTGGGGTCACAGAGGCACAATTCTGTACTTTAGTTCAGATAAGCTAGCAGAACCTCAGGAAGATAGTAAATTAACACTTAAGTGGTAATCAAATGGTAGATCACCAAGTCCTTTCAAGTCCAATACACAATATACTGTCTAGAGGAGACATTTACAGGCATGTGAAAGCAGATTGGGATTTTAAATAACCTATATTATAAATTTTCAAATATTTAATTTGTGCCTATATATATATATATATATATATATATATATATTTTCTGAGGGATACCTCATGTATCAACCATGTTGCAAAATATCTTTAAAGGGACACTGAATCCAATTTTTTTCTTTTGTGATTCAGATAGAGCATGAATATTTAAGCAACTTTCTAATTTACTCCTATTATCAAATGTTCTTCATTCTCTTGGTATCCTTATTTGAAATTCAAGAATGTAAGTTTAGATGCCGGACCATTTTTGGTGAACAACCTGGGTTGTCCTTGCTGATTGGGGATAAATTAATCCACCAATAAAAAAGTGCTGTCCAGAGGCTAAACAAAAAAAAAAGCTTAGATGCCTTCTTTTTCAAATAAAGATAGCAAGAGAAAAAAGAAAAATTGATAATAGGAGTAAATTATAAAGATGCTTAAAATTACATGCTCTATCTGAATCATGAAAGAAAAAATTTGGGTTCAGTGTCCTATATTGATATTTAAGATGTTTAACAAATTATTTCAGAATGAATTGCAATTCATTATAAACATCTGATAAACCAATGAGGTTCCAAATATGACTGGTATATGCTGGTATATCAATGCCTATGTAATCTGTTCTATAAATTGTATCATATAGTTTTATTCACTCAATATTAAAGTGATATCCACAGATATACAATATATTCCTATTAAGTTAAATAATATTAATACATATTTATCTATAGTGGTATTGGTTCCAACAGAATTCTAAGTGCAGGTACGTATGGAATATGGAAACATGATTTTAAGCACATCTCTTAAGATATTATAAGTAGAAATGTATAGAAGCATACATCAGATAGGTATATTCATATTACGTGTATTATACACACATACATAAATATATATATATATACAGTATGTATATATATATATATACAGTATGTATATATATATATATATATATATATATA
This sequence comes from Bombina bombina, assembly GCF_027579735.1. NCBI lineage: Eukaryota > Metazoa > Chordata > Amphibia > Anura > Bombinatoridae > Bombina > Bombina bombina. The sequence goes on from NC_069499.1 coordinate 1,239,840,575, forward strand.
TATATATATATATATATATATATATATATATATATATATATATATATATATATATATATATATATATATATAGAGAGAGAGAGAGAGAAGAACAAGGAAACTCCTCGGCACACCAGGGATAGGTAAAAAGCCAGTCTTTATTTAGTAAAAAATAAAAGCAAGATCCTCATACAGCAACATGGTAAAAACAAAACATGAACTGGAACAGGGGGAACAACACCTCCTGTGACATCATACGCGTTTCATGCCTCTGGGGCACTTGTTCACTGATAGAGAACAGGTGGTGTAGGTGCTCTTAATATACAGATTTCTGTCCAATGACATAACATCAATTAAAACACATCTCATTAACCCCTGAAGTTCCTGTCACAAACAAAAAATTCTAACCTATATAGCCTCTCTATGTGGTACCTATTACAAAAATGTGAGCATATATGTATACATTGCAATATATATTTAATTCACAGTGTCACAATTTAATATAGACCATATATACTGTTGTTTTTCTTTGCATAAAATAATAATGAAATATTAATGCTATAAAACAAGAAATGTGATAAACCCAAGTTAAAGTATAGGTATATATCTAAACTGGACATCAAGACCTAATCCTCATTGTAATGTAAATCATACTTAGAGACAAAAGGGTTCATAATACATTAATTAAATAGTATTATGCATATAAGAACACTCCTTTTCCCTTAACAATACATTATAGTCGATTGGTCAACGTTGAATAAACATATTTACATCCATTCTGGAATTCAAACCCGTAGGTACCCTAGTTTTTAAATGCAGAATCCAAAAAACCTCTCTTTCATCAAGTTTCTTTTCCCTATCTCCACCCCGGGGATGTCTTGGTATAAAGTCTATGCCCTGTACTTTCAACAAAGATTTGTCAGAATTGTGAAAATTTCTAAAATGTTTGGCAATGGGCGTCCTTGAGTCAGGGTCCTCTATGGACCTAAGATGTTCCATGACCCGGTCCTTCAAGGACCGTTTAGTACGTCCCACATATTGAATATTACATCCCTGACAAGTCAATAGATAAATTACGTGTGTACTATTGCAGTTTATGAAATATCTTATATCACTTGTCTTGCCTAGTGCTTCTGATCTGCAGGTGTTACCCTGAACTATATGGGAGTATGTTTTGCATCGTGAGGCATTACATTTGTAACACCCCTTACGTTTTTGTAACCATGTATCATTTACAACTCTGGGTAGCATAGAGGGCGATAATATGTTTCTCAGAGTCTTTGCTTTACGTGACACAAATTTGCAACCTCCCTCCAGGACTCTATTTAATTTTTCGTCACTCTCCAGGATTGGAAGACTCTTTTTAATTATTTTACAAATCTTTCCATACTCCATACTGTATGGTGTAGCAAAAATAGGTACGGAGGTAAAAGGTTTCTCATTACTCTCCCTTGTGCCCCTTCTATCTTTTTTATAAGTCAGAAGTTCTGACCTGGGGACCTTATCTATTTCAATTTTTGCTTGAGTCAGAATATTTTTTGGATAGCCTCGTGATTTTAATCGCTTCACGGTGTCTGCAGCATGCTCTTCATAGATTTTCGGATCAGTACAGTTCCGTTTCACCCGAATGAGTTGGCTTTTGGGGATGGAGGCAAGGAGATGTGATGGATGGCAAGAGTCATATTTGAGGATACTGTTACCCGACGTGGGCTTACGGTATAATTCAACCTGAATTTCTTCATCTATTGGTCTAATGGTCACATCCAAAAAATTTAAAGAATCTGCACTGGATTCTATTGTAAAAATGAGATTTAACCTGTTACTTGACACATATTGATGAAAAGAGTGAATAGACTCATTATCTCCATCCCAGATAAATACCAGGTCGTCTATGTAGCGACCGTAGTAAATAATAGATTGCCTAAAAGGGTTTGTATCTCCAAAGATGTGGAAGAGCTCCCACCAACCTAAAAATAGGTTGCCGTAAGATGGCGCAAACTTGGCGCCCATGGCCGTTCCACATCTTTGGAGATAGAAACGTCCTTCGAAAAGAAAAAAGTTGTGAGTCAGCAAGTATTCCGTGGCTTGCAACAAAAAGGATATCGTGGCCTCATCATAATTAGATCTATATCTTAGAAAAAACTCTAATGCCTCCAAACCTTTATCGTGAGGTATTGACGTATATAATGAAGAAACGTCCATGGACATAAGAGTATAGCTAGATTTCCATGAAATCTCTTGTATTTGTCGAATGAAAGATGTGGTATCTTGAATATAGCTTGGTAGTGCTAGAACTAGAGGCTGCAAATATATGTCCACTAATTCAGATAGTGGTTCGTTAAGGGACCCTATCCCCGCTACAATGGGGCGCCCTGGGGGATTTAGGGGATCTTTATGTATTTTGGGGAAATAGTGAAATACGGCAGTTACCGGCCACTCAGGAATCAGATATTCTGACATATTGGCCGAAATAATACCATTGTCCATGCCGTATTTCACTATTTCCCTCAATAAACTCTTGTATGCTGCCGTAGGATTGGTGGCCAAAGTACAATATGTATTGCGATCTGATAATTGACGGGAGGCTTCCAGGACATAATCTTGCCTATTTAGGACTACTAGGTTTCCACCCTTATCGGACTCTCGAAATACAAGATTTTTATTTGAAGTTAATTGTTTCAATGCTTTATTGTCGGATACAGTGAAATTTTTATTGGAATGTTTGGTACTGTCTGTAGTAGTGGAGGGAGGATTTTTTAAATCACTGTCAAGTTTGATAAGTTGGTTTTCAATGGTTTGTTGAAAAATATCCAACGAATTACCTCTCGTTTGTACTGGATAAAAGGTACTTTTATTTTTTAATCTAGATATATTTATATCTTGTACAGACGGACCATGTCTAATACCATCAGTATCTAACAATTGTAAATCTTCCATGTCCTGTATACAGCATTTGTCTTGAAATGTCAAACCACTCCCAGAGTCGTTGATAGGTTGTTTATGGGAAACATTGTTTTCCCCGTCCGATAATAACTCTGTCTCAGACTCATCTTTTTTTTTTTTATCTATAGTGGTATTGGTTCCAACAGAATTCTAAGTGCAGGTACGTATGGAATATGGAAACATGATTTTAAGCACATCTCTTAAGATATTATAAGTAGAAATGTATAGAAGCATACATCAGATAGGTATATTCATATTATGTGTATTATACACACATACATAAATATATATATATACAGTATGTATATATATATATATATATACAGTATGTATATATATATATATATATATATATATATATATATATATAAATATATATATATATATATATATTTGAGAGATATCAGAATGCCACATGTTTGGTATTGAAATACACATGCTCAGTCAAATTATATAATACCATATCAAATTGAGCAAATAGTTTATTGTGCTAGAAAATGTAAGTGTATTAAATAAACACATTAAAAATATATAAGAAAATATATTTTTCTGTAGTATTTACTAATTAAACTACATTCCGCTGCCTATTGTGCCCCCAGTGTTCAATACAAGAATTGCAGCCAAAGAAATTCAATCATGGGGATTGGATAACCAAATGGTAATTCCCAGTAACCTATGAGAGATAAGCTCCGGCTCAAAGGGCGTATCCAAATTCTATTGAATGATTCAAGAAATGGGGAGGAGTTTATCAGAGATAAAACTCTTAGCACAGAAGGTGAAAGGGGCTGATGCTGCTTACTTTGACTTGTGACTGACTGAGCCTGACCCTTGCTGGTTAAACTTGCTGCCTTGGATATACAAGTCTTTGTGAGATAAACTTTTGGGACCCTCTTTATACTGAAAAAGTAAACAAATTGGACCTACTATTCACCTTCAGATTGTGCAATATTTCCCTTAAACATATGACAGAGTTATTTAAATTCAAAGGTAGTCTCTATAGCAGTGGTTTAAGTGTAGCTGTGTTTTGTAAGTGTAATTTATAGTTACAGGTAGGTGTTCCATAGGCCTGTGTAGTCTATAAATAATCGTAAGCTTTCAAGTCTTGCTTGAGCAAACGCATTCACTTTCAACTCATAATACGCATGCTATTTCTGTCATGACCCAAAAAGCAGAAAAAACAATATCGCTCTCGCGCTCAAAAGTTAGCGTCCCACTCATTATTTAGCCCTTTGTGGTTTCAAAGAACAAAAACAGTTATGTTATATACAAAAATAAACCTAAACAAAGATTTTCTCATGAATGTTATCCTCTGCTGCTGGTATAACACGCTATTGTAAACACATTGGGCTAGATTACACAGTTCAATTAAAGCAGTCTTACTGCATAGATTGGCATTTGCATAGGTGATCTCGCAAACATGAAAATTAGTTTGATGGTGGGAGTTCTGGAGTGTTTTAGGGCATTCTACAGTTCACTTAAACTGTGACTCAGTTGCCTGTGTGAATTATTTTATCTCGTCGTGTCATCAACGTAAAGCAGACACAATTATGTTTTTTTGTTTTTTTTGTTTTATTTTAATTTTCTTGAACTTATTTCATCTTTTTTTATTAAATCATTTGTTAGGAAGGACTGTTTTTAACCACTTCTATTAGTTTGTTTTAATGGATTTTGTTTAAAACATTTTTGTGAGGCAGGTAGCCTTGACAGTTTACAAATCGAATCTATTCTGTCACTCAGTCCCCCTCATTATACGATGGATTATTTTATATCAGCTCATTGTATTAATGTTGGCATCATGCATAAAGGGGAGAGGAGTTTTTAAACTGTCTTTTTCCCTTATCCATTTCTATAAAATGTTATGGCATTGGTAACCAAGGAACAATTCTGATTAATTCACCAGTCCTTCATTGTTTATCACCTTTTGTTACACAGACATGGAGTGTACCATTAAAAAAACACCTGTTATCAAATTTACCTCTTTCCCTTAGTATCCTTTGCTGTAACTTAGCTTCTTTCTACAAGAGCATACTGAGGTAGATCAGAAGTGTGCAAGTTTATTTGGCACTATCTGCATAAAGGGTCTGATGATCAGAAACTCACCACCATGGATAGAAATCTTTGGGATTTTTTTAGACCTTATATAATACATGAGTCTATCCTTCACATACAGAACCCTGTACAGTGTGATAAACATCTCTAAAGCTAAAGTTTGTGTTTCTAATTTTCTTTTATATACTATACTATACTATTATTATTATTATTATTATTCTACTATATTTATGAAGCACCAACATATTCTGCAGCACTATCCATGTGTACAATTCACTTAAATAAAACAATAAAATAAAACTTATAAAAGACAAGACAAAATTTGACGAACACATACAGGAGGAATTAAGGGCCCTTTTCCCATAGGAAAGCTAGGAGGTTGGGAAACAGGAGGTAAGGACTGCAAGAGTGAGAAAGAAGTTAATACAGAGATAGATGAAGGAATATAAGGTAAGTGGAAGTAATGTATTACAGAGTTGGGTGGTAGGCTTCTCTGAACAAAATAGTCTTCAGGGAGCATTGTCAGGGGCCAGGAATCAGACTGAGACAAGAAAAAAATAATAAAAAGTCCACAAGTCAAATAACAATCCAGGAATCAAAACCACAACTGGTAGTCAGACAAGCCGAGTCAGGAGCCAAATGAATAGTCAGACGAGCCAGAATCAGGAACAAGGAGAACAGCAGAGTCAGGAACAAGCCATGGATCAGGAACCAGGAGGGACGTCAGACAGCCAGGTAATACACAGCAGCTCTCACAAACAGGTCTGAGACAACGCAAGGGCAAAGCATACTGAACAGAGGCTCTTTAAATAATAAGTGATGACATCACAATTCTGAGACTGCATCCTGTCTCCCACGGATGATGTACAACCATCTTGCCATAAAAGGAAGTGCAGGAAATGAGCAGCATCACACAGTATGCACCAGAGTCAGGAAGAGAGGTGAGTAAAATGGCTGCCAGCAGCACATGGCAAACAGATCAGGGAAAAAACCCTGACAGTACCCTCTCCTCAATGACCCCTCCCCCACGGGAGGACAAAAGGCTTATTGGGGAAATGGGCATGGAAGGCACGGTGGAGGGAGCATGAACATCAGAGGAGGGAACCCATGAATGCTCCTCCGGACCGTAGCCCCTCCAGTGAACCAAATACTGTATGCGGCACCTGGACATACGAGAGTCAAAAATGCTGCTGACCTCATACTCCTTATGGTTGTCAACAAAGATAGGGCGGGGACGAGGCAACACAGTGGTAAACCGATTACAAACAAATGGTTTCAAGAGGGAGACATGAAAAACATTGGAGATGCGCATTGCAGGAGGAAGGTCAAGAGCATAGGCCACAGGATTGACCCGTCGGAGTATTCGAAAAGGACCAACATAACGGGGAAAAGTTTATTGGAAGGCACACAAAGGTTCAAGTTGTGGGAGGACAGCCAAACTCTCTCACCAACCTGGTAGGAAGGCACGGGCAGACGCCTACAATCAGCCTGGAACTTTTGGCGCAGCATAGAACGATGAAGGCAATCCTGAATCTGCACCCACATGGAACAGAGTTGCCGGAGATGCTCCTCCAAAGCCAGAATACCCTGAGACATGAATGAATCGGGCAACAAGGATAGTTGAAACCCATAATTCGCCATGAACAGGGATAACTTGGAGGAAGCATTAATAGCACTATTACGAGCAAACTCTGCCCAAGGTAACAATTCAGACCAATTATTGTGGTGATCTGAGACATAGCAACAGAGGAACTGTTCCAGAGCTTGATTAGACCGTTCCACAGCCCCATTGGATTGAGGGTGATATGCCGAGGAGAAGGAAAGCTGAATCCCCATTTGAGCACAAAAGGAACGCCAAAATCTGGAGACAAACTGGCTACCCCGGTCCGACACTATCTCCTTGGGTAACCCATTTAAATGGAAGACCTCCCGGGAAAAAATTGAAGCAAGCTTCTGAGCGGTAGGCAATTTCTTTAAGGGAATGCAATGTGACATTTTAGAAAAATGGTCAACCACCATAAGGATAAGAGTATTGCCATTGGAAACAGGGAGCTCGACAATGAAGTCCATGGAAACATGTGTCCAAGGACGCTCACCATTAGCAAAAGGTTGAAGAAGACCCACAGGAAGACATTGAGGAGTCTTATTCTATGCACAAACTGAGCAGGAGGCAACATATGCAGCAACATCAGAACGAAGAGCTGGCCACGAGAATTGTCGAGTGACAGGCCGAATCATTTGGTTCTTTCCTGGGTGACCTGCGGCTTTAGGATAATGGTAAGTGTGCAAAAGTTTAGTTCGAAGATTCTCAGGAACAAAACACTTACCACTAGGTTTCTCAGGAGGCGCATTGGTTTGTGCAGCCAGGATCTCCTCCCCCAAGGGAGAAGTCAAATTAGTACATATACATATGGTAGCCAAAACATGGTCAGGAGGTATAACTGGAGTAGGTACAGACTCCTTCTTGGACAGAGGTGAAAATTGTCGAGAGAGGGCATCAACCCTAACATTCTTACTACCAGGCAGGTAGGAGACCACATAATTAAACCGAGACAAAAAAAGAGCCCATCTGGCCAGTCGGGGCGACAAACGTTTTGCTTCAGATAGATAAGTTAAATTCTTGTGGTCAGTAAGAATGAGCACTGGCACGCTTTTAACCTCGAGAAGATGCCTCTATTCCTTGAGTGCCAAAATTATGGCCAGTAATTCCCTGTCGTCAATTTCATAATTGCACTCCGCTGGAGACAATTTCTTAGAGAAGAAACCACACGGATGCAAGGAACTGTCAGGCGTAGGACATTGAGACAAGAGGGCACCTATTCCAGTCTCAGACACATCGACCTCAAGAACGAAAGGCAGGACAGGGTTAGGATGAGCCAGAACTGGAGCAGCAGCAAAGACAGTCTTAAGACTATCAAAGGCCTTAATGACAGTAGGTGTCAGGATGTCATTCTGCCAACCGGACTTACCTTCCTTTTTTTTCTGACTTGTACCTTTAAATTTCAATTAAGGTCATGTTCACTCCCTATAAATTCCCAGCAGCCCTTTTTCTTTTGCTTGGTATTATTGTGCCTACATTATATCCAGCCTCTGCCTTGCATTTGATGTATAGGAAATTATCAGCTCTCTTTGGATCAAGTTATCCTTATCTAAATCAAAACTACTCTTCAGCAGCGCTCTCTGTGTAAGCGCTACCTTGCTGCCTGAACTGCCTGTGTCGGATCTTCGCACAGAACTACTTCCACCTAAGACGACCGGACCTCGTATCCATCCGCGGTGACGTCACACGCAAGCTTCACGGATCAACGGACATTGCTAGCTGCTGCTCCCGCTCCGCTACCGTCAGGGCTTTGTTCCACTGCCCATTTGACTACCGAAGATCTATCCATAATCCAAACTAAGGGGACAAGGTAATAAAATGTACATATACGTATACTAACTTCTACTCCTTATAAATCCTTGCCTAAAACGTTCCTATCTAAGTTAACTTGATCAGCTAAAGTCTCTTACTAAGTGACATATTTTAACTCTAATTTTTGTTACTGAATTTTTTAAGGTTCTTCCAGTAAACTATACTACAAAGGTCTTAAATTATCTTAATGTAGCCAAAGTTCACTGGTGAACCAGTATATTAACACTCTGGTTGTATATGGGTATTAGAACACCATCTAGGTGTTTTATCTGTTCCCCTCACTTCTCCCAGAAACAAAACCCAATTTTCACATCTCAGCAGCTGAGGTCAGTTTCTTGTAACACCTTTATCTCTCTAGTTGTTGTAGGTTGCTGATAAGTTGACAGAGCCTGACAGAATACCAAGCCATTTACAATGAACCCAGCTGAGATGACTGCACTTATACAGACTCTGAGCCAAAGAGTAGACTCACTCACTCAGGGTCTTAACACACTTAAAGTTGAGAATGTTGCTTTAAAAGCTTATATCAAAGATTGCATTGAAACAAAGATACATACACCTGAGCCCTCAGTCAGTCTCCCTGAAAAGTTCTATGGTGACAGGGCACAGTATAGAGATTTCAAAAATTCTTGCTTACTTCTCTTTACACTCAAACCCCAGTCTTACCCCAGTGACAGGATCAGAGTATTGACAACTATCTCTTTCTTAAGGGGGGAACCACGTAGCTGGGCTAATTCTTTTTTTTAATCTAATGAGAATATTCTGAACTCTTTAGATAATTTTTTTGCTGCTATGGGTCAGCTGTATGAAGACCCTTTTAAACAGCAGACAGCTGAAACTGCTCTTAGGGCTTTAAAGCAAAAGAAAAGAGTGGTTGAAGATTATATAACCGACTTTAAACGTTGGGCAAAAGATTCGGAATGGAACAACCTATCTTTAAGAAATCAGTTTCGTCTGGGACTATCAGACGCTGTGAAAGATGAGTTGTCCCGTACCGAAATACCCCCTACACTTGAGGGGTTAATTAAATTAAGCATCACTAAAGACAGACGGTTACGTGAGAGACAACACGAAAGAATCTATCCAGAGGCATACACAAAGAAACACCCTAGCAGCTCAACATCACTCCCTAGTTCTAAGGTACACACTGAACCTATGGAGATTGGCTTTCTAAAAGGCCCCCTGAGTGCACAGGAAAAGACCAGAAGAAGGGAGAATAACCTCTGTCTGTATTGTGCTTCTGATGAACACTCAGTAAAAGAATGCCCAGCACTTCAGAAATCTGATAGGGGTGAGTCAAAAAATCCCTCTTTTTGCTGTAATTCTTATGATAATAAAAGTCCCTATTGTAAACTCTCACTTCTTTTTCAGTGGGATCACCATCGCCTCACCGTTCCCGCAATAATTGATTGAGGAGCTACCGCTTGTTACATAGATAAGCAATATACACTTGTAAATAAAATTCCACTAATGCAAAAAAAATCTGCTGTTTTATTAAGAGGATTGATGGTAGACCTGTTTCATCAGGTCCTGTAGAATTTCAAACTATTCCTTTGTTGGTTATCACGCCAGACCATCACAGGGAATACTTAACTTTTGACGTTATATGTTCTCCTTTATCCCCTGTCATTCTAGGTCTAAACTGGTTAATACTACATAATCCCTCTATAATCCCTCTATCTATCCCTCTACTTACCACCTCACAGAAAATACGACTGTCCTATTGAACTGGTACCTGGTGCAGAAATCCCATATGGACATATATTTCCTTTATCCAACCCAGAACTCAAACATTTAAAATCTTACTTAGAGGACAACTTGAAAAAAGGCTTCATTAGGCCATCCACTTCTCCAGCTGGTGCTGGAATATTTTTTGTTAAAAATAAAGATGGCAGCCTGCGTCCCATAATAGACTACAGACAGCAAAACAAAGTCACAATAAAGTACCGCTATCCCCTTCCCCTAATTCCAGAGCTAATAGAGAGATTAGAGGGTGCGAAATTTTTTACCAAGCTGGATTTAAGAGGTGCGTATAACCTCATCCGTGTGAGAAGCGGTGATGAGTGGCTGACGGCGTTTCGTACTCGCTACGGCTTGTATGAATACACCGTTATGCCCTTTGGGTTATGTAACGCCCCAGCCACTTTCCAGCACCTAATTAATGATCTCTTCAGAGACTTTCTTGATGTTTTCCTTGTTGTCTATTTGGATGACATCTTAATTTACTCAAAAACCTTACCTGAACACATCAGACATGTCAGGCAGGTCCTATCAAGGTTAAGAAGCAACTTCCTGTATGCCAAACCAGAGAAGTGCATTTTCAACTCCCAAAGTATCACTTTTCTTGGTTATGTAATCAGCTCAACTGGCATTCAGATGGAACAGACAAAGATACAGGCTATAACCGATTGGCCTACCCCTAAAACCCGAAAAGAAGTACAAAGCTTCCTCGGGTTCGTGAACTTTTATCGCAAATTCATAAAAAACTTTTCTCATATAACTAAACCTTTAACTGCATTAACCAAAACTTCTATACCGTTTCATTGGGATTCTAAGGCTGACAGTGTCTTCAACTACTTAAAACACAGATTCACCACAGCACCTATATTACGGTTCCCAAACCCTGATCTACCATTTGTGCTCGAAGTAGATGCCTCAGATGTGGCCGTAGGAGCTGTACTTTCTCAACGAGACGGGTTGAATCAACCCTTGCATCCTGTAGCCGTTTATTCTCACAGTTTATCACCTGCAGAACAAAACTATCCCATAGGAGACAAGGAGCTCCTGGCTATCAAGATGGCACTTGAACACTGGAGGCATCTTCTTGAGGGTACTTCCATGCCAACGCTGATATATACAGACCATCGTAACCTCCAGTATCTGAAAACAACAAAAACTCTCTCTGCAAGACAGGTAAGATGGAACCTTTTTTTTTCAAGGTTCAACTTTCAAATCTTATTTACCTGCCAATAAGAATCATAAAGCTGATGCTCTATCTAGGCTTCCGAATTATATCCGCTCGCAGACCCCAGAGGACACAGGGATTCCTCCAGAGAATTTTAGTTTTCTTTTGTGATTGAATCAAAACCCTTCCTTATACAGGAACTTCAACAAGATACCAACAAACCCTTGTGCCTCAATAAAAGACAAGACGGTCTCTACTACTTTCAGGATAAGCTCTACATACCCCCATCATTACGTCAGATGGTACTCCTATCGTGCCACGAGTCTCAAATGGCAGGACACCCTGGCATTAAAAAGACTCAGGAACTTATAGGAAGAACATATTGGTGGCCTGGTATATCAAAAGACATCAAGAATCATGTTCTTACCTGTAGGGAATGTACCATTTCCAAAAGATCAAAGCACTACCCTTATGGCTTGTTGATTCCATTACCTACTCCTAGTAGACCCTGGCTAGAAATAGCTGTTGATTTTATTGTTGATCTACCTAAATCAAGGAACAACACTACCATTCTTGTAGTTGTTGATCTTTTTAGTAAGATGTCCCACTTCATCCCATACCATAAACTCCCTACAGCAACTGAAACTATACAACTACTCATCCAACATGTCTTCAAATATCATGGTATCCCAAACAGCATATTGAGTGACCGTGGTAGCCAATTTTCTAGCAAATTGTGGTCAGAGTTTTGCAAATGTTTTTCTATAAACAAAAAACTCACCACATCATATCACCCTCAAACAAACGGCCAAACAGAAAGATCAAACCAATGGCTTGAACAATTCCTCAGGACTTATTGCTCATCACAACCATTGTCTTGGTCTGCTCATATCCCATATGCTGAATTCTGTTTCAACAACACAATCCATTCTACAACCCAAAAGACTCCTTTCTTTGTCAACTACGGGTTTCATCCTCAGTTCCAAATCTTACCTGACAACCAGACTACCTCACCAAATGTGTCTGAACTTTCGGATCTTATTTCTTCTAACTTCACCTCCATTAAAGCTGCTATCGAAGAGGCCAAGAAAACCCAAAAATCTTACTACGACAGAAAGAGGATACCCTCTCCTGACTATGCTATAGGTGACTTGGTCTGGTTATCTACCAAGAACCTGAAATTGAGCACCCCATCCAGGAAATTTACACCTCTATTTGTTGGACCTTATCCTATCTCTCGGATCATCAATACTAATGCTGTCAGGCTTACTCTACCGGATAGTATGAAGATTCACCCCACATTCCACGTCTCCCTGCTGAAACCTTACAGGGCTCTTAGGGATTCCCTGCCTCACTCTCAGAACCCTCCTGTCATCATTGATCCCAATACCGAATATGAGGTCCATTCCATCCTGGATTCCAGACGGTTCCGCGGATCCCTTCAGTATTTGGTCCGTTGGAAGAATTACTCCCCGGATGATGACTCCTGGGAACCGGCTTCAAACATTTCTGCTCCTACATTAGTCGCACTGTTTCATCGTCGGAACCCGGATCGCCCTAGACCTTGAGCACCGGAGTTGCTCCTTGAGGGGGGGTCTTGTCAGGATGTCATTCTGCCAACCGGACTTACCTTCCTTTTTTTTCTGACTTGTACCTTTAAATTTCAATTAAGGTCATGTTCACTCCCTATAAATTCCCAGCAGCCCTTTTTCTTTTGCTTGGTATTATTGTGCCTACATTATATCCAGCCTCTGCCTTGCATTTGATGTATAGGAAATTATCAACTCTCTTTAGATCAAGTTATCCTTATCTAAATCAAAACTACTCTTCAGCAGCGCTCTCTGTGTAAGCGCTACCTTGCTGCCTGAACTGCCTGTGTCGGATCTTCGCACAGAACTACTTCCACCTAAGACGACCAGACCTCGTATCCATCCGCAGTGACATCACACGCCAGCTTCACGGATCAACGGACATTGCTAGCTGCTGCTCCCGCTCCGCTACCGTCAGGGCTTTGTTCCACTGCCCATTTGACTACCGAAGTTCTATCCATAATCCAAACTAAGGGGACAAGGTAATAAAATGTACATATACGTATACTAACTTCTACTCCTTATAAAGCCTTGCCTAAAATGTTCCTATCTAAGTTAACTTGATCAGCTAAAGTGTCTTACTAAGCAGTGACGTGCGGTGAGATCGGATCTTGGTGAGGCAATGACTATAATTTTCCCAAGAAACATACACACACACACACATATATATATATATATATATATATATATATATATATATATATACAGTATATACACACACTCTGCTCACTGACACACACACACACACTCTGCTCACTGACAAACACAAACACTTCTCAATAACACACACACAATTAGCTCACTGAAACATACAGTACTTGCCCATAATATATTTACACATGTTCTCATGGTATCTTGAGTTGAAGAACATACCTAGGTAATCTCCAGAGCAGTAATGCACTACTGGGAGCTAGCTGGTGATTAGTAGCTGCACATATGTCTCTTGTCATTGGCTCACCCATGTGTTCAGCTAGCTCCCAGTAGTGCATTCCTGCTCCCGAGCTTACACTTCAAAAGAAATATCAAGAGTACAAAGCAAATTTAATAATATCAGTAAATTGAAATCATATTTAAACTTGTATCTCTCTAAATCATGAAAGTTGAATGTTTACTTTACTGACATAATAATGGACAGATCAGTATAATGATGTGTACAGGGAATAATAAACTTTACAGTGCAGACATGGCAGGTTCATAACGCACAGTGCTGAATAGGTGAGTGCTTTCTTTTTTCTCCCCTAGGTCATTTCATAGCAGAGTTTGCAGGGCAATACAGTGTTCTGCCTCCCCCACCCATTCCTCATTTAAGCACTGTAAAGTGGGCAGATGCATACTTAGATATATAGAGGAAATTAGTGGCATATTGATCTAACTACATTTTTTTTTTTAAAACAGTGAAGGCAAATGGTTTACTGTTTTATCAAATTATATTGCAGGAACATGACATAAAACAAATGCTGACATTTTAATAGTATTCTTCATCTTCCCTTGCTCTCCTGGCTCTATTCTCATAAAGCATTAGAGTGCTTAAAACTCCCCTAGGACCTCACCGTTTCCAGCAGCCTGACATTGCATGCAGTACTGATCGGTCAGGCATGAGGAAAACAGAGTCGTCACCTGCAGTCACATCCCACTGCTTCCAAGGTATTTGCTGTTGGGTTTGTTTAAAAGTGTAAAAGTGCTACTGTTTTTAACATCGGAATGTCAGGCACAAGGCTACCCTGTTTTTGTGAACTCCAGCCTTCTAAAGAAGTACCAGATGAGATGTTAAAAACAGTAGCACTTTTAAACAAACCCAACGGCAGATACTTTGGAAGCAGTGGGATGTGACTGCAGATGACGACTCTGCTTTCCTCATGCCTGACTGATCAGTACTGCATGCAATGTCAGGCTGCTGGAAACGGTGAGGTCCTAGGGCAGTTTTAAGCACTCTAATGCTCTCTGAATGTCCTGGGCGGCCCTTGTAATTACCAGAGCGTCTTGAACAGTTATTAATTAAGGGCCTTAATTAATAACAGTTCAAGACGCTCTGGCAATTACAATACCGCTCCTTAGTGCACTGCTCACTTCTGACTGTAACACACTGCGGCAGCTGGGGTTGGTATGGCTTGTTTGTTAACTAACTTCTTGCACGTGCCACTCACTGCATGCACATACCCGGTCGATGTAACCGCACTCTCTGGACTCAGAGTCTCAGGCTGAGCTGACCTGACACTGCTGACAGTCACACAGTGTGTCACACACCGGTCCGTCGGTCATGACACCGACTAGTACTAGTCGTTGATCATATCACTCAGTGAAGTCTTGTGTAACTTACTCTCTCAAGCGGTGGCCGGCTCATCAGGATAAAATAGTGTAGTAGAATAGATTACTCACCTAATACCAACAACAAGTAATGGTCCTCAGCGGGTGCGGCTCACTCCTTGGCTCCACTGATTGCGTCGGATCTTCTTGGATCTTCCTTCCAGCAGCCTGGCTTCTCATAGTGCACTGTCCACGTGTCCAAGGTTCCCTCCAGCACTTCCTCACACTGCTCCGCCTCGTCAGCAGTCACGTGACGTTACTGACAAGACTGCTGCTGATTGGCTCCCCGAGGCTGCTAGAAGAGCAGCCTCAAATGGGAGCATATGGGCAGCAATGGGCTCAGCTTTTAGGCACCAGTGGGTGGCGCTGGCTCAGTTGTGGCTCAGGCAGGCATGTTGTGCAATGGATGGAGGGCAGAAGACCAGCTCACTGCCTACCTTCTATTACGCAACATGGATGATACCATGTATGCCGGACCGGGGGGGGGGGTGGAAAAAAATTAAACATTTTTTTTTTTTAATAATAATAATTCTAAAAATAAATGTTTTTAGTCATTAGGACAGGTGAGGCACTGCCTCACCTGCCTCTAATGACTGCACGTCACTGTTACTAAGTGGCATATTTTAACTCTATTTTTTGTTACTGAATTTTTTAAGGTTCTTCCAGTAAACTATACTACAAAGGTCTTAAATTATCTTAATGTAGCCAAAGTTCACTGGTGAACCAGTATATTAACACTCTGGTTGTATATGGGTATCAGAACACCATCTAGGTGTTTTATCTGTTCCCCTCACATCTCCCAGAAACAAAACCCGATTTTCACATCTCAGCAGCTGAGGTCAGTTTTTTGTAACACCTTTATCTCTCTAGTTGTTGTAGGTTGCTGATAAGTTGACAGAGCCTGACAGTAGGTGACCAATGGAGTGGATCATTCTCTTTACGGGTCATGTCTGTGCTAGGTTTGACCAAGGAAGAAAAGTTCTTAATAAACTTTCTATAGTAATTGGCGAACCCCAAAAAATGTTTAATAGACCGAAGACCAACTGGGCGAGGCCACTGCAGAACTGCAGATAACTTGTCAGGATCCATGGAGAACCCTGCAACAGAGATAACATAACCTAGGAAGGTTACTTGAGTCTGATGGAACTCACATTTCTCGAGTTTACAAAGCAGGCCGTTCTCACTTAGTCTCTGAAGAACCCGTGTAACATCAGAACGATGAACCTCAAGTGTGGGTGAGTGTATGAGGATGTCGTCTAAGTACACCACAACACACTGTTGCAACATATCTCGTAGGACATCTTTAATAAATTCCTGGAAAACAGCAGGAGCATTACATAGGCCAAAGGGCATTACAAGATACTCATAATGCCCGCTCCTGGTGTTAAATGCTGTTTTCCATTCGTGGCCCTCCTTGATCCTAACGAGATTGTACTCTCCTTTCAAATCAAGTTTAGTAAAGACCGTAGCTCCCTTGAGGCGGTCAAAGAGTTCCGTAATGAGCGGAATAGGGTAAGCATTCTTAATGGTAAGACGATTAAGACCCCTATAATCGATGCATGGTCTTAACTCGCCACCCTTTTTCTTCACAAAGAAGAAGCCAGCCCCTGCAGGAGAGTAGGATTTGCGGATTATCCCCCATGACAGAGCATCGGGAACATACTCCTCCATAGCACAATTCTCCACAACAGACAGAGGGTAAACCCGGCCCAGAGAAGGAATGGCTCCGGGTTTAAGGTCTATGGCACAATCGTAAGACCTGTGAGGAGGCTAAGTACCGGCACGCACCTTGTCAAAAACATCTAGGAACTCTCAGTACTCCTCTGGCAATTGAGATACTGAAGATGTGCACAAGACTTTAACTAGATTCTGAAGACAAGTGGAAATACATTGCGGAGACCACGACAAAATTTCGGACCTGCACCAGTCGAGACTGGGATTGTGCTTTTGGAGCCAGGGATAACCCAGAATAACTGGAAAATGTGGAGAGTTTATCACCTGGAACTGGAGGGTTTCAAAATGGAGAGCCCCAACAGCCATGAATAACGGAGCAGTTTCGTGAGTAACGAGTGCGGGCTGAAGTGGCCTGCCATCAATGGCCTCAATAGCAAGCGGAACGGACCGAGGCAAAACAGGAATTGAGTGCTTTGATACAAAAGCACTGTCAATGAAATAGCCTGCAGCACCGGAGTCAACAAGAGCCTGGGTGACTATGGAGGAGTCCACCCAGGAAAGGACAACCGTGACCAAAGGTTTCTCCTTTAGCGGTCTGAAGACTCGCCAGAAACAGGGGCCATCAAGCTCCATACGGAGCTTGTTAAATAGAGCCCTCTCTCTCTCTCTCTCTCTATACTACTGTATATATATATATATATATATATATATATATATATATATATATATATATATATATATATATATATATATATATAGATGATTATATATATATATATATATATATATATATGAATATTGATTTATAAATACTTAGAATATATTCTGCTATCTGCAGAATATTGGAATGTGAAATATTTACAGTAAATACACAGTATAACACTTTATTAAACATGAATATTGCATAAATATAATTTTACATGTTTACATCTACTTAACTGCAAAGGTCTCCAATGCACTTATATATATATATATACACACACATTATGTATATACATATATATGTCTATATATGTATACATATTGTATGTATGTATGTGTTTATATGTGTATATACACTCCCCGGCCACCTTATTAGGTACACCTCTTCAATTGCTTGGTAACACAAATTGCTAATCACATGGCAGCAATTCAAATGCATTTAGGCATCTAGACGTGGTGAGGACGACTTACTGAAGTTCAAACCGAACATCAGAATGGGGAAGAAAGGGGATTTAAGTGACTTTGAACGTGGCATGGTCAGACGGGCTGGTCTAAGTATTTCAAAAACCGCTGATCTACTCGGATTTTTACGCACAACCATCTCTGTGGTTTATAGAGAATGGTCCGAAAAAGAGAAAATATCCAGTGAGTGGCAGTTGTGTGGACGAAAATGCCTTGTTGATGTCAGAGGTCAGAGGAGAATTCGCAGACTGGCTCGAGATAATAGAAAGGCAACAGTATCTCAAATAGCACTCGTTACAACCAAGGTATGTAGAATACCATCTCTGAATGCACAACACGTTGAACCTTGAAGCAGATGGGCTACAGCAGCAGAAGACCAGAGGCTACAATTTGCACAGGCTCACCAAAATTGGACAATAGAAGATTGGAAAAACGTTGCCTGGTCTGATGAGCCTCGATTTCAGCTGCTACATTCAGATGGTAGGGTCAGAATTTGGTGTAAACATGAAAGCATGGATCCATCCTGCCTTGTATCAATGGTTCAGGCTGCTGGTGGTGGTGTAATGGTGTGGGAGATATTTTCTTGGCACATTTTGGGCCCCTTAGTACCAAATGAGCATTGTTTAAATGCCACAGCCTACTTGAATATTGTTGCTGACCATTCCTACTACTTCCAGCAAGATAATGCACCATGCACCATGTCACAAAGCTCAAATCATCTCAAACTGGTTTATTGAACATGAGAATGAGTTCACTGTACTTCAATGACCTCCAAAGTCACCAGATCTCAATCCAATCCAATAGAGCACCTTTGGGATGTGGTTGAACGGGAGATTCACATAATGGATGTGCAGCCGAAAAATCTGCAGCAACTGTGTGAT
Organism: Bombina bombina; assembly: GCF_027579735.1. Taxonomy (NCBI): domain Eukaryota; kingdom Metazoa; phylum Chordata; class Amphibia; order Anura; family Bombinatoridae; genus Bombina; species Bombina bombina. Next base: position 1,239,859,475 of record NC_069499.1, read on the forward strand.
GCTATCATGTCAATATGAACCAAAATATATAAGGAATGTTTCCAACACCATGTTGAATCTATGCCATGAAGAACTAAGGCAGTTCTGAAGGCAAAACGGGGGTCCAACCCAGTACTAGCAAGGTGTACCTAATAAAGTGGCCAGTGAGTGTATGTCTGTAAATACATATATACACATAGAAATACATAAATACATATGTACACACACATACATATACATATATAAATACATATACATATTTAGACATGTACAGTATATGTATGTATCTCTATGTTAAAGCCTGCCTTTTTTTTCTAACACACTAGAGACCTCAAATCTTTGAGCCCTTAAAACTTTTTTGTGCAATATTTTTTTAATCATTTTTATCAGATGGTGTTATTATGAGTGTACTGTATTTTTTATGTGTTTTATGAAACTTTTTTGTTTTGCAAAACAGTTAACCAGAGCTCTGAGGACGCGCTAACCCAATGCTCGTTAACTTCAATTGAGCTCTATCTATCGTTTTTGCTTTCAACTTGTAATACGAGTGAAAAACCAGATGAATCCCTTATCGCATGTGCGTAACTGTTAGCGCGCCACTCGTAATCTGGCCCTTAGTCTCTTTGTTGTTCTCTCTACATAAATTCGTTTTTCACAGTCAAAGACAAACGTCAACTATTTAAGGGGACATTCTAGTCCAAAATACACTTTCATGATTCAGATAGAGAATGCAATTTTAAACAATTTTCCAATTTACTTTTATCACCATTTTTGCTTTGTTCTCATGGTATTCTTATTTGAAAGCTAAACCTAGGAGGTTCATATGCTAATTTCTAAGCCCTTGAAGGCCGCCTCTTCTCTCAGGGCATTTTGACAGTTTTTCACCACTAGAGGGTGTTAGTTCATGTGTGTCATATAGATAACACTGTGTTCACACACGTGGAGTTCAGGTGACCCAGCTTTGATTGGCTAAAATAGATGTCTGTCAAAAGAACTGAAATAAGGGGGCAGTTTGCAGAGGCTTAGATATAAGGTAATCAAAGAGGTAAAAAGTGTATTAATATAACCGTGTTGGTTGTGCAAAACTAGGGAATGGATAATAAAGAGATTATCTATCTTTTTTAAAAAATAACAATTCTGGTGTAGACTGTCCCTTTGGAACATTTTCCCTCTTGAAACATTTTAAACTCATAATTATTCTCAAATACATAGTGTAAATGTTTAAACTGTTTCTTCGTTATAGAACAGTCTTACTTAAAAGGGTTACAATAAAGTTATTAAAACATTTGTAAATATTTATTTAAACCAAGGTTATTCATGTAATTAGATCTTGTTATCTCAGCCACTTCCTACTATTATGATTCCCCTATCTTCAGACAATGCTTAATTAATTTGCTCAAGGGTATGATTATCTAAAAATGTACAATTCATTTTGGGTTTAATAAACTTTAACACATGGGCAAAATAAATAAATATATCAAATTAAAACAAAAATAAGCAAAATAATAATAATAATAATAATGCAGAGGATAAGGAACAGCTTGCTGTGTGATCTAGAAGAGAACATGGGGGCCAATTTACCAATCTCTGGCGGACATGATACGCTGTAGCGTATCATGTCCGCCAGACATCGCTGAATGCCGACAGCATATGCTGTCGGCATTTAACATTGCACAAGCAGTTCTGGTAAACTGCTTGTGCAATGCCGCCCCTTACAGATTTGCGTCCAAACGTCTGCGAGCACTAGGTGTCAATCAACCCTATCGTATAGGATCGGGTGGATTGATGTCCGCAGCCTCAGAGGCAGTGGACCAGTTAAGGAGCATCAATCTTAAGACCGCTGCTTTGTAACTGCTGTTTCAGGCGAGCCTGAAGGCTCACGCGGAAACAGGGGCTTTAGGGGCTATTCGGCCCTTGATAAATCGGCCCCATTGAATCTATTTACAAAACAAAATATTTTTGTTTCTTTTTACAATATTCCCTCATTGAAGTTTCAGCATAATACTCACAATGATTCAGCATAATACTCACAATGATTCAACATTATACTCACATAGCACCCAGTGTTATTCCAGTCCTGGTTTATTTCATCCCAGAATACGCACTGTGTAGAGAAGCAGGTGACTGCTATTGAGATATTGCTGTCACTGACATTTTCTTTTAGATTGGATTCCACTGTCAAGTAATAGGTTCCCTCGCCAAAAATCAGCTCCTCTGGATGTAAAACCCAGGAATAAACATTACCTAGCAGACAAACATTATACTGATGTCAGGCTTATGATGAAAATATCAGATAACACATACAAGACGAATCAATATCTGACAGAGACCATGCTGTGCCTTAAATATTTGGTCGTGTTAGGGACCCTATGTCACACATAGAGCTAGATTTATCAATTTGTGGATAGAAACAGCTCACATGTTGTGAAACTGTTTGAATTTCATCGCAAATTGGGGGGTGCATTTGTTCCCCATATTTCATGAGCAAACACATCACTGCTCTCTCTAAACCAATTGCTTATCAATCACCCCGGTTGAATAGGTCCAGAGTGATTTTCATTCGCCAACACAAGTTTGGAAGAGAAGGTTTAGGGAGTTTTAGTTTAAACCATTTTATCAGTTGCAGCCTGCGTGCTCAAATGACAAATAAACCCCCGTGTCTCACAGAACACTTGAATGTATGATATATTTAAACATTACAATTGGAGGGATACCAAAAATAAAATAAATTCACCAAGTTATTCCTATGGCTATTTAAACCTCATCTTACATGTATAATTATATGTAACTGGGAATCATATATACCATGTGAACTCTCAAGATCCACCAACTAACTGAAATATTGACCTGATGCCCCACAATCATGTGTTTAAATAATCATGTGTTAATTATCTAATTAGCAGCAAGAGGAGCCCCTTATTCTTATTGGATGGAAATATCTCAATGTTTTCCCCATCCAATCAGAATAGAGGCCATGGCCTGATGTCTAGGGCCCTAGTTCTAACAATCAATGTTTGATAGTGTTTGTAGACATTTGCAATGGATAATAGTCTCTGAAACCCTTTTTATTTGTTTACTTAAATTACATGGAAAATCAGTTGTGCTTTAGATTTTTCAGCAAAATTGCAAGTTTTGCGGTCCGGCTATACCGCTGAAAAACTGACCATTGCGCACGGAATATGCAGGTCTCCCATATTACAAGTTGCGGCGTACAGCTAGTGTTTAGCCTTTACGCAACTCTCTATTCCGCATTCAAAAAATGGCTTTTGAGTGCAGGATTTTTATTGCGGCGGTATTATAGGTTGTGCGCTCCGGCTATAACGCTAGCATTATAGCTTATACCGCCGTGATCGATTCTGCTATTTGAGACCAGTAGACCTGTAGACCACCCATAAACTACACTATTAACCCCTAAACTGCCATCCCCGCATCACAAATACTATATAAAACCTATTAACCTCTAATCCCTGCCCACCCACATCGCCAACACTAAAATAAAGTATTAACCCCTAAAACGCCACATCGCAAATACTATAATAAACCTATTAACCCCTAAACCGCCACCCCCACATCACTACTACTATAATAAACCTATGAACCCCTAAACCGCCGCCCCCACATCGCTACTACTATAATAAAACTATTAACCCCCAAACCACCTGCCCCCCACATCGCTACTACAAAAATATATCTATTAACCCCTAAACCGCCGGACCCCACATTGATAATACTAAACTAAAACTATTAACCCCCAAACCACCGGCCCTCCACATCGTGAAACACAAAATTAAAGTATTAACCCCTAAACCTAACCCCCCCCAACTTTAAATTAAAAGTACAATATAACTTCCTTAAAATAAATAAAAACTTACCTGTCAAATTAAAAAAACCTAAGATTAAACTATAAATTAACCTAAAATTATTATTTAAAAAAAAATAAAAAAAAAATAAAAAACCTAAATCACAATATAAAAAAATCCTAAAACTACGAAAAAACAAACAAACCTACCATTAACCCCCCTACTAAATTATGAAAATTAAAAATAATCTAACATTACAAAAACAAAAAAACATTAAAATTACGAGAACCCCCCCCCCCCCCAAGATTACAAAATTTTTATTTTAATGGGCACAAAAGAACTTTTTTTTAGACGTAGTTTTTTTATTTTGGGGGGTTGGGTGGGTTACTTTTAGGGGGGACTTAGTAATTTTATTATGTAAAAGAGCTGTTTAACTTAGGGCAATGTCCTACAAAATGCCCTTTTAAGGGCTATTGGTAGTTTATTGATAGATTAGGGGGTGTTTTTATTTTGGGTGGCTATTTTGTTTTTATAGGGCTATTAGATTAGGTTTAATTTTTATTATTTTGGATAATTTTGTTTATTTTTTGTAATAGTGTTTTTTTTATTTTTCGTAATTTTAGTTTTTTTTATTCGTAGTGTTAGAATTTTTTAATATTGTAATTTAGGTTCTTTTATTTTTAGTTTATTAAATTTTTTTAAAATAGTAATGTTAGGTTAATTTATTGTTTAATTTTAGTTTTTTTTTAATTTTACAGGTAAGTTTTTATTTATTTTAAGGTTGTTATATTGTACTTTTAATTTAAAGTTAGGGGGGTTTAAGGTTAAGGGGTTAATAGTTTAATTTACTGTTTTGCTATGTGGAGGGCCAGCGGTTTAGGGATTAATAGTTTTATTTTAGGATTATCGATGTGGGGGGGGGCGGCGGTTTAGGGGTTAATAGATTTATTTGAGTAGTAGCGATGTGGGGGGCCGGCAGTTTAGGGGTTAATACTTTATTTTAGTGTTGGCGATGTGGGAGGTCGGTGATTTAGGGTTTAATATGTTTATTTAGTGTCAGCGATGTCAGAGGGGGGCGGACTAGGGGTTAATAACTTTAATTAGTGTTGGCAATGTCGGGGGGCGGCGGATTAGGGGTATTTAGACTAGGGGTTTATGTTAGGGTGTTAGGTTTTTACATAACTTTCTTTTTCCCCTAGACATCAATGGGGATGCTATGGGGGAAAACGTGCATGAGCATATCAAGTCAGGCCTTGGGTTTTGTGCGGTATGGAGCTTATCACACCATATCGCACAACAAAAGAAGGTTTTTCAGTAACTTGTAATGGCAGCGCTATGGAGAGCGCAATACCGCTATTTTTTTGCGTTATTTACGCACCTGGTTTGGTCTATAACTTGTAATATTGCTGATTATTAGTGGTTTAGATCCAATAGTTAAAAATAATGATGTTAGGTGTACAAAACCCTTCTTAAAATGTACTTTATACTAGCACCTCAGACTCTTTTGAGAAATCAGGGATTAACAACCACAAATTTAAAGGGACACTCAAGCCAAAATGAAGCTTTTATGATTCAGATAGAGCATGCATTTCTTAGAGACTTTGTAATTTACTTTGATTACCAAATTGTGCACAGTATTTTTATATGCACACTTTGAGGCACCAGTTACTACTGAGCATGTGCAAGAGTGTATACTGTATGAGTCTGTAATTGGCTGATGGCTGTCATATGATATAGAGAACTGGAAAAGTGAACTCAATTTTAAAATTTGTCATAGAAAAATCTACTGCTCATTTAAATTCCGAGTAAGTGCTACGCACTTGCTGATTATGCAATTCTACTGTATTTAATGGAACTGTAAAGTGCCTGTGGAAGTAACATCAGCACAAGAACTGTGCACCGGGAGCTTCATGAAATAGGTTTTCAACATAGCCGAGCAGCTGTATACAAGCCTTACATCAACATGCACAATGCCAAGATTAGGCTGGAATAGTGTAAATCTCACCACCACTGGACTCTGGATTACGGAATCACACTTCACATTGCACAGTCTGATGGAAGAATCTTGGTGTTGCAGGTGCCAGGAGAATGCTACCTACCAGACTGCATAGTGCCTATTGTAAAATTTGGTGGAGAAGGGACAATGGATTTTATTATACATAATAAAATCACAATGTAAAGGTCGGATTTACTTTTGGTAGAGAGGGACCAGATAACACTCAAAGAGTTCTTGACATTCTCACGGAGGCCTCAAGATTGAAACGAACCATGCTGGCCCTGTTGCTTTTTGCGGAAAAGGCATTTTACAGGGTCAGATGGGACTACCTGTGGTCCACTCTTGCTCAGTTTGGCCTACCAGTCGAGGTAATTACAGCAATTCGGGCCCTATATTCCGACCCTTCCGCAGTGGTCAAGGGTCTGGGATTTGCTTCCCCGGAAATTCAAATCACTAATGGTACTAGACAGGGGTGTCCTCTGTCGCCCTTGATTTTTGTTCTAGCTATTGACCCCTTGGCCCAAGCCATTAGAAATTCACAAATGGTACGAGGCGTTCGGTTTGGTGGAGGAGTCGCGAAAGTAGCCCTGTTTGCTGACGACGTGACCTTGTTTTTAACAAACCCAATAGGCTGTTTACCTGCTCTTCTTGACCTTATATCTAAATTTGACGCTCACAGCTATTATAAGGTCAATGTCCTCAAAACTGAAGCATTACCTATCTGTATTCCTACATTTGAATTAGATGTTCTTTGAACGTCATATTCCTTCCAGTGGTCACAAAATACCATTCGCCACCTAGGAGTTCAGCTAGGCCCTGATCCAAAGCTAGTAGTTTCCCTAAACTATTCCACTATTATTAGAGAAGTCACTGACCTTATCACCTCCTGGAATTTTAGAGAGATCTCATGGCTGGGCCGCATAGCATCCTTTAAAATGACGATTCTACCCAAAATTCTCTACTATTTTTGTTGTATCCCACTTAATGTTCCTAGCGGCCTTATTGACAGGCTTCAATCCCTTGGTCAGAGCTACATATAGGGTCAGTCTAAGCCCCACATAGCAGCGAAAATACTCCAGAAACGCTATGAACAAGGGGGCGTAGCTATGCCTAGCATTCAAGGCTACTACGAAGCTGCAAGACTTTCCCATGTTTCAGCGTGGGCGGACAAGGGGGAACCGCAGGGGTGGAAGGCTATAGAGGCGTCTAACCTTCCTCCAGGGCTGGGACTGTCTGACCTACCCTGGATCCCCGATTATCAGTTGGATACTCTAGGGATTAAGAATGCCATTATCAGAGACAATTTAAAACTATGGCAGAAACTCAGAAATCTTCCTGATGTAGCTCCACATCCATCTCCTATAAATTCTATCCAGGACCTATTTGCAGCATTATCGGATATACATATCCTGCAATGGGGTGAGTGGGACTTGAGACAAATATCCCATTTATATTCCTCAGGCACACTGCTTATTCCGAGTAATTTGGGCTATATCGTCCAAGACCCTCCACTGTGGGCCACATTTGAGTACTCCAGACTATATTCCTTTTTACTCTCCTGGGGATTTTCTAAAGTTTCCAACAGGCCCCTGACCACCTGGGAGAAACTATGGCAGCTTCAAACAAAGACTCCCAAACTCATATCGTTCCACTATAATTTAATACAAATGTCCACTAACCAGGGTAGACCTTGGCAACTTAGGGCCTGGGAGGGGGACTTATCCAGACCAATTGCGGACAAAGACTTGCATTCAGCTATGACTTTAACTAAAAAGACTGTACATTGTGCAGACACTTTGGAATCCTACATGAAGCTGTTCTTGAGATGATACTATACCCCTTCCAGACTTTCACAAATGTTCCCATCAGCATCCCCCCTTTGTTGGAGGGAATGTGGACAAAGGGGCTCAGATATCCACGTATGGTGGGAATGTCCCAAATTACAGCCCAAATGGAACCATATATCTGTCCTCTGCTAAGCTCTTGGATTGTCAACCCCGCTAACCCCAGAGATTGCCCTCCTACACATATTTCCACGAAATGTTCAGACTCCCCTATCTTAATTGATAGTCTTTGTTCTCGCAGCCATGAAACTGGCGATAGCTAGAGCGTGGAAGCAGGCTCAACCCCCAGACATTACCGCCGTAACCCCTATCATTCAGGTATACGCCAATATGGAACAAAGTTTTTACTATAGTCTAAACAAAGAGGATTTATATTGGCAGATTTGGGAACCCTGGTTTGTCTACCAAGATAATTGAAGACAAGTATGTGGGCAGAATGAGGTCCCTAGGTATCCCCTACAATAAAATTTAGCTTACAACCCTATCTGAAGCTGGCATTTAGCTGAAGCCCCTCCCCCTTCCCCCCTATCCTCTTCCCTCTGTTCTTGCCCTCCCTCCTCCTCTTCCTTCTGCCTTCCCCTTGCTATGTGACCTCTCACCCCCCGTCCCATCCTTTACCCCTCCCTCCTCCATATTGGGGTTGCTTGCCCCACCTGGTGACGCACATCGCATCCAACCCTTCGTGTTATCAAAAGAGGTTTATTAAATGGTAAATAACGGCTGACTTTTCAAGGCCATTATAATATTTTTGGGTATCTTACTGTACTAGTTTCTGCACTTAAATTATGATAGTAACTTCTGTTCACTTTGAAAGGTTTCCTAATTTTAGAGAATCCTATCTATGTACATCCTAAACATCCGATTGTCCTTATAGTTATGCTTATTGCATTTATTGTACAATTATTGTTGGACCTTTGATTGCATACGAACTAATTGAAACTGTTGTCACTTTAACATGTTTACTCTACAATAAAAAATATTTTTGAAAAAAAATCACAATGTAAAGGCACTTGCTCTGAATTTTAAATAAGCAGTAGATTTTTTTTCTGTTAAATTTCCTGCCTTCTGTATCATGTGACAGTCGTCAGCCAATCACAGCCTCAGAATGTGTGCATATTAAAAGACTGTCCACAATTTGACAAAGGAAGTACATCCACAATTTGACAATGGAAGTACATTGGATAGTGTATTTTATGCTTTTATGCATTATTTTAATAAAACATTTTTACAAGCCAGCATATTGCTGTAGCAGTTGCCAGAGTCAGATTTTAGGCACCATTTATTGTTTAAATCCATATACTATGGATATCTTATCTTATACTATGGTGCCATTTATATTCTTATTTTGTAGATGTTTATTGAAGAGGTATTTCTAATCTAGGCCTATAGGTTGACACTATTGGCTAAACATGCAGGTTTTCTGCTTCTATGAACATTTATATATTGTATGAATAAGAGCTATTAGTGTTATTATTTCTCACCTTTTCCTGACAGATCATTAGGTAGATGGGTCATGATATCATAATTTGTTTCATTAGGGTGAAATTCATATCCCAAATACAGCACTAAGGGTAACTCAACACTGGTTTCCAGATGAATCACCAGAGGAATATTTGCAGATGTCACGTTTATAAGGAGAGCTGTGAAATTTCCCAGACTCAGAATATTTTTCTCTTCATCAGCCATGGAAGACCTTGGTAATATTATCTGGGAAAATAAACATTTGTGTGATAATGGACATCATATGCTGCTAAGTTAGTGCTAGCATATCCTGTAACATACACGTAAACCACAGAAAACACTTATTCTAGCAAATGCTCACAAGCACAACAATGTTCACATTTTATCTATGACATAAATACAAGAGACTAAAATATACTTTCACATATTGCAGTTTTCTGTAAAGCTGAGTGGCTAAGCTTGTGGTTAATACAAATACATTGTACTAGTCAGGTTTTCTAAAATTACATTATTAAAGGGACAGTCTACACCAGAATTGGTATCGTTTTAAAAGATAGATAATCCCTTTATTACCTATTCCCTAGTTTTGCATAACCAACACAGTTATATTAATACACTTTTTTTCCTCTGTGATTACCTTGTATCTAAACCTTTGCAAACTGCCCCCTTATTTCAGTTCTTTTGACAGACATGCATTTTAGCCAATCAGTGCTGACACCTAGGTAACTCCACGTGCATGAGCACAATGTTATCTATATGACACACATGAACTAACACCCTCTAGTGGTGAAAAACTATCAAAATGCATTCATATAAGAAGCAGCCTTCAAGGTCTAAGAAATTAGCATACGAACCTCCTAGGTTTAGCTTTCAACTAAGAATACCAAGAGTACAAATAAAAATTGGTGATAAAAGTAAATTGGAAATTTGTTTAAAATTACATGCCCTATCTGAATCATGAAAGTTTATTTTGGACTAGACTGTCCCTTTAATAATATCTCTAGCATTTTATTAGTTGAGAAAATGTTTATTTATGCCACTATGATTCTTACCAAAATGGATGGTATTGTGCTGTTATTGCACCATAAGATCACTATATGTTATTACAGTTACATAGTAAAGTACCCAATATGATTTTAGCGGAAAGAAAATACCATGGGTGACAAAAGTTATGGGTAGGAGGTAGGATTAGGAGGTAGAGTAACCATTAGGGGAGGTATGCAGCAGCTATAAAGCATAGCTCCCAACATTTGTGACTGAGAATGAGAGACACAGGGGGTTGATTGGAACCAATCACTATTTTGTGGTTGGAGCCGTGTTGGAAAGGGATCATGGGTGCTTAGTGGGAGGGATTGTAGGTGTTTCTGGGTGGCCTGTGGATGTGTCAGGCAGTTTGTGGGTGTTTCTGGGTATTCCATGGGTGGGGCTAAGGGATATATGGCTGTCTCAGAGGGACAGAGCTCAGAATCAGGGACTGTCCCTGTCAAATAGGGACAGTTGCGAGGTCTGCATAAATCAATATCACAGACCACCATATCGCTGCAATAGGTTACCAATAGGTGTTAGTGTTTCACCACCACAATGCTGCTTAATGCATCATTACACCAATGGAAATATTTTGGGAGGGGATATTGTTGGCGAGAATTGATGGAGACAGGTTAAAGAGACAGTAATCTCACACTTTCCTGATTCAGATAGATCAAACATTTTAAACAACTGCAATTTCTTCTATTATCTAATTTGCTTTGTTCTCTAGGTATCCTTTGTTTAAAACCAAACCTAAGTAGGCTCAGAAGCACAAATGCACCACTGGGAGCTAGCTCTGATTGGTGGATGCACACATCATTTTGTCATCATGGCTGGCCTGGGAATAAAAAGCAACCAAGGAAGAAATTGAAGATGAGCCTTATTTTCCGTTAAGTCGGTAGAATGCAAGGAGATTACTGGGATACTCCTTCCCCCAATGTTTTTTTCAGAATTAAATTATATTGGGTTTGTAATAAACATAAAAGCCAGACTGATGTTATATAGGCACCCTACAACCTACTTTCATCCATTACTCCCTTTATTTAATTATTATTCATAGTGTAATCTGGAGAAGACTCTCAAAACTGTCTCACAGTGTGACTTGTATAGACACTAAAACCATTCAAACAAGGGCAACTAAAATGGTGCATTGTCTAGGAAATAAAACTTACAAGGAAATACTTTGTGACCTTAATAGGTTCATCTCAGAAGAGAAAAGAGGAGAGGTGATATAGCTGCATCTCCTCATCAGCAGCACCGGCTGCTACGGCCCACTGGGAAATCTGGCCTTGCATGTCTTTGTCTTAGCCAATGTGTTTAGCTAGCTCATTTGATAATAGGACGTTGTTCAAAGGGACATTATACTGTAAAATTGTTTTTATATTATTATATTATCAATGACTTGTTATACCAGCTGCTGAGTATAAAATGTAGGAGAAATTGTATTTTCAGGTTTATTTGTGTATATCAGTACTATCATTAGCGTGAGGAGCGTAAATTTGATCATGAGATTGTGGTATTATTTACGCTTTAATACATATTACAATTGGTGCACTGTTTAAATTACGGTAAGGCTCGTTTTTGTTTTGTTTTTAGTGTAAGGTTATATATATAAAAATTTTTAAGGTAAGGTTTGGTTTTTTTTTTTTTTTAAAGTGAATGTAAACTTTAATGAATTAAAGGCCAGTATGAAATAATAATCTTAAAAACAGGGGGCACTTTAATTTATTAAAGTTTACAAGATGCTTATTTTTTAAAATACTTACTTTTGCGTTATGGTAAACATAATGCCGATCCTCCACCCGCAGCTCCTGCTTTCTTTAGCAGAAAGATGAGAAATCTGGCTTCCTCCAATTGTTGTGTGCCCCCTTTGGCATCCAGCTCGTGGGGCAACGCAACGATTGAAGGAAGCCAGATTCGTCATCTATATTATAAAGAAAGAAGGTGCTGCGGGTGGAGGATCAGCGTTATGTTTACCATAACGCAAAGGTAAGTATTTTAAAAGATAAGCATCTTTGTAAACTTTAATGAATTAAAGTGCCCCTGTTTTTAAGATTATTATTTCATACTGGCCTTTAATTCATTAAAGTTTACATTCACTTTAAGGTACTGTTAGATTTTTTTTTCAGGTATGGTTAGTTTTTTTTAGGTAACATAGGGGGTGTTAGGCTAGGGGGTTTAGTTGTTAGTGGGTATTTTGCGGTGGGGGTTGTAGTAGTTTAAAGGTAAATAGAGTAGTGAGGTATTTTGCAATGTGGGGGGTGTCGGTTTAGGGGTTAATAGAGAAGAGGGAACTTTGCGGTGGGCTATGCTATGATCTTACATTAATTTTAGTTTTTCGGACTTCAAGAACTAAAGCATATGATGTGTATAAAATCATTTTTTTGAAACAGAGGTTAGGTAAAACATACAATGCCTGACTTCACAAGTATTTGAATAAATGAAAAAAATATACTTGTAAATATTTAACGAATGCATAAATAAATGTAAAACACCATTATCAACTGTTTCCACCTGCTATGACAACTGTGATCCCCCCCCCCCCTTGCCTCCAGTATGTGGGAGAAAAATAAAGGGTTTGTCTTTCAAAAGTCTCACGCTGCTTAGTAAGCCTTTGTTCATCCCACATAAATTAAGTAAATGTGACTTCTACATTCTTTACATAGTATAATTGGCACCCACATATCATGAGAAACAGATAGAATGGGCTGTGAATGCACCTCTATATGTTCTGTGAGGTCTTTAACTGGTATGACAGATCCATTAGTGCTGGTGAGACTCAGTCCTCCTACAGATCCACTGATGTCAATAGTGTCACTTGATGAGAAAGGATTCACTGAAAAGCTCACCATCTAAAACAAAGAAAAAGGTTATCATCTATCAAAATATTATTTATGTATGTGTAGTAATGATATGACTGCATAAAATACAGAGAGTAAAATACTACAATACAGTTGTAGAACAAAACATTACTCAGGCTATTAATCACAAGCATAGAGCAGACCTGATCATCGCTTAATGTAGTAATCACAATAAAAAAAGTATCAAGATAGAATGGAGAGTCATGCAATGTATTATTATTATTATCAGGTATTTGTAGAGCGCCAACAGATTCCGCAGCGCTGTAAACATAGTCGGTGTACAGGATAGCTTTTGTAGGGGTCAAGTGGGTAGAGGGCCCTGCCGAGAGTTTCACTGTTGTAGTCGGCTCTTATGAAGCGGTCTGTAAACAGCTGGGCCCATAGGCTTACAATCTAAGGGGTTCAAAGGGAAAGCAATGGCGTTAGGAAAGGTTAGTGTTGGTTGTATGCATCCCTGAATAGTAGAGTTTTTAGGGAGTGCTTGAAGCTGTTAAAACTAGGGGAGAGTCTTATGGAGCGAGGCAGGGAATTCCACAAGATGGGGGCCAGTCTGGAGAAGTCCTGTAAACATGAATGTGAGGAAGTAACAAGAGAGGAGGAGCGGAGGAGATCCTGAGCTGATCGAAGGGGACGGAAGGGAGAGTATCTAGAGACAAGTTCTGAGATGTAGGGGGGAGCAGTGCAGTTGAGAGCTTTATATGTCAGGGTGAGGATTTTATGTTTAATCCTAGAGGCAAGAGGAAGCCAGTGAAGGGATTGGCAGAGAGGTGCAGCAGATGAAGAGCGACGAGTAAGGAAGATGAGCCTGGCAGAGGCATTCATAATGGATTGTAAAGGAGCTATGTGGCAGCTAGGTAGACCAGAGAGGACGGAATTGCAGTAGTCGAGGGGGGAAAGGATGAGAGAGTGGATTAAAATCTTGGATGTATCTTGTGTAAGGAAATGTCTAATTTTAGCAATGTTTTTAAGGTGGAAGCGGCAGGCTTTAGCCATGGACTGAATGTGAGGAGTGAAGGAAAGATCTGAGTCAAGTGTGACCCCAAGACATCGGGCATGCGGGGTAGGGGTAATGATGGAATTATCAACAGTTATAGAAATTTTGGGAGTGGAGACATTGGAGGAAGGGGGAAAAATAATGTAGTCCCGTATATCAGGCTAGGACTGTCATAACTCATTTTTTTCAAACGGTGGCTATGCAGTATAAGTTATGAATGGAATTTTTAGCCACTTTTATGCAGTATCAAATTTGAGTATATTTCTCACATATATTATCAGGAGTTACCTGATCTTCATTTAGTGTAGTTCATTTGGGAGGATTACATGTAAAGGGCTAGATTACGAGTGAAGCGTAAATTAATGGTCCCGCTTGAGCGTTGATTGCAATAAAAGATTTTTGCACTCATCGGGTTGCACATGCATTTATGAGTTGAAAGTAAACTGTTTTCACTCAGCGGTAACCCGACTAGAGAGAAAGTTAGAATATGAGTACACGTTATATTCTATATTCCAATGTTTTTTTCATAACAGAATATGTTCTACTTATTTCTAAGTACATTTTTCCACATATATCTGATGTTATTTTTGCACAATATATATGTATACCTATATAAATATATACAGTATATATATATATATACATATATATACACATGATTTATATATATATATATATATATATATATATAAACAGTCCCCAGTATACCAAACCTGGCCAAGGATATATGGCAATACTGAAATAAAGCAGGCAACACAGCATACAATGCAAATCAGCCTTTAATCCACAAGGTGCAAAATCCAAAGATAGGGCCTTAACCCATAACGTTTTGGTTCTAATGTGAACCTTTATCAAACGGAGCCCATTATAGACATTGTATGCTTTGTTGCCTGATTTATTTCAGTATTGCCATATATCCTTGGCCAGGTTTGGTATACTGGGGACTGTTTGTATCTACCTTATCTAGCAGTGCACCAGTCAGTTGAGTGGATGGTGTATGCCACTTCCTTTACATATTATATATATATATATATATATATATATTTTTTTTTTTTTTTTTTTTTTTAAATATATAGAACATATTCTGCTATGTGCAGAACATTGGAATGGGACATACTTACAGCAAATATATAGTTAAAACCTTTATTAAATATTAATATTGCATAAGTATGCTTTAACATGTTTTCATGCACTTCTATATATGTATATATAAAGTATGTGTACATATTAATTTATGTGTTTATATGTGTATATATGTCTGTAAACACATATAAATACATAAATACCTCTGTACACATATGTATATATATATATATATATATATATATATATATATATATATATATATATATATATATATATATATACAGGGAGTACAGAATTATTAGGCAAGTTGTATTTTTGAGGATTAATTTTATTATTGAACAACAACCATGTTCTCAATGAACCCAAAAAACTCATTAATATCAAAGCTGAATAGTTTTGGAAGTAGTTTTTAGTTTGTTTTTAGTTATAGCTATTTTAGGGGGATATCTGTGTGTGCAGGTGACTATTACTGTGCATAATTATTAGGCAACTTAACAAAAAACAAATATATACCCATTTCAATTATTTATTTTTACCAGTGAAACCAATATAACATCTCAACATTCACAAATATACATTTCTGACATTCAAAAACAAAACAAAAACAAATCAGTGACCAATATAGCCACCTTTCTTTGCAAGGACACTCAAAAGCCTGCCATCCATGGATTCTGTCAGTGTTTTGATCTGTTCACATCAACATTGCGTGCAGCAGCAACCACAGCCTCCCAGACACTGTTCAGAGAGGTGTACTGTTTTCCCTCCTTGTAAATCTCACATTTGATGATGGACCACAGGTTCTCAATGGGGTTCAGATCAGGTGAACAAGGAAGCCATGTCATTAGATTTTCTTCTTTTATACCCTTTCTTGCCAGCCACGCTGTGGAGTACTTGGACGCGTGTGATGGATCATTGTCCTGCATGAAAATCATGTTTTTCTTGAAGGATGCAGACTTCTTCCTGTACCACTGCTTGAAGAAGGTGTCTTCCAGAAACTGGCAGTAGGACTGGGAGTTGAGCTTGACTGCATCCTCAACCCGAAAAGGCCCCACAAGCTCATCTTTGATGATACCAGGCCAAACCAGTACTCCACCTCCACCTTGCTGGCGTCTGAGTCGGACTGGAGCTCTCTGCCCTTTACCAATCCAGCCACGGGCCCATCCATCTGGCCCATCAAGACTCACTCTCATTTCATCAGTCCATAAAACCTTAGAAAAATCAGTCTTGAGATATTTCTTGGCCCAGTCTTGACGTTTCAGCTTGTGTGTCTTGTTCAGTGGTGGGCGTCTTTCAGCCTTTCTTACCTTGGCCATGTCTCTGAGTATTGCACACCTTGTGCTTTTGGGCACTCCAGTGATGTTGCAGCTCTGAAATATGTCCAAACTGGTGGCAAGTGGCATCTTGGCAGCTGCACGCTTGACTTTTCTCAGTTCATGGGCAGTTATTTTGTGCCTTGGTTTTTCCACACGCTTCTTGCGACCCTGTTGACTATTTTGAATGAAACGCTTGATTGTTCGATGATCACGCTTCAGAAGCTTTGCAATTTTAAGAGTGCTGCATCCCTCTGCAAGATATCTCACTATTTTTGACTTTTCTGAGCCTGTCAAGTCCTTCTTTTGACCCATTTTGCCAAAGGAAAGGAAGTTGCCTAATAATTATGCACACCTGATATAGGGTGTTGATGTCATTAGACCACACCCCTTCTCATTACAGAGATGCACATCACCTAATATGCTTAATTGGTAGTAGGCTTTCGAGCCTATACAGCTTGGAGTAAGACAACATGCATAAAGAGGATGATGTGGTCAAAATACTCATTTGCCTAATAATTCTGCACTCCCTGTATATATATATATATATATATATATATATATATATATATATATATATATATATATATATATATATATATACATACATAAACAGATTTAGACATATAAGTATCTTTATGTTAAATTTAAAAAAAATTCTAACACCCGAGATCTCATATCTTTGAGCCTCTATAACTTTTGTGTGCAATATTTTGTTTTTTATATTTTTTATTAGATGTGTTATTATGAGTGTAACTTTATTTTGTAAGGTATTTTTGATGGGTTTTGTGCAACTTTTTAGTTTCGTAAACCAGATCTCTAAAGTTGCGGTAATCATTATAGTGTAAATTGCTATTGTGCTCACACAATCACGTTTAATATGAGCAGTAAGCCCGATGAGGGCAAACACTCGCAATATACCACTTATCATTCTGGCGCAAACATGTTTGCGCTCCAATCGTAATCTAGCCCAAAATATTTATTGCTGGGATGGGATCAGGAAGATGCAGACTTATAAGTGTTTTGGGAAACATTGTGGTAAAGGGAATAAGCTAGTGGAAATGGGTTGTGATTGGGCCTGGGCAGGAATGGTTATGGGAAATTACACAGGAGGGGTTGTAGTTAGGGTTAGGGGGTCCTAGTAAAGGTTAATTGCAGCAGGGAGACAACCACAGCAGGGAATGCCACAAGAGTTAGTTAGGTTTGGGAGGGTATCATTTGGGGTTTATTTTTATGAGGAGAATATTAACCCTTTAAGGACACAGCTTTCAGTTTGCTCAATTGTTTTATGACGGAAAAATTCCGTCATATGTCCTTAAGAGGTTAAAGGGACACATATGAAAAATACATATGTCAGGGTTCTTATACAGAAAATTTCTTTAAACAGCCCTGAAAAAAAGCCCCGACTTATGTATTTTTCATATGTGTCCCTTTTTAAAGTGGCAATATGGTCACCCTTATTATTGTACAAGGCAATAACAGCATTATCTATGCTATTTAGGTACCAGTGTTATTGCAACAAGCATCGAAAACTAATTACCAGCACTGTTATTGTGACTAGTTGTAAGGAAAAACCTTTATTATTTATTAACACACAAAACACAAGCTGTCAATAAATATGATCTATTTGATTGTGATCCTGTTGCAAAACTGGAGCCAGAATACAAAAATGGATGTCACTTTCACATCAGTTCCATTTCTGGCTGAGTAATTGCTGTACATTGCTGTAAATAGTGATACAGAATAAATAAGATAAACAGTTGTAACAAATCAAAGTCTAACATATATATAGGCCTCTAGTTATGAAGCTCCATATTTACCTGCATTCGCCGGCCCAATACACTCGCCTAAGCTCGCCTAACATCGCTGCCGCGGACCTGAATAGTTTCGCCAAAGTTATCAAGAAAGCTGTCAAGAAGCCACGCACCAAGTACGGTGCGATGAGCAGCTGACTGTTGTTAACTGACAATCATCAATCTCGCTGCTCATCGGCTTCTTTGCAGCTTTCTTGCTAGCCTGTCACTAAGCACCCACACTATACTATACTGTTTTACCCCCTAAACCGCCGCTCCCGGAGCCCCCCGCACCTAAATAAACCTATTAACCCCTAAACCGCCGCTCCTGGACCCGCCGCAACTATAATAAATATATGAACCCCTAAACCGCCGCTCCCGGACCCCGCCCCCACCTACATTATACCTATTAACCCCTAATCTTCCGCCCCCTATAACGCTGCCACCTACATAAAGTTATTAACCTCTATCCTGCCGATCCTGGACCCCGCCGCAAATAAATAAATAAATTGTTTAATCCCTAAACCGCCACACCCGGAGCCCTCCGCCACCTAAATTACATTTATTAACCACTATCCTGCCCCCCCTACACCGCCTCCACCTACAGTACATTGATTAACCCCTAATCTACCCCCCTACACCGTCGCCAATATATTAAATGAATTAACCCCAAAACCTAAGTCTAACCCTAACACCCCCCTAACTTAAATATTATTTAAATTAATCTAAATAAATATTCCTATAATTAAATAAATTAATCCTATTTAAAACTAAATACTTACCTATAAAATAAACCCTAAGATAGCTACAATATAATTAATAATTACATTGTAGCTATTTTAGGGTTTATTTTTATTTTACAGACAAGTTTGTATTTATTTTAACTAGGTACAATAGCTATTAAATAGTTAATAACTATTTAATAGCTACCTAGTTAAAATAATTACAAATCTACCTGGTTGTTCTTTGATAACTAGCAAAAGTAGTCTTGCGTTCGGAACATCTGTAGTGATGTAACCATCGATCTGTGTCGGACTGAGTCCGGCAGATCGTATGTTACGTCACTAGATTCTACTCTTGCCGGGCTATAAGGCTTGATAACTACAGCGAATCAGCCTCGCCACAAATACGCTGCGGAATTCCAGCGTATTTGCGGTTGACGGCTTGATAACTAGAGGCCATAGCCTTTATTCTACTTGATAACCATAATTTCCCTAATAAAAGTTCTTTAGTTTTAGTTGTTCTATATAGTGCAGTTATTTTAGTTGTCCACTAGATGACAGTACATAGTTAACAATTAGGGTCCATAAAACCAGAAGTAGAAAAATTGACAATAAATAAAACCTATTTATCTATGCTAGTACTTCATAATCTTGTTGATGCAGGGGCCTAACCTTCTTACGCTGTCACGCTTGAGATATGTTCTAGGGAGAGTTATTTGTTGCTTTTTTGTACATTTCTGTTTGCTCTTGTTAAATATTGTAGCTTTTAATTGTACTGTTAATTCTACCATTAGAACTAGTGAGATTTCTTAATTATTATTATCAGTTCTTCATGCCTCCTCATCTATTCATTAACCATTTTCTCTATTTTTTTTATTTTTCAGGATTCCCTTTTCTCCCCCTGCTCCAGTCAGATACCATTTTACAGAGCATTTCATGTTTAATACGAGTTTAAACTTACAGCTGCCACAAATTTGACATCATTTAGGAAACCAGTCATTTTCAGTGTGATATTTAGGTTTTGTGCTGTCCTAGGCCTAGATATTTGGCATCCCCAACTACATCCTGCACATTTTATATCATACTTGATTCCTATATACTGTATTTCTCACAAATAAGCAGTTATTAACTCCTCATTCTCAGCCATCCACAGAGCAGTGATTTGCACCTTATCTGTAGGTTTAGCCTTAGCTTGAGTATCTTGCTACATGATGACAACATATTCCTTCAATCACTTTCTTAAGAATAGTTAACACTTGCCCTCAGATCCACGATGCCCTCATTTGGAATGGGAATGCCAAGAGAGGAGAGTGAAGGCAGAGAGAAAGCTGCTGTGCTAGAATCCTTGATAGTCACATATGTGCCCTCCTGTTGGTCAGATTGCAGCCTGCAGTAGAAAAAGAGAGGAAAACAAATTCCTGCTGTTCAGTACAGTGAGATATAGAGAGTTACTACAATATAAATACTCCCTATGGGGCGTATTTATCAAATGTCCGCAAGACATCGCTGAATGCAGAGAGCAATATGCTCTTGTGAGGTGCTGGTGCAACGCCGCCCCCTGCAGACTCGCGGCCAATGGGCCGCCAGCAGGGGGTGTCAATCAACACGATCGTACTTGATCGGGTTGAATTCCGGCGATTCCTGTCCACCTGCTCAGAGCAGAGGGACAGGGTTATGGAGCAGCGGTCTTTGTGACCGCTGCTCCATAACTTGTGTTTCTGGCGAGTCTGAAGACTCGCCAGAAACACGGGCCCTCAAGCTCCGTTCGGAGCTTGATAGATAGGCCCCTATGTATTTGTTCTATCATCTGGTCAAAGTGAAGCTATCATGATTCAGATAGAACACACAATTTTAAACAACTTTCCAATTTGCTTTCATTACCTCAAATATGCACATCTTTTATATGCACTTTCTGAGTCACCAGCTTCTACTGAGCATGTGCAAGAATTCACAGAATATACGTATATACATTTTGTGATTGGCTGATGACTGTCACATGATGCAGTGGGAAAGGACATCTTAACCAACTTTGAAATTTGTCAGAAAATAAATCTACTACTCATTTTAAAGTCAAACTAAGTGATTTTGCATTGTCTTTTTATTATACTTTTGTTGACTAAGCAATTAAATTGCGTTCAATTGTCCTTTAAGTGTTTCCCCTACCCAAATAGTTCTTCTATCCCTAGTGAGGTGCCAGTTTGTAATGACAGATTGCCTGACGTGAGCATAGCATAATATATTCTTGATTAATATGCCAACTGACTAAATGTAGATAGGAATGATACAAATAGGGCAATGTGGCAAGTCATTTAATTTAGTTTCACCTAAATAAGGGTATTTTCTGTTGATCTGGTCTTGAATTAAAGTATGATTTTTTTTCTGCAAAGCAACAACCCGGTTTTGTGAGATCAAGCTGCTGGAGAAAGTTTGGGTTTCACGTCCCTTTAATTTTAACTTCCATATATCTTTACTGCAAATGAATGAAATTAACGTTTTATTTATCACATTTAATGGGTTTTCATCTGTTAAAGTCACTTAGGTGGAAATATGTGGCAGGGTTAGCTTTGAGATGTTAAACATGTATATTTCCAGCTCTGAGAATTAAAAAAGCTAAATTACATGAAAGGGGTCAAAACCCAGACATTATATTATAAAAATAAGAATGTCTATATATTGGCCTATATTCTAGCCAAGGTGAGAGCTTTCCTTCTCAGGGTGCCTGTACAAAAATGTAACCATGCCCCTTTTCCCTCTATAAAAGCTAAACTGTTTCCTACCTTGTCATTTGTGACAGAGAATAGGGTATGGAACTCCCTGGTAAGTGTTGGCTATGACATAGGTCAATAAAATTCTATTTTTATGATATAATTTCTAATTATCTTGGCCACCACTTACCAGGTGAGATGAGTGCCAAATATAAGTAAAACAATGTGGGTAAATAAGACAAACTAACACAAATTATGCTGCAAAACCTGGCAAATGATGACTAAACCACATATAATTTATAATGTGAAATAAAAATATATGAAATTTTCCAGGCTGCAACCTGATATAACATCTTAAAGTGAAGCAACACTTTTGTAGTGCCCAGGATGTTGCTATTGCCTTAAATGTGGCATAAGATAGTCTGGAACTTGCAACTAATGTAACTGATATGCTTGTGAAATATAGCAAACAATAAAATATTGTCATTTTGGCTGGAGGTTGACCTTTCATTGGTCCTGAAGGAATCACAAAAAGCCTCTTGACCATCTACAATCTTTAGTTCTGTCTAAATAGTTATGCAAGAATCGTACAACATCCAGGGTATATAATGGTTTCCCATCTATCAATTTCTCCTGTGAGGCAAAAGAAGGTAAGACAATGGCCTCTAGTTATCAAAGTCTGGCGGACCTGATCCGACAGTGCGGATCAGGTCCGCCAGACTTCGCTGAATACAGCGCGCAATACGCTTGCCGTATTCAGCATTGCACCAGCAGCTCACAAGAGCTGCTGGTGCAACGCCGCCCCCTCCAGACTCGCGGCCAATGGGCCGCCAGCAGGGGGTGTCAATCAACCCGATCGTACTCGATCGGGTTGATTTCCGGGGATGTCTGTCCGCCTGCTCAGAGCAGGTGGACAGGTTATGGAGCAGGGGTCTTTGTGACTCCTGCTTCATAACTGCTGACGCGCCAGAAACACAGGCCATCAAGCTCCATACAGAGCTTGATACATATGCCCCAATGTCTTTAGAGGAATAACTTTATCTTTATCTGAGCATGTGCAAGATTCACAGAATATACGTATGCCTTTTGTGATTGGCTGACAGCTGTCACATACTGGACTGGGAATGAAAATAAAATTAACTGATTAATTTGTCAGAAAAAAATCTACTACTCATGTGAAATTTGAACTAAATGCTTTTGCATTGTCTATTTATTATGAATTTATTGATGATGCTATTTTACTGTGTTTAGTGATCCTTTAAGCAGCTTAAAAGGTGATTTCATGTGATCATTGAGAACCATAGAAGATCCCAGGAAGGAACTTGTGCCTTAATCGTAGGCTTTGTGTGTGCTAAGGTTTTTTTGTTTTTTGTTTTTTTTTAAATAAAATTTTTATTGAGACAAAAATAAGGAGACGAGATAAAGGAAAAGCAGTGCTTGAGTAAGAGTCTCTTTTATGTAGGTAGTTTAGATAGGTAATGTATGTGGTAGTTATATCTATTAGGGATATTCAGGTAGGTGTATCCGAGGGTGTGCGATGTGTAGAGCGACGTAGTATTTACTGAAGGAGAAAAAAAAAAAAAAAAAAAGGGGATGGGGTGACTAGAAATAAATTTAAATAGGAGGTTTGGGGCTAGTGTTCCAGTTCGGGAATTGTAAGAGCCATGGGGACCAGATCTCTTGAAAAGTATCAGCCTTATCCAGAACTCTATAAGAGTACTGTTCCATTTGTCCAATATAGTGCACAGTGGAGATAATTTGTGAGAGAGAGGGCGGTCTTTTTTCTTTCCAAGCTCTCGCTAGAGTAAGTTTCGTGGCCATGAGGACGTATATTGTAAGGGCTTCATTGGGTGGGGTGAGGCTGGGAATCTGCATGTGTAAAAGAGATACTTCTATTTTTATGATATAATTTCTAATTATCTTGGCCACCACTTACCAGGTGAGATGAGTGCCAAATATAAGTAAAACAATGTGGGTAAATAAGACAAACTAACACAAATTATGCTGCAAAACCTGGCAAATGATGACTAAACCACATATAATTTATAATGTGAAATAAAAATATATGAAATTTTCCAGGCTGCAACCTGATATAACATCTTAAAGTGAAGCAACACTTTTGTAGTGCCCAGGATGTTGCTATTGCCTTAAATGTGGCATAAGATAGTCTGGAACTTGCAACTACTGTAACTGATATGCTTGTGAAATATAGCAAACAATAAAATATTGTCATTTTGGCTGGAGGTTGACCTTTCATTGGTCCTGAAGGAATCACAAAAAGCCTCTTGACCATCTACAATCTTTAGTTCTGTCTAAATAGTTATGCAAGAATCGTACAACATCCAGGGTATATAATGGTTTCCCATCTATCAATTTCTCCTGTGAGGCAAAAGAAGGTAAGACAATGGCCTCTAGTTATCAAAGTCTGGCGGACCTGATCCGACAGTGCGGATCAGGTCCGCCAGACTTCGCTGAATACAGCGCGCAATACGCTCGCCGTATTCAGCATTGCACCAGCAGCTCACAAGAGCTGCTGGTGCAACGCCGCCCCCTGCAGACTCGCGGCCAATGGGCCGCCAGCAGGGGGTGTCAATCAACCCGATCGTACTCGATCGGGTTGATTTCCGGGGATGTCTGTCCGCCTGCTCAGAGCAGGTGGACAGGTTATGGAGCAGGGGTCTTTGTGACTCCTGCTTCATAACTGCTGACGCGCCAGAAACACAGGCCATCAAGCTCCATACAGAGCTTGATACATATGCCCCAATGTCTTTAGAGGAATAACTTTATCTTTATCTGAGCATGTGCAAGATTCACAGAATATACGTATGCCTTTTGTGATTGGCTGACAGCTGTCACATACTGGACTGGGAATGAAAATAAAATTAACTGATTAATTTGTCAGAAAAAAATCTACTACTCATGTGAAATTTGAACTAAATGCTTTTGCATTGTCTATTTATTATGAATTTATTGATGATGCTATTTTACTGTGTTTAGTGATCCTTTAAGCAGCTTAAAAGGTGATTTCATGTGATCATTGAGAACCATAGAAGATCCCAGGAAGGAACTTGTGCCTTAATCGTAGGCTTTGTGTGTGCTAAGGTTTTTTTGTTTTTTGTTTTTTTTTAAATAAAATTTTTATTGAGACAAAAATAAGGAGACGAGATAAAGGAAAAGCAGTGCTTGAGTAAGAGTCTCTTTTATGTAGGTAGTTTAGATAGGTAATGTATGTGGTAGTTATATCTATTAGGGATATTCAGGTAGGTGTATCCGAGGGTGTGCGATGTGTAGAGCGACGTAGTATTTACTGAAGGAGAAGAAAAAAAAAAAAAAAAAGGGGATGGGGTGACTAGAAATAAATTTAAATAGGAGGTTTGGGGCTAGTGTTCCAGTTCGGGAATTGTAAGAGCCATGGGGACCAGATCTCTTGAAAAGTATCAGCCTTATCCAGAACTCTATAAGAGTACTGTTCCATTTGTCCAATATAGTGCACAGTGGAGATAATTTGTGAGAGAGAGGGCGGTCTTTTTTCTTTCCAAGCTCTCGCTAGAGTAAGTTTCGTGGCCATGAGGACGTATATTGTAAGGGCTTCATTGGGTGGGGTGAGGCTGGGAATCTGCATGTGTAAAAGAGATACTTCTGGGGTAAAGGGAGGAGCGAGACCAATTGATTGAAGGAGTGCATAGACTTTCCTCCATAATGGTTGGATTACTATGCAGGTCCACCATATGTGAAGGGCTGTACCAATAGCTCTACAGTTTCTCCAGCATTCAGGAGACTGTGACGGGAAAATCCTATGTAGAGTGATTGGGACAAGGTGCCAGCGCACTAGGATTTTATAATGAAGTTCCCATAGGGTGGTGCAGTGAAGGAGTTTTTTAGTAGTCAGAATTCTATCATTCCACACATCTATAGCAGTGGTAAACCCAATTTCTCTCTCCCATTCCTGATGTTGTGGTATTTTATAGGGGGGTGTGAATTGGTGAGTAGACTATAGTGAAAGGAAAGTAGATGTTTGATGTTGTGTGCCCCCTGCCATGCTGTTTCCCAAGTTGTCAGAGGTCAGAGAGACTGTTTAGGGTAACCCCATGTACGTAGTCGTGAGCTCAAGCGGTAACCTTCAAAGGATAGTCTAGGGGGGAGATGGAATTTGGTGCATATAGCAGGATGGGAGAGCCATATGTCAGTGTCATATATGTCTGTAACTCGCAGTGATTGGAGTTGTGGCCAGAGGTCTGGATGGGAGTCTGGGAGACAAAAAAGCACCCCTGAGATAGTAAGCATGGGAGATGGGTGAGGGGAGATGACTGTGTTGTGCCTTAATTGATCCCAAAATTGGAGTGCGTGTTTGAAAATTGAATGTCGCAAGTGTATACCTAGAGGTAGCAATGAAGTTTCCAGAGCATACCACTTTAATTGCCTTTCAGGATCATTCCATCTTATAACATGTGATAGCCTGGCAGCATTGTAATCATAGATTACATTTGGTAAGGCAAGTCCTCCCTGTGGTATCGACTTTTCCAAAGTACGACCCGAGGTTCTGGGTCTCTTATCCTTCCACACGTATGCTGTGATCAGACTCTGAAATCTATTCAGTAGAGTCCTAGGGATTCAGAAACAACTTGAGCCAAAAATATAGATTAATGGCTCGGTATAGGATGCATATATTTAGCACTTCCTATCCCCTATATATGGTTCAAGATCTGGAGTAGGAATGTTGTGAGTGTGGGGCGACGTGATGCTTAAATTAAAATCTAACTTTTATTTCAACACTTAAAAACAAAATTCCACATACAATTTAAAAACACAAATTGACATAGAGCATATTCTGATAGAGATTGGGCTATACTAATATTAACTGTGCAATCTTGAGAGAGTAACCACTTGGAAAAATGTGTATCGTTGCTAGGATACCTGATTATGATGATGTCCAAAATATTGGACAGTTGGGTATCCTTGTCTGTCAAGTATATCTATTACTGTATCTCGCAGTGTATATATGTATCTTTGATTCCAATAATTACTCTCTTAGGGGGAATTTGTGACCCCTGAATTCCCTTGTTTAATATAGCTATTATAGGGAAATAATGGTGGGTAGTTATTGTATTGATTTGCTGATTACTTGCTGTATAGTGTATAATTGTATCTATTTGTCCACTGTATATCTATTGATAGAACTATATATAGACAGTACTTATTGGAATAAATTCCCCAATTATCAGTCTAGGAGCATTATCCACCTACTATTTAAGTTCTGCAATTTAGAATATCTATTGTGAGATATTATATGTTTGCAGTTTTCACATACTGTAAGATATGGATATGGAATCTATATTTTTGGCTCAAGTTTTTTCTGAATCTCTGATTTTTGCATAAGCACCCCAGCCTATATCTACATTTGAACCTACAGTAGATATACATAGGCACTACCCTTGTACTTGTGTAGTGCGGTTGCAAACCTTGTGTTTTCTTGAAGAGTCCTAGGGATGTTGTAGGGAATAGATCTGAAAAGATATGTGATCTTGGGGAGGAAGGACATCTTAACCACCGAGATACACCCTGTCCAGGAAATCTCCCAGAACTCCCAGGACTCAAGTAACTTCCCGAATTCCGGGAGGCGGTCGTAGTAGTTCTGAGCTATTGTTATAGAGGGGTCCAGGCTGAGAAAAGTGCCTAAGATTTTAAGAGAGGTTTTTCGCCACTGAAAGAGGCGGCTTTTCTGTAGAAAGTTGAGGTCTGTAGGAGATATAGTTATAGGAAGAGCTTCTGTTTTGGAGATATTAAGCTTGTAAGCTAAGCCTAACAAACTGCCTCAAGATGGTAAAAACTGCAGGAAGGGATTCTATAGGAGACGTCAGGAACAGGGTGATGTCATCTGCATAGAGGGACAGTTTGTGAGTGTGGGAGCCTACTGTGAGGCCCCTGGTATGGGAGTCATGTCTAATAGATTGGGCGAGGGGTTCTATGGCAAGTGCAAATAAGAGGGGTGATAGAGGGCAGCCTTGTCTGGTGCCGTTTGCCACCGAAAATTTGGTGGACTGAAATCCTACTCCTTTGACAATAGCCGCGGGATGTTTATAGAGGGCCTTAACCGTGGAGATAAAAGAGCTAGGGAATTGGAAAGATCTCATAGTTTCCCATAGATAATCCCACCTGACCCTGTCAAATGCTTTTTCGGCATCAAGCGACAGGGCCAGGAAAGGGGCATCCCCGTGAGAAGCCTCATAAAGGATATCAAGTATTCTTTTAGTCGCGTCCGCACCCTCACTATTTGGAATAAAGCCTACCTGATCATTCCCTATCAGAGGAGGGATAATCTTTGAGATTCTATTGGCTAGGAGTTTGGCATAAATCTTTGTGTCAAGATTAATCAATGAGATAGGGTGATAGCTGCTACAAAGGTCTGGAAATTTACCTGGTTTTAAAATCGTGATTATCACCGCTTCTAGAAATTCTGGATTAAAAGGTTGTCCTGAGATAATCTCCTGGAAGAACCTGCAAAGGATGGGAGCAATAAGGGGATGGAAGGCTTTGTAAAACCTGGCTGTAAAGCCATCTGGGCCTGGAGCTTTTCCTACTTTCATGTTCTGGATGAACTTTATAATTTCATCTGTTGTTATCAGGGAAGTAAGGGAAGTGGTGTCTTCTGTGCTCAGTGTGTGCTAAAGTTTAATCTTTATGACAATAGGATCCTGTGCCCAGTGAATTCCTGAGACTGCAGAGATTACAGAAACTTAGAATTTCCAAGTGGCTGCTGAAAGTCATCAGCAAGTGGCTGCTTAAAGCCATTGTGCAGAAAATAAAGTAGATTACATAACTGAATACAGGGCTGGACTGGGAAATGAGACCAGCCCAGGACATTTCTAAAGAATGAACAAGCCACTAATTGCAGTTTACAAGGATATAGATGAGGTAGAGGCCCCTGATGCTTTGAATACTGGAAAAAAACATGGAGGTTGAATTGCAAGCTGTTGAAGCAATGGAAATCAGGGCCACCTTGGCCTATATCTCAATATATTTTACAAGCTCCTTTCTTATTTGTTTCAGCAGATGAGGAATGTGAGGGATTGAAGGGAACTCATAAATTAACAGAAAGTCCCAGGTCTTTGTGAATATATCTATTCCCATTGATCCTGGAGATGAGAAATGGCAACAGGTGGCCATCATGTTCACTTCTGGAAGGCCTCACATCTTGACAATTCTTTGAAAGACTAACTTATGAAGTCTCTACTTTACATTACAGATATTTCCAATCTGGTCGGATAATCTGCTTCAACATTGGCATGACCTGGAAGATGAACTTCTGTAATCGGAACTAAAGTCTAAAGAAAATTGGAACTATTGCATGAAGGTCTGTTATGCTTGTTGTTCCTCTTTGAAACTTGATGTATACAATTGTTCTCCTGTTGTCTGGCAACATCTTTTCTGTTTGACTCTGAAGTGTGTGACGAAAGGCTTGCAATTATTGAATAATTGCTGTGATCTCTAATATATTAAATGGAAGAACAGACTGCTTCCTGCTCTGTCTTCCTTGGACTTGATAATCCTGGCATAGTCCCCTCCCCAACCATGACTGGAGTCTGTTCCTACCTTTATATATTGTAGTTCTGTGAGCCTGTATCCCTGAGACAGATTTATTTTTTGAAGCCACCATTTCAGATGTGGATACATGGACTTTGGAAAAATAATTTGCTGAGATAAAGGAAGATTTTTGTTCTAACAGTTGTGAAAAAAAAAGACTTGAAAATACCTCATTCTCCAACAAGTCAATTTTAACATATGTATTGTTTATGCCTGTTTTCCCAAAAACTTCATTCACTCTCTTGCTCATAGGTGACTGCGGGTTAAGAGATTTGGTCAATAAGCGATTACATCTTCGATCTTTTGTTGTCGAAGAGAGACAATGCCACAACTGGTATAGAAAAATGCTCCCAGAAAAACTGCTTGTAGGACATAATTGTCTTACCTACCAATTGATTAGCCAACCAATCTTCTGCAGCATATGAAAGGATTTGTGTACATGAAGCAGTGCTTGACTTTCAGATTCTGCAATTAACAGCAAGTCATCAAAATAATGTAGAAATAATATTCCTTGTTTTCTTACTTCTTCAACCAAAGACATGACTCCAAAAAGAAGAGCCACATTGTAAAAAAACACAGATATAAAACCTATCTGTATGGGGTGCTTGTCAACAGAAAATAAAGATTGTATATATATATATTTCAAACAATCAAAATGTATAACTTTATCAGTTTGTATCAAAAGTCCTCCAATAAGGTGCAAATCTGTAACTTGAAGAAAAAGACAGCCCAGGCCGCTCCATGATCCTTGGCCTGGTCAGATCCCCATGGTAATTCCTACAACAACAGCAAACACAATGGGGCGTCATATAGCATAATATCTTCTTAACAGTCCACCAACAATAGTATAAAGAACCCACTCACAAAGTGATAGCACCTTTAGGTGCCATATATACAGGCTAGGACTTCTCAGATGCCTAGCTCGACTGCTCACTCAGGTCTCCCTCCACACCTAGTCTGGTTTTGCTAGAAAACTCCAAGGCAGCTCCGGGTTTCACATACTACTTGCCTGTCCGATACATGACTACAGGGGGTGAATAAATACTCCTCTTTCTATGTGCATTGAGAGTGAAAGAATAATACTCAAAATAGAGAATAATGTAAAAAAAAAAAAAAAGGTTTAATTATAACAAGCGACGTGTTTCTCAATTAAAAACCTCATCAGTATTTAATGTCAATTGAAGGAGATAACAATTTCTAGTGTGCATAGAGGACTTACTAGGTAAATGTTGCAACTGTTTGGTATCCAAAGCAGAGAATGCTCCATGACTCTGATTACAAGCCCTCCTGGAGCACAGTAACTCATATAGGGGCATATATGCCTATATGTTACCCTAGCAGCAGGTCAATCCAGGTAAATGGGGGGCCCATATGAAAAAAAACCTTGGTAGAGAATGGAAGCACTAACTGCCCTGCCTTAACCCTATAGAGGGTTATCAGTGTCTCCTGAACCCTGGAATTACTTTAGCCTAAGGCAGACCTACAAGCAGCACCTTAGGTGGGAAACCAAAATCACCAAATCGATACTGAGAAGAGGACCCAGCGCTTCCCATACTATGATCAACAGAACTAAGAATGACAAGAGAGAAAACAGTTAAGCTTTTTTTAAGATCAAAGGGGCCTGGTACGTTTTGTCCATGCACCCCTGGGAAAGGAAGGTCTTGTCTGGTAAATGCTGGCTAGGGGACCAAGACATAAATAGTGAATTCATTTTGTAAAGTTGTTTTATTATGCATTACTAAACATTTTGTATAAAAATCTCAAAGTGCTTACTGTCCCTTTAAGCCACATACACAGTTTATTTCTTTAGAAAAAATATTGGGAAAATGACATTTACTGAAAATGACTGCAACCCATAATAAGCAATATTCTGCGTTGTGCTGACGAATGAACCTATTATATTTTAGTTGACTCCCTCCTCCACTAGTAATGAAGGTGATGTCTGAAGTCATATCTTCTGAGATCATTCATTAAAGAAAATATTGGATTCAAATCACATAAACCTCACTCATCCCACTCAATGGTAATGAATCTTGAAAGCAAACACTAGCGGGTCACTTGCAGATACAACCATTATTAACTGTATGCTGGTGTCTGGCACACTGAGCAACAGAAATCATTCCCTTGTACAAATATGTGACTCATAGTGTGCTGAGCAATTTTGATGATTCAGATACAATAACCCACATTGCACTGAACAGATTTTTTTCTTCCTACTAAGTAAATGCAGGCATGGGAGTTTCTCTGTCTCAGTGTATTTATTTTTTTACTTTTTTTTTTGCAACACAGTTAGCAAAAAATGGAGTAAACCCTACAGTAGCATTGTAAAACAGCTAAACAATGGAACAAAAAAACAGGAGTGTTTAAACAGATATCCTAAAGTCCTTGCCTTTTGGTTGTTTCCGGTGCTGATAACAGTCACATTTATATATAACCCATATTTTGACACAAAATCAAAACAGCCAACCCAATGTAACTTGCAAGACTTGTACAATATCCGTGATCAACAGGTGCAGAAAATGCTCATATCTATTTCATTAGACAAAGTGTTGTTTAAAGGGACAACATACGCAGACAAGTAGCTGATGAAAGTTCATTATATTTAAAGCATCTGCATGAACACCCTCTCAAAATGTGCTGAGCTCATGATACAAGACCCGCAGTGAGGCTGATTTCTCATACTATTTCTTTTTTTACATAGCTTTTCTATGGCCAAAAATGCAGTATTCAAATTTTAAGTATAAATGGTGGTTTCACCAAGCAAACACCTAGATTACGAGTTTCTGTCGGTAAGGCTTGAGTTGCTAACGAGCCTTTTTTTTTTTAATGCTCCCTTAAGACAACGCTGGTATTACAGGTTTTTTTAAACACGGCGTTAGCCGCAAAAAGGTGAGCATAGAGCAAAATTTAGCTCCACATATCACCTCAATACCAGCGTTGCTTACGGTAGCGGTAAGCTGGCTAAACGTGCTCGTGAACGATTTCCCCATAGGAAACAATGGGGCTGAGACGGCTGAAAAAAAACCTTACGCAGCCCCATTGATTCCTATGGGGAAAGGAATTTTATGTCTACACCTAACACCCTAACCTGAACCCCGAGTCTAAACACACCTAATCTTACACTTATTAACCCCTAATCTGCCCCGACATCGCCGAAACCTGCTTTATATTATTAACCCCTAATCTGCCGCTCCGGACACCGCTGCCACCTACATTATAGTTATGAACCCCTAATCTGCTGCCCCCAACATCGCCGACACCTACATTAGATTAATTAAACCCTAATCTGCCCCCCCCCAACGTCGCCGCAACTATATTAAATGTATTAACTCTTAATCTGCCGCCGCAAGCGTCACCGCCACTATAATAAAGTTATTAACCCCTAAACCTAAGTCTAACCCTAACACCCCCCTAATTTAAATATAATTTAAAAAAAAACTAAATAAAATTACTACAATTAAATAAATTATTCCTATTTAAAACTAAATACTTACCTATAAAATAAACCATAAGATAGCTACAATATAACTAATAGTTACGTTGTAGCTATTTTAGGATTTATTTTTATTTTACAGGCAACTTTGAATTTATTTTAACTAGGTACAATAGTTATTAAATAGTTATTAACTATTTAATAACTACCTAGCTAAAATAAAAACAAATTTACCTGTAAAATAAATCCTAACCTAAGTTACAATTACCCCTGACACTACACTATAATTAAATTAATTACCTAAACTACCTACAATTAATTACAATTAAATTAAATAAACTAATGTACGAAAAACAACAAACATAAATTAAAGAAAATAAAAAATAATTACAATTTTTTTAAACTAATTACACTTACTCTAATCCCCCTAATAAAATAAAAAAGCCCCCCAAAATAATAAAAATCCCTACCCTATACTAAATTACAAATAGCCCTTAAAAGGGCCTTTTGCGGGGCATTGCCCCAAAGTAATCAGCTCTTTTACCTGTAAAAAAAAATACAATACCCCCCCAACATTAAAACCCACCACCCACACACCCAACCCTACTCTAAAACCCACCCAATACCCCCTTAATAAAACCTAACACTACCCCCTTGAAGATCACACTACCTTGAGCCGTCTTCACCCAGCCGGGCACAAGTGGACCTCCAGACCGGCAGAAGTCTTCATCTGATCTGGGCAGAAGAGGACCTCCAGACCGGCAAAAGTCTTCATCCAGGTGGCATCTTCTATCTTCATCCATCCGAAGTGGAGCGGGTCCATCTTCAATCCAGCCGACGTGGAGCATCCTCTTCAAACGAAGTCCAAGTGAAGAATAAAGGTTCCTTTAAATGATGTCATCCAAGATGTTGTCCCTTGAATTCCGATTGGCTGATAGGATTCTATCAGCCAATCGGAATTAAGGTAGGAAAAATCTGATTGGAACAGCCAATAGAATGCGAGCTCAATCCTATTGGCTTATTGGATCAGCCAATAGGATTGAACTTCAATCGTATTGGCTGATTGCATCAGCCAATTTAATAACTATTGTACCTAGTTAAAATAAATACAAAGTTGCCTGTAAAATAAAAATAAACCCTAAGCTAGATACAATGTAACTATTAGTTATATTGTAGCTATTTTAGGGTTTATTTTATAGGTAAGTATTTAGTTTTCAATAGGAATACTTTATTTAATTGTAGTTATTTTATTTAGATTTATTTAAATTACATTTAAGTTAGGGGGGTGTTAGGGTTAGACTTAGTTTTAGGGGTTAATACCTTTAATATAGTAGCGGCGACGTTGGGGGTGGCAGATTAGGGGTTAATAAATGTAGGTAGGTGTCAGCGATGTTAGGGATGGCAGATTAGGGGTTAATAAAATGTAACTAGTGTTTGCGAGGCGGGAGTGCGGCAGTTTAGGGGTTAATATATTTATTAAAGTGGCGGCGATGTCCGGTCGGCAGATTAGGGGCTAAACTTTTTATTAAAGTGTTTCCGATGTGGGGGGGGGGGCCTCGGTTTAGGGGTTAATAGGTAGTTTATGGTTGTTAGCGTACTTTTTAGCACTTTAGTTAAGAGTTTTATGTTACGGTGTTAGCCCATAAAACTCTTAACTACTGACTTTTAAATGTGGTAGGAGTATTGACAGGAGAGGGTCTACCGCTCACTTCTTCCAAGACTCGTAATACTGGCGTTATGCAAGTCCCATACAAAAGATAGCATACGCAATTGACGTAAGGGGATTTGCAGTAAGCTCGAGTCGTGGAAGAAAAGTGAGCGGTACACCTGTACCTGCCAGACTCGTAATACCAGCGGGCGTTAAAAAGTAGCATTGGGATCTCTCAACACTGCTTTTTAAGGCTAACGCAAGACTCGTAATCTAGGCGGAAGATAATTATATCAAATGACAAAATAAAAGTAGTTATTTGCAAAAAAAAATACACTCTAGCAGATAAATTTGGTCATGGGGAACACATAAAAGAGGAGAAAAATGTATGCTTACCTGATAAATTAATTTTTTTCATGATGGTATGATCCTCATACATACATATAGCCAAGTAGATGAGGAAAACAGAAAATCAGGAAAGATAAAGCCGGTCAAAGAAGTGCAAAACAAGTACTGCTGCCACCAGAACAAAAAGAAAAGGTGGTGCTTGTAGACTCTCACCATCATCAAAGAAATTCATTTATTTTGTAAGCATAAATTCTGTTGTGTTTCATCAGATGGTGAGAGTCTATGGGTCATCACACGTGGGAATCTATACCCAAAGAGTGAAGTCCACAAGACCACCATGAAATAGGGAGCGACAAACAGTGGTGGCAGGATGTTACTACTCAGGCACTACAGCCCACAGAACATTCCTGTCAAAAGCTGGCCTCAGAAGCATAAACATCAAAAGTTATAAAACAAAAGTGTGTAAAGAAAACAAAGTACCTGCCTACAAATCAGAACAATAGAAGCCTCATTATGAAAAGCTCAAGAAGTGGAAATTGCTCTAGAAAATTAAGCATTAATGCGCTCAGGGGGAATTTTCCCTGTAACCAAAATAAACCATGAATTAAGGTGTAGATAACTGGAGGAGCGCAAATGTTTGCGCCCGAGTGATAAGGGGTTTATCTTGAGATTTTGCGCTCATCAGGCTTACTGCTTGTATTACGAGTTGCACTCAAGCTAGAATCATTACTGTGACTTCAGAGCTCTGGTTAACTGTTAAGCAAAACATAAAAGTTGCACAAAGCACATCAAAAATACATTACAAAGTATAGTTAAACTCATAATAACACCATCTAATAAAACGTATTAAAATAAAAATTGCACACAAAAGCTATAAAGGCTCAAAAAATATAAAATCTCAGGTGTTATTAAAAGAAAAGGTGATGTTACACAGTGGTAAACAGTCGACTGTCCCATTTATTTTGGAGTGTGTTGCAGTCATCAGATTTAAAAACTTAAATTATGCTTACCTGATAATTTTCTTTTCTTCTGACGGGAAGAGTCCACAGCTGCATTCATTACTTTTGGGAATTTAGAACCTGGCCACCAGGAGGAGGCAAAGACACCCCAGCCAAAGGCTTGAATACCTCCCCCACTTCCCTCATCCCCCAGTCATTCTGCCAACGGAACAAGTACAATAGGAGAAATATCAGGGTGAAAAAGGTGCCAGAAGACGCAAAAAATATGTCTGCCCCTTATGAACAGTGCCGGCGGGGAGCTGTGGCCTCTTCCCATCAGAAGAAAAGAAAATGATCAGGTAAGCATAATTTAAGTCTCTTCTTAAACAGGAAGAGTCCACAGCTGCATTCATTACTTTTGGGAAAACAATACCCAAGCTATAGAGGATACTGAATGCAAAACGAGCGGTTAAAAAAGGTGGCCCCTGCGCGGAGCAAGCCAGGCGTCTGAGCGGTCGCATACTGAGAGAGCTCTGCTCATACGATATCTTTAATTTATAATAAGACCGCTCAGTATCGCCCTAGATTTTGAAAAACTCTGGCTGATAATCTATAGATCAGTATTGAGGGGTTAAGCAGCTGAGAGAGGACCTGAAGTGGCAAATAGGAGCATTTTCCTACCAACAGCAGCTCACACACAGTCTGGCTGAGGAGCTGCCATATTACAGACCACGTGGAGCTCAGAGTGAGAGTTGACCTGAGCATACTGGTGGCTCCCTGTCGGCTGCGATTATGTGCCCGATAATATTATCCACATACAACCCCTTGGGGATTACGACACCATCTTACGAATCTGAGAACACCATGGGACACTGCCCCGCCGCAATGGACGCCATAGAGCACTGGGTACGTAGTACACTGCTTTCCCTAGATCGTCACTACCGAGATCTCAGGCAACATTTTAATGTCCTTTTGTCTACTCTAAGTGGAGCTGAACGAACCGGAGGAGGATTCCCCTGTACTATCTGACATATACTGTGTCTCTGATATTCACACTGCCGCAGTGTGGGATGCACAGAGTGTCATAGGTGGTGATTCTTCTCAGGAAACCACTGGGAGTACTGTAGCTCTTGAGAATAACATTCATTTGGACATGGAGCTATCTCAAGCTCTGAAGATTACGATCCAGGATCAGAGTACACTACGCTCTAATGGTCAAACATCATCTGATCACCTAGACCGCATGACTACCGCTCCATGTCTTGTCAAGGATACAGTAAACATTGTGCCTTTTTGTGGCAGAGGAACAGGATCCGCACAACCTTTATTAATAGTAAAACGGAGCAGATCTGGAGTGAGCAGACTTTCTTTAAAGGAAACACTGCCGGTACATACAGACACTCTACTAAACTACCCTACATATAACACTCACAAAAGTAGACCTTTGCATGTAGTTAGGGAGGGGGTTGGATAATCGATCAATCTCTAATTCAGCAGCTTAAGTATGGCGACCAGAACTAGTTCTAATGAGTCTGAAGTTAAGTCTTCAATGTAAACTTTAGTACTACACTAACTGTTTAATGCTAAACTATGTTCTTTCACTTAATGCACTAATGTTCATGCAGGATACTACTACTTTCTGTACCTAAATTGGGGGCATGTTTAAGGGATATATTCCACTTACGACCACCATAATTTGGAGCTCTATATTACATTAACATGGTGTGTATGTTCTTATTGTGTTCTGTATATGGTCCTATAGGGAGTGCGGTCAATTCATTAACAGGTTGTTGCACATTTTATCCAGAAAATGTGGAGAGAAGTTTCACTGTAATGTACAAAGTTGACTTTTATTCTCCCCCCCATATACACATAAAAACATATTTCTTCTTTCTCCCTCAGCCGGCAGGGGAGAGGGTAACCCTGTAGCAGACAGCAGTGGTAGTTACTATATATTGACTGCCTGGCTGCTTGATAATATTGTATATTCTTACCTTACTGAGCTAAGATTTCCTTTGTAGCCCCGTATAGGACACTTTATTACACTCACTAATTCCATGTTGACTTATTTTATGTATGAGCCTTAATGCTATTTCATACTCTCTAAAATACCTTTGTCCTTGTACAAGAGTTGCCGTGAAGTAATTACCCTCTGTATCAACTTTTTCATATGTCCTGTTTAGATACTGGTGGCCCTTTTGTCAGCAGCCGAGACATTGGGGTCCACTATGCTTAGCCCTGAGTAGTCTCTAACACAGGATTTTCCTTTAATCACCTCACAAGCAAAGTCATGGTCTACTCCTTTTCACAAGAATACTTGATATAACCTATACATACTCTCAAGCTCTTATGTCCTATTGCAAATCCTGCTCACCCTCCACTTTTAACTTTTGCATCAGACCCCTTTCAGGTTGTTTATGCTCAATGTAAAATTAGTCCTGCCATAATAGAGAGTCTACCCGGTGAGTTTCTGTTCTTCACACTTAAGTTTGTTTCATGTTAATAAATTATAATAGGCACTCAGGTTTATTGTGGGCCTCTACAGTCTCAATAATTGCATATCATCCCAATTCTAGTAAGTATTCTCTGTTTTTATTTATAAATACAGTCTCATTATATATCCGCATATTATATAGCCTATTACATCTATTTGTATACTAATTATTCGCTTTGTTTAATTCCTAAATTTCTTTTTATTTTTATCATATCAGTTAATACAACACTCCATTAATATTGAACCATAAGCGGTGATTAACTACTGTATCCTATCAGCTATTATGTTTATACCATGCCCCTTGAAGACTAGAAGTTATTTTGTTATAGCCCTTTATCTACATTTTGCTGTTTCATAGTTTTTGTAACCTTTATAACGCAGCTCACGCCCCCCCCATTTATCCACTGAGAATCCAACTAGCACCCAACATAAGTTTGTATTTCAACAGTACAACTATGACCTTGCTTTATTTCAATATATATCTTGATATTGTCATTAAGCTCCCGTTGGGTCCTTAATATGTGACTATCTTACTCCTTCCCTTTCCTAAATCACTTGGTCCATAAGTGACCGGCTAAATAGTCACTCAATTACACAATTAATATAGCAAAAATAGTTTTTTCTCTTTCCTCTTTGTTTTCTCTTTGTGGGATTGTCCGGGAAAGGGCTCTGGTTATTGTATTTGAGACGAGCAGAAGCTTTTTGATCTGTATGTTTTGAGCTTTTTTCTTTTATATATCCTTCTTTTATGCTGTAATCTCCATGTATGGAGAAATGTGTGTTATGAGTGTGTTTCTTGTGTTTTTCTTTTTTTGTATAATAAAAAAAAAAATAAAAAAAAAAAAATATATATATATATATATATATATATAGCAAAAAATAGAGGTTTCAATAGCCCACTCTGTTAATTTTCTCTTTTTTGTCAGCCGTTACCTGTATGGCTGTTATTGTTGTTACATGGTATTCGTTGTATGTTTTATTTCCTGTACTTGCACAACCTGAATAAAAGAATATAAAAAAAAAAAAAAATGCGGCCCCTTCTGAGGGCACCACAGTCTAAAACCCAAAACTCCCGATAGAAAAAATTGCTTCACTAGAAGCCAAACGACAAAAAAGGAAAAAGGCAGAGATAACTGTCCAACAGTTAAAACCAGCAAGGCCCTTGCTAGAGACCGCTCAGGTTATGAAACGCAACCGAGCCAAAAGCCTCTGAGGAGACGAAGTCCCGCAGACACGCAGCACGCAAAATTAAACTCACCCCTGATCAAAAGAAAAGGGAAACATCCACATTCTCCCAACGGGGAAGTAAAGAGACTCAGCTAAATGAGTCAGAAAGACCCTCAGAACCCAAAGGGACTAGGACCAAGAAAAGGAACTCCAAGAGAGTGGACCAGAAGGAACAGGGCACCTACGAAAAGACCCTGACAACACAGCAAAGCAAAGGGAGGACTTGTAGAGCCCCCTCTACCTCAAACAAAGGACCAAGAAATGTCCTGAGAACTTAAAAGGAGGAAAGAAAAATCCTTCCCCTACACAGAGCGCTTACTCGCACCCACAATATAGCAACCGAAAGACAAAACGTCCCCGGGAGCCGCTGAAAAACAGCATCAGATATCTGAATATGCTCCTCCAAGCCATAGGCGTCCTGCTAAAAATATGGATGTAGCGACCACAGGTCGCCACCCTAGCTATGAAACCGCACAGGACCTTCTTCAGAAGAAGAACTCAGAAACTGTGCAGGACAGGACCTTCCCAAAAAGGGACAGGAAGGAACCGAACCCAGAACCGGGTAGAGAAAACTACCTGCCAAGGAGGGATCCACCGCAAAGCCTCTCCCTTAAGAAGGTTCACAAGAACTGTGATACGCGGCTAAGATCAACAGATCAGACAGATCCCTGACTCTCGCTCTGGCAACAGACCCAGCACCAAAGTGACTGAAAATGTCCGAAAGGCTTAGGGATTTAAAGTACCCCGATCATCAGGACCTGCAGTAAGGAAAAAGGGAGGGATCCAGCCCCCCCCAAAGAGCTTGGTTTCCAACTCAGACACAGCCCCCTTCCTGAAGATGAAAGGCACTCCCAAAAGGAGACCCTCTACTGTAACTACAGTAAAGGCATGGCACAAGAAATCCATCCCTACACACTGACCTCCTGCACGCAAGGCAGGGGGAACAACCCCATTAAACAGAGGAATAAAAATACCTCCAAGCACCAGGCGGATACTATGGAATGTCAAGTTCACCCCCAAAGGGAGGGAAAGCGAAGTCAAAACTTAACATCTTGCTAGCACATAATCAAGGTGCAAGTGGCTGCAGTTGGTCACAAACTGCAAACCTTCTGCTCATTATACAGTTAAGCTAACCATTAGGCTTACTACAGCGGAGCTGGAGCGTAAAACTGTAGACGAGCTCAAAATGACATTACCGAAAGAAAAACCATCCGGCCACTAAGGCCCAGTAAGAAGTCTAAATCTTCCGGCAAGAGAGAAAAAATACGCCCGTAGGTTGAGAAGACGTCCCGGAACCGGGAAACTTGGCCGTCCTGAAACAGTCCTAAGGGATCTGGATACAGACCCCCCAAATTCCAGTCAAAGACAGGACAAACAAACCCAGGCACCGAAGACTCGGAGCTGGCTTAAATATTCATTAACCCCTGAGGAACCACTAGGTTACCCCATCCGGAGTAGACTTTGCACCAGAGGCGATGCAATCACAGTCCTATCCAAGACACCTTGAACACTGAACTGTCACTAAATGCCCTATACGTAGAGAGCTTAGGACACCCACAGCGCGATACAACTCCCAACTTAAAGGGTGATAGGCAATAGAGAAGCCACACAGCCACTCTGGAAGGCCTTAAGGCTCTAGGGACAATTTCCACTAAGTCCAAAGACTAAGTAACGTATGAGAAAACAGAAAACTCTGCTTAGGAATGCTAGCTGTCACTAGATCACAAGACGGATGAGAAAACAGGAGCTTTACCTGGGTTCAAGCCCACAACCTCCTGCTTCAGGTGCGGTGGAGATAACCACTACGCCACATCTCCCTTAGAAACTGGGTAGAGAAGCTAACAAAAGTCTCCAAGATCCTCATGATCCACTTCCCTGACACCCCTACAGCACAAGGATTGAAGAAGGAGCATGTATCCTAGCCACTGGTGGGAGAAAACCCACAAACGCCTAAGCAGGGGCGACACATGAAAGAGGGGAGACAATCTAATCTGTACATTTCCCAAAAATATGGAAGCAGACGAAATCCTGGAAGTAGATAACCAAAAGGCTTTAACTACCAGAATGGATGACCCAAAGCCAACCCCAAGGAAGGGGACAAAAAGGCCCATCAACCTCAACCCGAAGGAAGAGAGATCTTCATTAAGGAAAACAGAATCCAAGAGGAGAACCTCAAAACCGAAGACGA
This sequence comes from Bombina bombina, assembly GCF_027579735.1. NCBI lineage: Eukaryota > Metazoa > Chordata > Amphibia > Anura > Bombinatoridae > Bombina > Bombina bombina. Next base: position 1,239,900,909 of record NC_069499.1, read on the forward strand.
GGAAAATCGCCCAGATTGATCCCTGGTAGGATCCGCTCTGGACCCCTGCCCACAAGGAACAGGACAGTGAGGACTGAGTACAATCCCCTGATGCCCCAACAAAAAGGCAGAACGAGAACCAGCCTGACGTTTGGGAACGAAGGCTTCCTCTACCATGTGATAGCCCTGCAGGGCAGAGCCTCAAAACATTTATGGACCTCATAGACGATTCACTTCATGAAAACAACTTGCAAAAAGCAAATAATATTCGATCTGAAGAGACACCAATAATAATAAACTCCTCATCTGAGAGAGCAACTCACCACATATAGACCATAAGGAACAGAAATAGCACCCTATCAGGACCAGCCTGCTACATAGGGCACTCCAAACTGAACCAGGCAACAGAAAATTTGAGACTCCACAAGGGCTCAATAAAAGGATTTAAAGACATAATAATGTACTAACACCTTAACATGCGACTTCCTCGGATGTGCCCAAGAGACCACAAAATCGCTAGTATCAAATTCCGGAAAAGAAATATTTCCCAACAGAGAAATCATAACAGACATGAGCTTCTTAAAAAATAAATAAAATACATCCTAGCCAGATCAAATAAAAGAAGAGCAGCACCCGCAGGTGAACGCCCAAGAAGAATGGGTACACCAATGGGACCCGCCAATCAGAGACCCCATTCCTCCACAGCTCAGAACTGGAATAAGATACCCAAAAAAGAAAGGAAAATTGAAGACGACCAGGAGATTAACCTCATCCCCATATGTCTAACCAAGCTTGCCGTCTGGAACAGAAGACAGAGAATCCCTTAACCTATTAGTACTGGGATCCTCCAGCACTGCCAAAACATGCCGTAGCAGGACACGAAGGCGCGGCAGTCTATAACAAAAAGCAAGACATACCTCCGCCGGGGCAAGTGACAACTCCGACTCCGAGGGTTGGGCCCCTGAAGCTTCAGAGGAGACCGCTTCCCCAGATGGCTGATCTGACCCAGGTGATCCCACGCCTGATGAGCCCTGGTTAGCAGAACGTGGACAGTATCTCAGTAACACCTCCTCTGGAAGATGTAAATGCACCAGGGCCATAGATACGGCCATGTGGAACCATGCCGTAACCTCTGGAGAAAACAAGCCACCTTCCGGAGAAGGGGTAACGGCTATAGGGATCCCTGCTTGCGCAGCCAAAGAAGGTTCTAGGGGATGCGCCGCCTGGGATATGGGATCCCCAGGGGCGATTGGCTTGGTGAACTCTAAGTTCCCTGTATCTGGAGAAGAGAGCACTCTAGAGCGGCATTCAGAACATAACTGATGGTCATGGATTACCCAGGCCATTTCATAGTCTTCACAAGAAGTAGAATCTGAATCAGAGACATCAGTCTCCAAAAAGTCAGAATTCTCCATAACTTGGAATATAGAAATTATGGACAAAAAAAATAACAAATGGCACCTTACACCCCCAATGGCTGGCGCACTCACTACCTCCAGAGACCCAGACAGCTAGTGAAACAGACTCTCTCCATCGCCACGTGGTCAGGAATACGGAAATGGAGCACAGAAGCGTGACCACGCCTTGTCACAAGGTGCGCCATGCAGGCCATAGAAAATCGCACCAAGCCTACAAGGGCTGCGCAACCTGACAAGAAGAGGCCGTTATGTTCCGATCTAGCCACGAGTCCAAGTAACACTACACATTAGCAGACAGAATCACATAACAAACATGATTAATGTCCCCCCCGTTCAATAACCCACCTCAAGAGATATTAACCCTTGATTCCTTATAAAGATAAAGGAATCTCACTGAGACCCTGACTTCTTTGTTTATATTACTTTATCACATCATCGAAGTAAAAGGAAATTATCTTACCGGAATCAACGCCGTGGAACAGGAACAAGGCTCTTCAAGTGCGACAGATAGTATTCTCAGTGTTTAAGCTTATATAGCGCCCTCTACCCTACAATTACTACCCTACAAAAGGAAGGAAGGGGACAAAAAGGCCCATCAACCTCAACCCGAAGGAAGAGAGATCTTCATTAAGGAAAACAGAATCCAAGAGGAGAACCTCAAAACCGAAGACGAGGAAAATCGCCCAGATTGATCCCTGGTAGGATCCGCTCTGGACCCCTGCCCACAAGGAACAGGACAGTGAGGACTGAGTACAATCCCCTGATGCCCCAACAAAAAGGCAGAACGAGAACCAGCCTGACGTTTGGGAACGAAGGCTTCCTCTACCATGTGATAGCCCTGCAGGGCAGAGCCTCAAAACATTTATGGACCTCATAGACGATTCACTTCATGAAAACAACTTGCAAAAAGCAAATAATATTCGATCTGAAGAGACACCAATAATAATAAACTCCTCATCTGAGAGAGCAACTAACCACATATAGACCATAAGGAACAGAAATAGCACCCTATCAGGACCAGCCTGCTACATAGGGCACTCCAAACTGAACCAGGCAACAGAAAATTTGAGACTCCACAAGGGCTCAATAAAAGGATTTAAAGACATAATAATGTACTAACACCTTAACATGCGACTTCCTCGGATGTGCCCAAGAGACCACAAAATCGCTAGTATCAAATTCCAGAAAAGAAATATTTCCCAACAGAGAAATCATAACAGACATGAGCTTCTTAAAAAATAAATAAAATACATCCTAGCCAGATCAAATAAAAGAAGAGCAGCACCCGCAGGTGAACGCCCAAGAAGAATGGGTACACCAATGGGACCCGCCAATCAGAGACCCCATTCCTCCACAGCTCAGAACTGGAATAAGATACCCAAAAAAGAAAGGAAAATTGAAGACGACCAGGAGATTAACCTCATCCCCATATGTCTAACCAAGCTTGCCATCTGGAACAGAAGACAGAGAATCCCTTAACCTATTAGTACTGGGATCCTCCAGCACTGCCAAAACATGCCGTAGCAGGACACGAAGGCGCGGCAGTCTATAACAAAAAGCAAGACATACCTCCGCCGGGGCAAGTGACAACTCCGACTCCGAGGGTTGGGCCCCTGAAGCTTCAGAGGAGACCGCTTCCCCAGATGGCTGATCTGACCCAGGTGATCCCACGCCTGATGAGCCCTGGTTAGCAGAACGTGGACAGTATCTCAGTAACACCTCCTCTGGAAGATGTAAATGCACCAGGGCCATAGATACGGCCATGTGGAACCATGCCGTAACCTCTGGAGAAAACAAGCCACCTTCCGGAGAAGGGGTAACGGCTATAGGGATCCCTGCTTGCGCAGCCAAAGAAGGTTCTAGGGGATGCGCCGCCTGGGATATGGGATCCCCAGGGGCGATTGGCTTGGTGAACTCTAAGTTCCCTGTATCTGGAGAAGAGAGCACTCTAGAGCGGCATTCAGAACATAACTGATGGTCATGGATTACCCAGGCCATTTCATAGTCTTCACAAGAAGTAGAATCTGAATCAGAGACATCAGTCTCCAAAAAGTCAGAATTCTCCATAACTTGGAATATAGAAATTATGGACAAAAAAAATAACAAATGGCACCTTACACCCCCAATGGCTGGCGCACTCACTACCTCCAGAGACCCAGACAGCTAGTGAAACAGACTCTCTCCATCGCCACGTGGTCAGGAATACGGAAATGGAGCACAGAAGCGTGACCACGCCTTGTCACAAGGTGCGCCATGCAGGCCATAGAAAATCGCACCAAGCCTACAAGGGCTGCGCAACCTGACAAGAAGAGGCCGTTATGTTCCGATCTAGCCACGAGTCCAAGTAACACTACACATTAGCAGACAGAATCACATAACAAACATGATTAATGTCCCCCCCGTTCAATAACCCACCTCAAGAGATATTAACCCTTGATTCCTTATAAAGATAAAGGAATCTCACTGAGACCCTGACTTCTTTGTTTATATTACTTTATCACATCATCGAAGTAAAAGGAAATTATCTTACCGGAATCAACGCCGTGGAACAGGAACAAGGCTCTTCAAGTGCGACAGATAGTATTCTCAGTGTTTAAGCTTATATAGCGCCCTCTACCCTACAATTACTATTTGTGACAGATAGTAGCCTCGCTTCTGACAAAGACTTGAGAGAAGAAAGCAGGCAGCGAAACTCGTCAACGCTGATTGTTAACATGAGTCGGGATGGCTTCGCAGAAAGACTCTCCCTGCATCTCCAGACTCTAACATTCATCCACGCTCTCACTTAGAGGCTGACAGGATTACTTAAAACTCCAGTCCCATTTCTAAGAGTACTACCCTTCATAAGAGACTATATAAGAAATCTCTCACACTTCTCTGCCATCCTCCTGTGACAAAAGGCAAAGAATGACTGGGGGATGAGGGAAGTGGGGGAGGTATTTAAGCATTTTGGCTGGGGTGTCTTTGCCTCCTCCTGGTGGCCAGGTTCTAAATTCCCAAAAGTAATAAATGCAGCTGTGGACTCTTCCTGTTTAAGAAGAAAATTAGTGTATATTTTCAAAAATACATTAAATTCACAAAGTAAAACATTAAATAATGTGTTAATAATGTGTTTTCAATTTAGTACAAGGTGAATTAAATTTTCAAATAACTCTTTTTTTTTTTTTTTGCATTTTCCATACTTTTTCGGAATTGGGGTTGTACATGTCTACAGATGTATATGTGTGTGTGTGTGTATATATGTACATATATATATATATATATATATATATATATATATATATATATATATATATATATATATATATATATATATATATGTGTTTATATGTATTTACAGACATATATAAACATATAAACACATACATATATATGTATACATATATTAACATATATATAAGTGCATTGCAGTTACGTAGATGAAAACACGTGAAAGCATATTTATGCAATATTCATATTTAATAAAGGTTTTAACTACGTATTTACTGTAAATATTTCACATTCCAATGCATATAGCAGAATATGCTCTATGTATTTCTAAATCAATATTCCTATATATTTCTCATACAAGGAGTGGAGGTGATAAAGTCACTTCCACGAAAGAATGCGGATATAGCACTCACTGTCTTAACCTCTTTTGTGGCGTCAACTTCCAGAGTATAAAACGTAACTTTTATTTATTTAGCTAAAATAATTGGAGAAGGGGGAAAAAAGGGGAAACATAAACAATTAAAAACCTAAGATAGAGTAGTCCTGTATAGATTCTGTTGTATACAGTAATTATGTAAATAGGCCTTTGGGGTACGATAGCCCAAATAATAGTATTATAGTATAATCTATACAAAAATCGGTGTGGCACACCGGCTCAATTGAATAAAGCTGTATTGCTGTTGTGTAGATTGTTGTAACACTACCCAGTGGGGAATTACTTCAGCTCAGCTGAGTTAGAAATTGTGGGTATTCAGCAATAGCAAAGATATCCCATACAACAAATAATCAGTTTAATGCAGACATAATATTTTTATATATACATATTGCTGTCATCCATATTATGAGGTTGTTATTTATTTGAAACAATCAATCACATGTAGGATAATCTACACACAAATTTGCTAGATTTGTATGGGTTGTCCAGTGTGGGAAACAATACTTATGTTATAGTGTTGGGCTTTTTCTATTCTCTAAGATACCAGAGATAATATAACTGCCAGTTTTAAGGTTCAGTTATTCATTATTGTATCAGTGTAAATCATTTGATACCGACAGAGTTATTACTGCTGTTGTCTATCCATTCACTCACTTTATTATTTACTTATCGTGGGGTTAATGTCAAGTAAATTTGTTTATTTGCATTATAATGTCCTAATACCACTGATGTAATCACATTTGACCCTCTGGTCTGAAATGGTTTTGTGTTGAGAATAAGCTGGAATTTAGTGTTATCAAGCTATTATAGTTTCAGGCTTAAATGTAGCCTCTTGAATCTATATTCTTAATTTGTTTCCTAATAGCTGAGTATGCATTGAGGAAGTACTAAGTATTTCATATTGTCACATCAGTATAGTGGTTTGGTATTAGATATAACTGCACAAGGTAACTTTATTTATGTGCAGCAGAAATCGTGTTACTGTGCTGTTCATATGCAAGCCCCACTAAAGTGTTATATACTATCACTGGTTGTCGGCGTAATTAGACCAGCATATTTTGGTGCGGTAATACCACTACAAAGTGTTTAATATTTGGGTACAGTTTATTGCACTAGTTGTAGTTCCTAAAGTTCATTGAGCATTAACGGTACTGCTTGCAGTATTGTACAGCACCTACAGTGGGTGTTATAGTGAGTTAGAATTCACTAAGTTATAGTTCAATGGTCATAGGTAATATCCCTTTAATAAGATCACAGTCAGTGTTCAAATATATAGTTTGGTTACAGAAGTAAAGCGTAATGTAGTTAAATTTAGTTTTTAGGCAGCAATAATGTACCTGCCAGAAAATCGCTACTTGTGACTCAGTGCCCTGTTAATATGTACACTTGAGCTCACTTCTGTAATATAGTTAGGTACTATTATGAATGCTGTTTTATTGTTCTCAAAATAGTATTGAGCTGCCGGAAGGCAGTATCTTCTGTTAGACTACTGTTTGTGAATCTATCTCTCTATTCCTTGCATGATTTTTACAGTAATTACATATACTTTAGGTTTTACTGGTACCCTAGATTAGCCCAGTTACTCGCATACATGCCCCATATTAGATATAGCCGTATTTTATCTTTCAACCTATAACATATTACTGATTACGCTATAAAGATGTCATGAATTTGAGCTTATGTTGTAAGCGATATTAGTCAGTGGATGACCCTCTAAGTATTGTGTCCTAAGTGGTGTACCACGCTGACACCCTATTGATGCCGGTGAGCCACAGTACAACGTAACAGACTACTTTCTCTTAATTTTAAAAAAGAGCTAAACAGTGCTCTGTATCTACACCTAACGCGTTTCGCCCGTTTAGGGCTTTATCAAAGGCGGCGGGCCGCCCGTCTCTGAGAAATTTAAACCCGGTACAAACCGGAAGTTCCGCCTTAGACATTTCCTGATTGGGCAAATCTTTGTGTCAATCCGTGTTGACATTTTTTTTTTTTTTTTTTTTTTTTCTGTTGTGGGTCCCGGATGTTATTAAGGAGGATTTGTATGTATCAGCTTTAAGGTGGAATATGTTTAGTTGCGATCGATTTGATGTATCTTTGTTATTATGTACATACATGGATCTATCATTCCGTTCAGATATAGTGCCATCCATAACAAGTTTGTCCAATTATATATTAAGTAATTTTAGTTACTTGTATTTCTTCCACGTACTAGTATATATCTATCTCTTTATTAAGCTATATATATTAAGTTTGAAATGTGATTTTCAGATGGTATATCTTTTCCTGTATTTTTAGTGTTTTGATGAGGGTACCAGTTCAGAGGTTAAATAGTTTAGTGATGTAACCTCGTGAATCTTATCCTAAGGTAATCATGTCTCTATTAATTATTTAGTTGTTTGTGAGTCTACAGGATTTTACTAGATCTTTATATTTGGGTTTAGAGATCTTAAGGAACTGATCAAGTAATGATTTTAAATTTAAAATCAACTGTTAAGATTTATGATGTTCTCGTTCTTGCTTCCACTGTTCTGAGAGATTTATTTCAGGGAAGTAATTGATGAAATGAAATGAGAGTAAATAATACGAGAAGCTATGCTAGAATAAGAAGGTCAATGATTTTTTATATATTTTTTTCCTGTTCCAGGATGTTTCTTTATTCTATGAAGACATGTGACTGGTGACTTTATAAAAAATAATGATGTTAAGTGTGGTGACCATGTGTGCTTTTAAATGGTTTAATGGTGTGTGATTAAGTGTGAATGGTGAGCAGTGTGATGTGTTTTAAACAGTTGGAAACCTCAAAAAGAAAACCCAAGATCCCATGAAACAACAAAAGAAACCATAAAATTATAAAAGAACAATTGCTAAGTGACTGGTGAGGAAAGTGGGAATATTCTATTCCAAAATATTTTATTACTCCCAAGAATATATTTATTGAATTTTAATGGTGAGGTATGACGTGTCTTAACGTGTTGTGATGAGTGTATATATCATGTTATATATTATTGACCACTATAGATATATTGGGGAGCGTGTCTAAGTGTAGTGCCATTGCTCAAACTTGTTTCTAATATTCCTATATATATCTATATATATCTATACCTAACTATAATCATGTATATATATATATATATATATATATATATATATATATATATATATATATATATATATATATATATATATATATATATATATAACGAAAACAGTTTACTTTCAACTAATAATATGAGCACAACCTGGTGAATGCAAAAATCTTACTTCTAACGTTATTAACAATTAAACTGGAGCATTAATTTGCGCTCCACTTGTAATCTGGCCCTAAGGCCTTTAGGCCTGCAGCTAAATTTACAGCTGTAGCTTTCTGACCTTTGAAGGACCCAAAGAAGATGAACAAAAAGAGAAGTAGAAAGGCACAGGATCTCCCTTCTAGAAGGTCAGCAGACAGACCATAGGACTAAGCTGCACAAGATTGCTTCATAATAACAGTATCACAGAAAGACTGAAGCAAGTAAACGGAAAAGCACAGACATGGTTATTATCAAAGGTAAAACCCCTTAGAGGGAAACAGTAATAAAGGTAATATGGTACTAACCATTCCACACTGAAAACAAACTGTGCAAAACAATAAAAGGCTTAGCATAGTAATAACACAGCACATAAAGGGTTAAATAAACTTTGTAACCCAAATTGAAACCAAACTCTTATAATGAGAGCCCTATCACCTCCACCTTATAATGAGAGCCCTATCACCTCCAACTTATAATGAGAGCCCTATTACCTCCACCTTATAATGAGAGCCCTATCACCTCCAACTTATAATGAGAGCCCTATCACCTCCACCTTATAATGAGAGCCCTATCACCTCCAACTTATAATGAGAGCCATATCACCTCCACCAAATAATGAGAGCCCTATCACCTCCACCATATAATGAGAGCCATATCACCTCCACCAAATAATGAGAGCCCTATCACCTCCACATTATAATGAGAGCCCTATCACCTCCACCTTATAATGAGAGCCCTATCACCTCCACCATATAATGAGAGCCCTATCACCTCCACCTTATAATGAGAGCCCTATCACCTCCACCTTATAATGAGAGCCCTATCACCTCCACCTTATAATGAGAGCCCTATCACCTTCACCATATAATGAGAGCCCTATCACCTCCACCTTATAATGAGAGCCCTATCACCTCCACCATATAATGAGAGCCCTATCACCTCCACCTTATAATGAGAGCCCTATCACCTTCACCATATAATGAGAGCCCTATCACCTCCACCTTATAATGAGAGCCCTATCACCTTCACCATATAATGAGAGCCCTATCACCTCCACCTTATAATGAGAGCCCTATCACCTCCACCTTATAATGAGAGCCCTATCACCTCCACCGGTCCTTCTGAAACCTGTATGAGGAAGGCTCTCAGGCTGAGAGCCTTCCTCATACAGGTTACAGAAGCACCAGAACAGGAAAGGATTTATACCATTTCATATCACGTGATAGACGCTGCCCTATTGATTACAATGGAGCCTATTTCCCAACTAATGGCTCTGATGTGAGACAAGTACAAATCTCTTTGAATTCTGTCATTCTGAGTCAGGATGTTGTGGCAACTAGTTTTACCAATGGGTTTGATTGAAAGATACCCTCAGATGCTCTGTGCCAGATTCAGTCCACTCAGGAAGCAGCTGAAAGACCACAGCCAGTACCAGGGTAATTGTTGCTTTATAACTTTATCATATTACAGTGTCATTTCCCCTTTTATGAATACTAGTGTTTTCATAGACATGATTTGCATTATATCATTTTTGTATTAGAAACTAATAACTGGCAATAGCCACCGTCTAAAATACTCCCTTTAAATTTTTATATTTTACCCATCACATCCATTTCCATAAACTGTTCACTTACTTGGAACATCTCATCATACTGTTGAATGTATTGTCTGGGCGTTGTTTTTGCTGCATAAATCTTCAAGGACATATGTTGGTATTAAAGATAGAGCGGTTATACACCCACCTGTTTATGTACATTGTAGCTGAGGGTGATGACAGGATAGTGGGCTCATTATCTGGCTGCTTCCCCATTAGCAAAGCACTCTGTAGATTGTCCACTGTGCTTAGCAACTGCACAACCACTGAACTCTAGAAAGAGAACCAACAGTTAAGCTACATATTTTGCAATTGGAAGTAAAGCAGCAATGGCCTTATGATTCTATTTATGTAGTCCGTTAATTAAAAGATCTGACAGCTGAGAAAAATAAATCCCATCAGCTGTGCAATACAGCAAATGGCCAGTAGAGGTCTGTCAGAAACATTCTTCAATCAGTTGATCACAACAGATCAAGAGCAAGCAGAAATACAATCATAGGTTTAAAAAACTAATAATAAATAAACAGACTGGAAAAAGGACATCTCAGGATCAAATGCATAGTCAGTATCCACTGTTGTTGTGACACCATGATATCTGCCCATTAGCAGATGTAAATACAGTATAGCCCTGACAATGATCTTTATCTGAACACAGTATATATTGCTGACTGGAAACAAAAACTATATCCACATACCACTTGTTAGCAAGAGAGTTATCAGCAATCTCCACAATCCCAGGTAAAGAGAGAACACTGAAGCGAGTGCTGGTTGAGTATTTATCTCCTTTTGAATGTAATAAGTTCTAGTAGAGCCAACAAGTTGTCTTTTATACAAATAAAAGTAGTTTATAATAACAAATCTATCACAATAAACACTAGAAGCCTAACAGGCATGTAGTTGTTTAGGTTTTGTTTGATACTCTTACAAGTTGAATCAAAAAAGCCATTTCCTGGGGCAGTTCTGCAGGGCTAGGGGCCTCTCTTTCCATTATAATGGATGAAATGTATTGATTATTCCGTAGAACAACGGTAGCAAGTAATTGAGGCTAATTGAGGCTCAGACTCTAGTGTAGGCAAACAAAACATTAGGGTATGTGGCAAGTTTCTGGGTCAAAATCAGGCAGAAGAAATACTGGAATGCAAAAAACTAACACGGAGACTAATCAATGATGAAATGACCTCTTAAAGGCTGAATCGAGCTAAGGTGCTGCAAGCATAATGCTCTATGCACCTAGTGACTATTAATGAAGTGCAGCACAAATGTGCAAAAATGAATGGTCTCACAGATATCAGATTTTACAGCCTTTGGCATAAAGATGGCACAAGGATTGGCAGGTATGTTGAACCTCAGACAGTTGCTGTACATGCATTCTAGGGCTATTGTTGCTCATGTCAATATGATAATGATGGAGGGGATAACATTTTAAAATAAAGGAGGAGAGCTTTCAACAAACCCACACTAAACTCAGTAATGGCAAAACTGGGACCAAGGAATCTAGTTATGTAGGGTAACTTCTAGGCCAAGTAACTATTAAAAGGTATCTATTTTAATGGCTCTGTCCTTGGTCCCCATTTCTTCTCAATCTATGTTTCAGCTTTAGGTTCATTAATAAAGTCCCATGGGTTTCAGTACCATTTGTATGTAGATAAAAACCAAATTTATTTTTCTGCACCAGACCTATCCCCTTCCTTGCTAACTTGTGTCTCATAAGTTGAAAGTAAAAAGCTTGTGCGTGAGCTTAAACCCAGCGCGTACAAAGAGTTGAATTTTAAATATCGCGACTGTGTTAATGTATTCTCCTATTGACATCGATTGCTTTTATTCAAGTGCTCTAAACCCGACATGCATTAAGAATATTTCACATTCGATGTTCTTCACATAGAAAAATATGTCTTATTTATTCATATATATATATAGATAGATAGATAGATAGATAGATAGATAGATAGATAGATAGATAGATAGATAGATAGATATAAGAATATCTAATTACAAAAACCTAGAACATATTCCAATATATGAACATACTATAGATATGCAGTTAATACATTTTTGTTCCGGATTAAATTTTCGTTCCAGATATTCAGGGAAATTTGTTTCCCTGAATATACGGTGGCAGCACTATTTGGTATTTGTTTTGTTTAAAACAAAATTAATACTGAATTTTCGTTAAACGTTTACATTAATTTCGTTAAAACAAATGTAAATGTTTCAAAGCTACAGGTGAAATGTTCCCCTGTAGCTACAATATTTACCTTAATGTGCTCAGGAGACACGGAGAGCAGGCTAAGGTAAGTATTAACCTCTTAAATAAAAATGAAAGCAAACAAATTAATACTAACAATTTGCAAAAAAGGATACAAACTACTTAACAGAGAATACAGTTAATTCTCTAGCGGCTAGATTTAGAGTTTTGTCGGTAACGACCCGCGTATCTAACGCTGGCTTTTTTCTGGCCGCACCTTTAAAATAACTCTGGTATTGAGAGTCCACAGAATGGCTGCGTTAGGCTCCAAAAAAGGAGCGTAGAGCATATTTAACGCCACTGCAACTCTCGATACCAGAGTTGCTTACGGATGCGGCCAGCCTCAAAAACGTGCTCGTGCACGATTCCCCCATAGGAAACAATGGGGCTGTTTGAGCTGAAAAAAAACCTAACACCTGCAAAAAAGCTCCTAACGCAGCCCCATTGTTTGCTATGGGGAAACACTTCCTACGTCTGCACCTAACACTCTAACATGTACCCCGAGTCTAAACACCCCTAACCTTACACTTATTAACCCCTAATCTGCTGCCCCCGCTATCGCTGACCCCTGCATATTATTATTAACCCCTAATCTGCCGCTCCGTAAACAGTCGCTACTTACATTATCCCTATGTACCCCTAATCTGCTGCCCCTAACACCGCCGACCCCTATATTATATTTATTAAACCCTAATCTGCCCCCCACAACGTCGCCTCCACCTGCCTACACTTATTAACCCCTAATCTGCCGAGCGGACCGCACCGCTATTATTATAAAGTTATTAACCCCTAATCCGCCTCACTAACCCTATAATAAATAGTATTAACCCCTAATCTGCACTCCCTAACATCGCTGACACCTAACTTCAATTATTAACCCCTAATCTGCCGACCTAATCTCGCCGCTATTCTAATAAATGTATTAACCCCTAAAGCTAAGTCTAACCCTAACACTAACACCCCCCTAAATTAAATATAATTTTAATCTAACAAAATTAATTAACTCTTATTAAATAAATTATTCCTATTTAAAGCTAAATACTTACCTGTAAAATAAATCCTAATATAGCTACAATATAAATTATAATTATATTATAGCTATTTTAGGATTTATATTTATTTTACAGGTAACTTTGTATTTATTTTAACCAGGTACAATAGCTATTAAATAGTTAAGAACTATTTAATAGCTAAAATAGTTAAAATAATTACAAATTTACCTGTAAAATAAATCCTAACCTAAGTTACAATTAAACCTAACACTACACTATCAATAAATTAATTAAATAAAATACCTATAATTATCTACAATTAAACCTAACACTACACTATCAATAAATAAATTAAATACAATTCCTACAAATAAATACAATGAAATAAACTAACTAAAGTACAAAAAACAAAAAAGAACTAAGTTACAAAAAATAAAAAAACATTTACAAACATTAGAAATATATTACAACAATTTTAAACTAATTACACCTACTCTAAGCCCCCTAATAAAATAACAAAGCCCCCCAAAATAAAAAAATGCCCTACCCTATTCTAAATTACTAAAGTTCAAAGCTCTTTTACCTTACCAGCCCTGAACAGGGCCCTTTGCGGGGCATGCCCCAAGAAGTTCAGCTCTTTTGCCTGTAAAAAAAAACATACAATACCCCCCACCAACATTACAACCCACCACCCACATACCCCTAATCTAACCCAAACCCCCCTTAAATAAACCTAACACTAAGCCCCTGAAGATCTCCCTACCTTGAGTATCTTCACCCAGCCGAGCCAAATTCTTCATCCAAGTGGAGCAAGAAGAGGTCCTCCATCCGGTAGAAGTCTTCATCCAAGCGGGGCAGAAGAGGTCTTCCATCCGATTGAAGTCTTCATCCAAGAGGCATCTTCTATAGTCATCCATCCGGAGCGGAGCGGCAGCATCCTGAAGACCTCCGACGCGGAACATCCATCCTGGCCGACGACTGAACGACGAATGACGGTTCCTTTAAATGACGTCATCCAAGATGGCGTCCCTCGAATTCCGATTGGCTGATAGGATTCTATCACCCAATCGGAATTAAGGTAGGAATATTCTGATTGGCTGATGGAATCAGCCAATCAGAATCAAGTTCAATCTGATTGGCTGATCCAATCAGCCAATCAGATTGAGCTCGCATTCTATTGGATGAAGACTTCAATCGGATGGAAGACCTCTTCTGCCCCGCTTGGATGAAGACTTCTACCGGATGGAGGACCTCTTCTTGCTCCGCTTGGATGAAGAATTTGGCTCGGCTGGGTGAAGACGACTCAAGGTAGGGAGATCTTCAGGGGCTTAGTGTTAGGTTTATTTAAGGGGGGTTTGGGTTAGATTAGGGGTATGTGGGTGGTGTGTTGTAATGTTGGGGGGGGGTATTGTATTTTTTTTTTACAGGCAAAAGAGCTGAACTTCTTGGGGCATGCCCCGCAAAGGGCCCTGTTCAGGGCTGGTAAGGTAAAAGAGCTTTGAACTTTAGTAATTTAGAATAGGGTAGGGCATTTTTTTATTTTGGGAGGCTTTGTTATTTTATTAGGGGGCTTAGAGTAGGTGTAATTAGTTTAAAATTGTTGTTATATATTTCTAATGTTTGTAAATATTTTTTTATTTTTTGTAACTTAGTTCTTTTTTATTTTTTGTACTTTAGTTAGTCTATTTCATTGTATTTATTTGTAGGAATTGTATTTAATTTATTTATTGATAGTGTAGTGTTAGGTTTAATTGTAGATAATTATAGGTATTTTATTTAATTAATTTATTGATAGTGTAGTGTTAGGTTTAATTGTAACTTAGGTTAGGATTTATTTTACAGGTAAATTTGTAATTATTTTAACTATTTTAGCTATTAAATAGTTCTTAACTATTTAATAGCTATTGTACCTGGTTAAAATAAATACAAAGTTACAGGTAAAATAAATATTAATCCTAAAATAGCTATAATATAATTATAATTTATATTGTAGCTATATTAGGGTTTATTTTACAGGTAAGTATTTAGCTTTAAATAGGAATAATTTATTTAATAAGAGTTAATTAATTTCGTTAGATTAAAATTATATTTAACTTAGGGGGGTGTTAGTGTTAGGGTTAGACTTAGCTTTAGGGGTTAATACATTTATTAGAATAGCGGTGAGCTCCAGTCGGCAGATTAGGGGTTAATAATTGAAGTTAGGTGTCGGCGATGTTAGGGAGGGCAGATTAGGGGTTAATACTATTTATTATAGGGTTAGTGAGGCGGATTAGGGGTTAATAACTTTATTATAGTAGCGGTGCGGTCCGCTCGGCAGATTAGGGGTTAATAAGTGTAGGCAGGTGGAGGCGACGTTGAAGGGGGCAGATTAAGGGTTAATAAATATAATATAGGGGTCGGCGGTGTTATGGGCAGCAGATTAGGGGTACATAGCTATAATGTAGGTGGCGGCTCTTTGCGGTCGGCAGATTAGGGGTTAATTATTGTAGGTAGCTGGCTGCGACGTTGTGGGGGGCAGGTTAGGGGTTAATAAATATAATATAGGGGTCGGCGGTGTTAGGGGCAGCAGATTAGGGGTACATAAGTATAACGTAGGTGGCGGTCGGCAGATTAGGGGTTAAAAAAAATTAATCGAATGTCGGCGATGTGGGGAGACCTCGGTTTAGGGGTACATAGGTAGTTTATGGGTGTTAGTGTACTTTAGAGCACAGTAGTTAAGAGCTTTATGAACCGGCGTTAGCCCAGAAAGCTCTTAACTCCTGACTTTTTTCTGCGGCTGGAGTTTTGGCGTTAGATTTCTAACGCTCACTTCAGACACAACTCTAAATACCGGAGTTAGAAAGATCCCATTGAAAAGATAGGATACGCAAATGACGTAAGGGGATCTGCGGTATGGAAAAGTCGCGGCTGAAAAGTGAGCGTTAGACCCTTTTTTGAATGACTCCAAATACCGGCGGTAGCCTAAAACCAGCGTTAGGAGCCTCTAACGCTAGTTTTCACGGCTACCGCCAAACTCCAAATCTAGGCCTAGGTTAGCATAACCATTTGGTTTGTAAAGAACAATATTTTATGTCGTCATATTGATATTTACACAGTAGATAAACTAAATGGATATTAGCTATTCTTGTCCCTGATGTAGCAGATGGAATTATATCGTTCCAATAGGACCCAAATATTATTAATAGTATTACCATAAAACTGTGCACTGGGCTAGTAAGTTAAATTTAATAATGCAAATGTTATTTTCTGGTAGATGATTTTAATACCTTGTTACAAGATTTAAGAGAAATTTAAATTTAAACTTTTAATGAGAACATTGATAATATCAATTAATCTGCAAATGCATTTAAAGAACTGCTGTATAGTAATATAGGTTATATAGTATCTCCTAATATTTGCATAATTGAATATTGTTAATGTTTCTTGTTACATAAACTTGATAGTCTGTGGTTGCTTCTTATCTGTTATTGGTACTAGTTGTGCTAATTTGTAATTGTTTTGTTACCAATTTGCTGACTTTATTTTATGTTATTAAATTCTAAAATTTCAACCATTGTGTCTTATTTGTGCTGTAAGTAAAACTGAGTGTATATGCCAAATACATGACCTAAAAGAATTTAGGAATCATTAGACTTAGTACTAAACAATTATAGTTACTCCTATCTTTGGTCAATATTAATACATTTTATTTATAAAGTATTTCAAATACTTTTAGAAGACAGTGTTAATATGAGTGTAACTTTACTGTTAAATACATTTTTTATGTGTTTAGTCCAATTTTTTTAATGCACCACACTTTACATGAGCTCTGACGTCGTGCTAACCCTGCACACATTAAATTCGATTGTACTCAAGCGAACACATTTACTTTCAACTCATAATATGCGCACTATTTCCATTGTGCACAAAGAGAAGAGAAATATCCCATATCACTCATGCACTACAGCTAGCATGCCACTCGTAATCTAGCCCTTAGTAAGCAATATCTAATATTACAAATGATTTGAGGCAACTCCATGGATTACAAATTACAAAACAGCAGCTATAGATGCTCAGTGCTATAGAGCCTGTGCAGTGCTAATTTATATGAGGCAGAGAGGCATAAAACTTAATTAAAAATAAATAAATACAATTAATAAAAATATTAAGAGCACAGATTAGAGGGAGCAGTGTCTGTGGTCCCCCTTAAAAGGATGGGCCCGGTAGAAGTGCCAACCCCTGTAGTTATACCCCTGATATAGATTATATCCCAGTTAAAAGCAAACTTATAAAACTCACACAAAAGTTAATGAAGCATTAAAAAATTGTTTCAAAAGTATTAAATAAAAATCAGCAAATTACGCTACCTGAGCCATGACTATTCCAGCACTCTGATGGGTTCCATTTGTTGTGGTGGCTTCCAGCACATTACTGACAGCATTGAAAAGATAGTTTGCAGCCTCTCTTCTTGTATGGCTTGTATCACTGCTCATTGTTAGTAAGGACTTACTGATATCTTTTAGGGCAATACTGGCTTCCACCTTTAAAAGACACAAAGAGAATATTATACAATATGTGCTAACATATCAAACTTATAAAGTGGTCTTCAATCCAGTCTTGATGCCTACATTGGCCAGTATTGTTATTAGTCACCAAGAGGTGCTTGTTAGTTCAAACCAGTATTCCAATGTCATTGTAACTCAAGTAATTGAATCAGGTAGATCCAATGCTAGATAGCCAAAATTCTTTTATCATCTGTATTTCCTAAACCCAACAAGGATAATATCATTATTAAAAAGAGATAGCACATTCATACACTCAGCAGAAGTATTAAGTACTCTGGGTTAGATTACAAGTGGAGCACTAATTGTCCCTTTTGCTAGAGTGGTAACTGTGCTATCAGTAAACCTTTTGGGCTCATCGGGTTGCGCTAGTATTATGAGTTGAAAGTAAAAAGTTATCCCTCCAGCACTAAACCTGACAAGCGCAAAAAGCCAAACTTACAGTATAGTGAGCGATAACTTATTCCCCCATAGAAGCCAATGAAGAAAAAAAATCCCGAATTGCCATAAGCGCCTACTCTAATAACCCCTATACTGACACATAGCCCACTGCAAACGCCCCACTACACTATTAACCCCTAAACCGCCATCCCCCACTGCAAAGTAACTCACAACACTATTAACCCCTGAACTACCAGCCAACCCAATGCAAAGTAACCCACTATACTTTTAACTCCTAAACCGCCAGCCCCCGATCGCAAAGTAACCCACTAATATCTAAACTCCCTTACCTAACACCCCCTAAGTTAACCCAAAATAGACTAACCTTACCTTTATTAAAAAAAATCTACAAAATCTATTCTTAAAACTAGCACTACTATTAAAAAAAAAACAAAAAAAACTACCACTACTAATTACTATTAAAAAAAAAAATACAAAAAATTCAGGAACAAGGGGTCATGATCTCAAGCTGAAGGGTAGTAGATTTAGGAGTAATTTGTGGAAGCACTTCTTTACAGAAAGGGTGATTGATTCATGGAATAAACTTCCACAAAGGTTGGTCATTCCAAACACTATGAGGGACTTTAAGAATGCCTGGGATAAGCATAAGGCTATCCTACGAACTATGAAAAGTTTATACTTATAGGAAATAGAGTGCAGACTTGCTGGGCCTATGGTTCTTATCTGCCGTCAAAATCGATGTTTCTATCAAATCTAGCATGACCCCCCAAACTATACTGTAATAAGACTCTAAATGCTTTGGAGCAGTGGCTCTACATATAGGCACAGATTACAAGGGTAGCAGGAAAAATATTTAAAAATATTAGCGATGTTGAGCGCTAACACCACTCAAGTTAAATCAATATAAATAAGTTGAGTAAAGAATAAAACTATTTAAACTAATTATATTTAAAAAAAAAAAAAAAAGTCAATGTTTGAAGTGATATGGTATAAGAGAATGTATTGGACTGTGAAAAGCTCTCTCTCTCATATATATATCTCAATCAGTAGCGCAGCACACTCTCACTTCAAAGTCTTATTGCTTTTTGGTATATATTTATATATTTATTTATATTTGTGTGTATGTATTGTATATGTGCACACATACAAATACACACACAATTTTATATATATATATATATATATATATATATATATATATATATATATATATATATTTTAACATAACTTACAATTTGTAATATGAGTGTTGTTCAGCTCAGCTTGGCTATCCATTGAAAGTATAAGGTGCTCTAAAGAGATGTCGGCTTTGCTAAACATTCTTTGGTAAGTCTGTTTAACCATTCAGTTGAAATACCAGCTTGTGCTATATTTATAGAGTGGGCCAAGATATCGATAGCGCATCCCACTTGCAATCTGTGCCATAATGTGCTCTGTGCTTTTCTATCCATGTTCACTGTGCAGTGTACGTCATACTAAACATATAACTTTATCTACGTATATAAATACAAACACAAATCTTAATCCTGCTTTGAGCATCAGAGAGCCTAATTCTGATACTGAGTTTTCCCATTTCCCTGAATGCTTAAAGTGAAGGTCCATTTTGATGAATTAGTGCCCGGTTTTTAATAAACCTATTAAAAACAAGGGCACTTTAATTCATCAAAATTGACATTTCACTGTTTACTTCAAAAACTTACCTTTTAATCCTTGCAGCAGCTCCAGCGATTGCCCCGGCTGTCGGAAGCCTCTGCAGACGTCAGAAATGACGAATCTGGCTTCCTCCAATCACAGCTCCCCCCCAGGGGAATCTTGGCCTGATGCAACGCTGTGATTGGAGGAAGCCAGATTCGTCATTTTGGACCCGAGAAGACTGCTTGTGACGGGCGGAGGAAGTGCTGGAGCGGCTGCCAGGATTAAAAGGTAAGTGTTTGAAGAAAACAAGTGAAATGTCAATTTTGATGAATTAAAGGTTTATTAAAAACCGGGCACTAATTCATCAAAATGGACCTTCACTTTAATTACTACTTTATTTACTAATTTAAAAACACAATTCAGAAGATATTTCCCATTGCACTGAGGAGGATTACTGTGAGGAACCATGGTTAGTAAGTACTCAAATAGCAAATATTCATTATTCATTAGACATTGTGTAAACAAATAAAGTTATCCTCAGTTGCCTGAGTTCAGTTTGTTCATATCCCGGGTATATTAGAACCGAAGGGCAACTCAAAATAGTTTTGAAAAGTTATCTGAGATTCAGGCATATATTTTTATTAGTCACAGAAGCAAGTAAAAGGAGTAACCAATATTCCATATTCTGCTTGAAATGTCTCCAAATGAATCCAAATTTATACCCAGAGTATCAATATTTTGTTCTATCAGACTAAATGAATGTTTTATTTGATGTGTTTATAATTATTCCTTTATAATTTGATATGATAGAAATCAATGCTTTACTAAGCCACTAGGAAAGGTTTTATACAACCCAATATTTTATTATTTGTTTAATTGGCATTTTTTTTCTAATCAATTGCAAATTGCATATATCACATTATGTTTAGTTAGAATAGTTATTGTATTGAATGGTGAGTCTAATGTGATAAACATGAAACTGTTATGAGTTAATCCATATAAATACTTAAAAGACTGAATTTGGATGATAGACTTTTTTTGTCTCACCTGAGCTGCCGTAGATAACTCATCGCTCTGTAATGTGATATCATTTAGCATCTCGGACATCTCAAGAGCTGTGCTTAAGGATGTGATGTTAACAGCAGAGACTGATGTCAGCATCATCTCGCGGAGCTGGTGTTCAAAGGACAGTTACAGTGAGACAACAAACTCAAAAATCATCTGCCCATTGCATTACTTGTCTCTAATGTGCCAATAAACTTTATACATACCCCTCTATCATAGAATCTCAAGCAACAGTTTTTTAAAAAAAGTATATATTTCTCAATGAACGTTTTAACATTGCATTTAACAGTCACAATGGAAAGCACCAGAGGCAGTGGTGCCTTTGGCACTTTTAAATGAAGTATAAAGAGAGTTTTAAACGAGTAAGTTAATTTTTTCTGTTGAAAACATGATGCTTGGTAATGGCCTGATTATGTAATATAGGTCATTTTACAAGATCCCATTGTGAATTCTGATTTACCTAACAAATAAACAACGCTTATGCATTATCACTTAGATTACGAGTTTTGCGCTAAACAGGGTGCGAAACTAATGCCAAAAATCATAATTTATGCTTACCTGATAAATTTATTTATTTCCGGATATGGTGAGTCCACAACGTCATCAATTACTAGTGGGAATATCTCTCCTGTCCAACAGGAGGCGGCAAAGAGCACCACAGCAAAGCTGTTAAATACCACTCCCCTTCCCATAATCTCCAGTCATTCGACCGAAGGGACATGGAAAAAGGAATAAAACAAAGGAGTAGAGGTGCCTGAGGTTTTGTAAAAAATAACTGTCTTAAATATAAGGGTGGGGTCGTGGACTCACCATATCTGAAAATAAATACATTTATCAGGTAATCATAAATTATGTTTTCTTTCCTAAGATATGGTGAGTCCACAACATCATCAATTACTTGTGGGAACCAATACCCAAGCTAGAGGACACGGATGACTAGGGAGGGAAAAATACAGGTGGACCTAAACAGAAGGCACCACCGCTTGAAGAACCTTACTCCCAAAATAAGTCTCAGCTGAGGCAAAAGTAACAAATTAAAACATTTAGAGAAAGTGTGCAGAGAGGACCAAGTTGCGGTTCTGCAAATCTGTTCCACAAAGCTTCATTCTTGAAAGCCCAAGAAGACAAGACAGCCCTAGTTGAATGAGCTGTAACTTTCTCAGGAGGCTGCTGTGTTCAGCAGTCTCATAAACAAAACGAATCATACTTCTCAACCAAAAAGAAAGAGAAGTAGTAGTAGCCTTCTGACCCTTACGTTTTCCTGAGAAACAAACAAAAAGGGCATAAGACTGGTGAAAATCCTTAGTCACTTGTAAGTATAATTTTAAAGCACTCACTACATCCAAGTTGTGCAACAGATGCTCCTTATGAGAAGAAGGATTGGGACAGAGAGAAGGAACAACAATTTCCTAATTAATATTCCTAACCGAAACCACTTTAGAAAGAAAATCCAACCTAGTACGTAGAACCACCTTATCCGCATGAAAAATAAGTTAAGGAGAATCATACTGCAAAGCCAAGAGTTCTGAAACTCTCCTCGCAGAAGAGATGGCAACAAGAAACAGAACCTACCAAGATAACAATTTAATATCTATGGAATGCATTGGCTCAAACAGAGCTGCTGCAAAACCTAAAGGAGAAGGTTAAGACTCCAAGGAGGAGTAACCAACTTAAACACAGGCTTGATTCTGACCAAGTTCTGACAAAAAGATTGAACATCTGGCACGACCGCCAAACGCTAATGCAACAGAATAGATAAAGCAGAAAACTGACCTTTCAGAGTACTGACTGACAATCCCTTCCCCAGACCTTCCTGGAGAAAAGACAAAATGCTAACACTACTCCAAGAGTATCCCTTAGATTCACACCTATAAAGGTATTTACGCCATACCTTATAGTAAATCTTCTAAGTAACAGGCTTGCAAGCTTGAATCATGTTCTCAATGACCGATACAGAAAAACCACGCTTAGACAAAACTAAGCGTTCAAACTTCAAGCAGTCAGTTTCAGAGAAACAATATTTGGATGGAAGAAAGTACCCTGAGTTAGAAGGTCCTTCTTCAGAGGCAACCTCCAAGGAGGCTGAGATGACATGATCACTAGGCCTGCATACCCGATCCTGTGAAGCCATGCAGGAGCTATTTAGAATTACTGACGCTCTCTCCTGTTTGATACGAGTAATGACTCATGGAAGAAGAGCAAACGGAGAAAACAGATAAACTAGACCGAACTTCCAAGGCACCACCAGAGCATCTATCAGAGCTATCTGCGGATCTCTTGACCTTGAAGCTTGGCGTTCTGCCGAGACACCATCAAAATCAACTAGGACACCCCCCACTTGAGGGTTAACCTGGAGAACACCTCCGGATGGAGAGCCCACTTCCTGGGATGAAAAGTCTGTCTGCTCAGAAAATCCGCTTACTAATTGTCTACTCCTGCAATGTGGATTGCAGATAGACAACAATCGTGAACTTCTGCCCACTGAATAATCGGAGCCACCTCCCTCATGGCTAAGGAACTCCAAGTTCCTCCCTGGTGGTTGATGTAAGCCACAGAGGTGATATTGTCCAACTTAAATCTGATAAATCGAGCTAAAGCCAACTGAGGCCAAGTTATCAGAAAATTGTAAATCGCTCTCAACTCCAAGATGTTTATGTGGAGAGCAGACTCCTCCCGAGTCCATAATCCCTGCACCTTTAACAAGTCCCAGACTTCTCATCCAACCAGCTGGCATCCATGGTCACAATCACCCAAGAAGGTCTCCGAAAGCATGTGCCATGAGACAGATGTTCCTGAGGAAACCACCATGGAAGAGAGTCTCTTGTTAAAACGTCTGGATCTATCCTCTGGGACAGATCCAAATAATTTCCATTCCATTGCCTGAGCATGCGTAATTGCAGAGCTCTCAAATGAAATTGAGCAAAGGGAATGATGTCCATGGAAGCGACCATCTAACCAATTACTTCCATACCTCGGGCTACAGATGTCTGAAGAGACAGACAAGCAGAGAGAATTTTTGATTTTCTGACCTCCGTCAGAAAAATCTTCATGGATAGGGAATCTATTATAGTCCCTAAGAACACCACCCTTGTAGCTGGAACAAGGGAACTCTTTCCCAGATTCACTTTCCATTTGTGGGAACATAGAAAAGATAACAAGATCTCTAAATTGGAGCTTGCTAGTTGAAAAGATGGTGCTTGAACCAGAATGTTGTCTAAGTAAGGTGCTACTGCAATTCCCCAAGACCTGATCACTGCCAAGAGAGCCCCCAGAATTTTTTAGAAAATTCTGGGAGCTGTGGCAAGGCCAAACGGAAGAGCCACAAACCGAAAGTGTTTGTCTAGAAAAGCAAATCTCAGAAATTTGTGATGATCCCTATGAATAGGAACATGAAGATAAGCATCCTTCAGGTCTATGGTCATCATGAACTGACCTTCCTGGACCAAAGGAAGACTGGACCGTATGGTCTTCATTTTGAAGGATGGCACCCTGAGAAACCTGTTGAGACACTTTTAGGTCTAAAATGGGACAAAAAGTTCCCTCTCTCTTGGGAATTACAAACAGATTTGAATAGAATCATAGACCCTGTTCCTTTACTGGAACTGGAACAATCACTCCCAGAGAGTAAAGATCCTCAACGCAGTTCAAGAATGCCTCCCTTTTAACCTGATTTACAGACAACTTTGAGAGGTGAAACCTGCCCTTGGGAGGGAGAAAATTGAATTCTATCTTATAACCCTGAGAAACAATGCCCACAGCCCAAGGATCTTGGACATCTCATAACCACTCCGGATAAAAAAGGGAAAGTCTGCCCCCCACTTGATCCGACTCCAGACCGAGGGCCGTCCCATCATGCTGACTTAGACTCAGCTGAGGGTTTCTTAGATTGTTTCCCCTAGTTCCAGGACTGACTGGGTCTCCAAGAGGACTTGAAATTACGAAAGGAACGAAAATTACTTTGACGTCCCTTAAATCTAATTTTCTTGTCTTGCGGTAGAAAAGATCCTTTTCCACCTGTAACATCAGATATGATTTTTGCCAGTCCAGGCCCAAACAAAGTCTTACCCTTGTAAGGAAGCACAAAAAGCTAAGACTTGGAGGAAACACCAGCTGACAAAGACTTAAGCCACAAAGCCCTGCGAGCCAAGACAGAGAAACCAGACAGCCTGGCCCCCAATTTAATAACTTGCATATTAGTAAAAAGAATTGGCAAGCTTAAGAACCTTAATCCTATCCTGAATTTCCTCCAATGAAGTTTTCTCTAAAAAAGATTCAGACAAAGCATTGCACCAATAAGATGCTGCACGTGTCACTGTGGTAATATACAACTGCAGGTTGCCAATGAAGACCATGATGCACATACATCTTTTGCAAAAATCCAGCTTCTTATGCATTGGATCCTTAAAAGAGCAACTATCCCCACCAGGACATTGAGAGGAACCACAGCGCACTGCATGTGACGCCATAGAGGCTTGGGACGTTTGAGGAAAAGGCTGCGGCAAACAGTCACTTTCAGAAAAACGTAAAAAAACAAAAAACGTTATCAAAAAAAGTTTGACAACCTCTACACCTCAGCAGCACTGAGGTGCCTACCGCAATTCCAGGAGACTTGAAGAGGACACAGAGAATGACAGGCAACTGCACATACACTGAGACAGACTGCAGCAACAACACAGAAACCCCGATCCGCTTCATAAAACTGAAACACAAAGGATTACATGACCAGCACATCCAGAAAAGCGCAAACAAGAAAAAAGGTGCAAAATTTTAAACAGACATAGCAACAACCGTTACTACCAAACAAACATTTGCTAAAATTTAAAAATTAACAATTTAGCAACACCCGGTCCTAACGTGCAAATCCCAATCACATAGTGCCTGCATACTGCCTATCGAATCCTATTTAAAGGATTACTAAATCACAGAAAGAAAAACTGCAGAATATAAATAATAAATCTTTTAAAAGTGCAAAGTCTCCTATACCTAGAAGACAAAACAGCACTTACCTGCAGTCTAGCTTTCCGGCAGGAAGACAGCTCACAAGGCGTGAAAGGACACAAACTCCTAACAGAGACCTGTGGAAAAAAGAAAGAACAGAGTAACCAACTCTGGCTTTCTATACTTAGGGTAGCAATATGTTAGAAAACAAAGTAAGCACCACCTTACAACTTTCTAACTGCTTGAAAGCCACCACTACTCTGCGGCAGAGATTGACATAGACTACAGCTATACCTAAATGATTGCTTGAAGGGAAAACTATCCCCTTAAAGGATTTAATTTCTTCAGATACCAAACTTCACCGCCTCCATTGACAGAGGCAAAGAGAATGACTGGGGATTATGGGAACGGGAGTGGTATTTAACAGCTTTGCTGTGGTGCTCTTTGCCGCCTCCTGCTGGCTAGGAGAGATATTCCCACTAGTAATTGATGACATTGTGGACTCACATATATTAGGAAAGAAATGTTGCGTTATTTCACTCTCCATAGCGCTGGCATTACGAGTTACTGAAAAGCCTCCTTGTGCGTGCAATATGGTGGCGTTAAGGGCTGCTTTGACGTTTTTTTGCACGCTTTCCCCATAGACATCAATGGGGAGTGTTAGAAAAAAAACCTAGCACCTGAAGTGCGGAATGAAAAATCTCCGTAATGCAACCCCATTAATGTTTATGGGGGAAAAAAAGTTACGTTTAAACCTAACACCCTAACATAAACCCCAAGTCTAAACACCCCTAATCCACCGTTCCCGACATCGCTGACACTAATAAAAGTTATTAACCCCTATTCCGCCGCTCCCCGACATCACTGGCACTATAATAAAGCTATTAACCCCATAACCTCTGGCCTCCCACATTGCCGCCACTAAATAAACCTATTAACCCCTAAACCACCAGCCCCCCACTGCAAAACACTAAATTAAACTATTAACCCCTAAACCTAAGACCCCCTAACTTTAAATTAAAATTACAATATAACTATCTTAAAATAAATTAAAACTTACCTATGAAATAAAAATGAACCTATCCCGTATCCTGATATAGGCCTGGGATTTTGGGGGGAGTTGAGTTAGACCATTTCCTTTTGTTTTTACTATATTACTTGTGTTTGGGTGTGTGTGGTATTTTCTTACCAAAGCAAAACTGCTCTATGTTGGGACTTTTTCTATACTTTTTGCAGCCATTATTTGGTTGTTTTTTAAAAGTAATTTTTATAACATTTTTTATAGGCTTAATGCACTAAATCTCCTTTCCTTTTTTTTCTTAAAGGGACACTGAACCCAATTTTTTTTGTTTAGTGATTCCGATAGAGCATGCAATTTTAAACAGCTATCTAATTTACTCCTATCAACAATTTTTCTTCGTTCTCTTTCTATCTTTATATGAAAAAGAAGGCTTTAATAATTCTGTAATATATATGAGGGAGGGTAGTAGCTGGTGGTTCCCAAGTTTAAAGACATTTCTATTACACACACACCCAGTACACAAAAGGTAGGCTGACCATATTGCCGCTTTAAGAAGGAACACATATGAAAAATACATATGTGAGGGTTCTTAGACAAAACCATTTCTTTAAACAGCCCTGAAAACAGCCCTGACATATGTATTTTTCATATGTGTTCCTTTTTAAAGCGGCAATATGGTCAGCCTAACAAAAGAGTAAAACCTTTTCTAAAGAGACTTTTTAATAAATTATGTTTACTATATTTCTGAAGAAGAAGAAAAAAAGATTGACAGTATGACCAAGGCTATTTCTTGGTACAACAAACAGGGAAAAATTACAAACAAATAAAAAAGGAAACTCCTACAAATCATCAAAAGAAATTATAAAAGTAATGCATCCATTTAATGTAAAAATATAAAGCACAGTACTTTGCATTGTACTTAAATATGTAAGTGACAAACTGGGCAAGAGTTTTTAGCCATTTCTGTGTTATGTGCAACTAAAGTTTTCTAGAGAATTTGGTAAGGTTGAATGCTATGTTCAGACATAACTAACCTTTGTCTATGCACTGTGTGTGGCTTGTGGTCTGCTTCTGAACTGTTGAGAAATTAAAAGCTGCAGAGCTTGTGTTATTGCATTTAATATACAGAGAACTGAAATTATATTTAAGCTACAGAATTTTGTGTCTAAAAATTGAAACCTTAATTTATTTTTATTTTTAAAAATGGCAAAAAATGTGCACATACATCTTAGTCAAGATGCTAGAAGTTGTACAAAGAAATATGTTTTCCTTTTTCGTTTTTTTTTTTATTTATTTAGGAATCTGAATTGTATTGTTTTAGGCAAGGAGTACACTGCTGTCTGAAATATATATTCTCTTGGTGTTAGGTTGCAAATTAACTGGGCATAAATTGTGGTTTACAGCATTGTTTCGCAACTGTGGTCCTCAACTGCCCCCCAACAGGCCAGGTTTTCATTATAGCTGAACCAGTGTACAGGTGAAATAATCACCTGGTGGATGAGAGCAAGTTAGTAACCATGGTTACTGATCAGCTGATTACTTCACCTGTGCACTGGTTCAGCTATAATGAAAACCTGGCCTGTTGGGGGTGCGTGAGGACCGCAATTGAGAAAATACTGGTTTACAGGACACATTAGGAATAATGCAATAACACCTACAATTAATTAAACAAGGGATTGCAAGCTGGCAGCCTAGGGGTTCCATGCTGTCCTATGCACTGGGTATTGCAACCTCTGGAAAAAAGCTTAAGTTATATTGTGTGACATAGATTTCTAACCTCAGGAAAAAGAAAAACTACAAATGTGTCCTATGGGGTCTTCTGGTGCATGGGCAATTAAGCTGATAACAAAAGTGACCTTTAAAGGGAAGAAAAACAGATAGAGGGGACCCTGCAACCTTATTTAAATTGTCCCTCTGCCACTGGAATATTTTATTATTTGTGTGTTTAATAAAAAACAATGTCTATTTAAAGGTTTGTTGTATATGTGACTGTAGCCAGCTGTGACACATAATATCTATAGGTGATCTGTGGAGGTTGCTTTATATTGATGAAGACTCTAGTAATGTGTCAGCTTTAATACTGAAAAAAAAAGGTATTGTTTTGTCAATATTTTATATCTTTTCCCCTTAATTATAACTTGATGAAGAAAAATAGATGAACTTTTTTGATTCATAAAAGTTCTTTTAAATACATGGTAAAAAAATGTTTGACTGCATTTTTTAAAAAAAATGAATTGTACAATGTACTGTAACCCTGTCTGGCTGCCAAGTGGTTAAACTGTGCATAATAGAATTATGAAACATTTTCTATTACAAATGGAATATTCGTAGTGCAAAATTCACTAATGATCTATCAAACTTCACTGGTTTCTGTTATTTTATACTGCTGTCTCTTTAAAGTGGATTATTGAACTTTATTCAATTAACAACGGGAATAAAAAAAATAATAGTTGTCATTTGAAATAGCTGCTTTGCTCAGCCAATTTCAAGAGGGTTTTTACAGAAAATCTTTTAATACAATGAACTCATATCAGCTGTTTGTCTGGGTACATTTTCCCTTTAACTTTCAAGAAAAACATAGAAACTGGTGAAGCAGGAGAGACGGGTGAGACCAGTGAAGCTAGAGAGGCTGGAGAGAGCTGTTAGTGAATGTTGGATAATGAGCAATATAAATGAACCTCTGTTTTGATGTTTCGCTGCAGTCTGGGATTGTCCATTGTAGCATCCTGATTTAACATAGAGGATATGGATTTATATAGCTGAACAAGTGAGGCACTATTCCTGTCCAGCATTGAAAAGTTAGTAGACATCTCAGACACAAAAGACATCAGGGCTTGACTGTTAGTGTTGGTCTCATCATATTTGACCTAAAAAAAAATAGAATAGATGTCAGCTGTCACACTTCACATGCTGAAGCAACCGAGTCATATTTCTTGCAAGATGCGTGAAAAAATATTTTTTTCTCACATGATCTATTCTCAGCAGTTTCAAATATTATTAAAAAACATCTGATTGCTTAGGGTTTCTGACTGTTAACCACTTCAAGTTACAAGAGGTAGCAGCATATTATGTTTTGAATTATTTTTCATATATATATAGCCCATGGGATTGCGATAACAAGTTCGCTGCTATGGTAACTCGACCTTAACGTATAAAAACGAATGTTAATATCTGTGCTCCTTACCTGTGATTGCCTAGAGAAATACACAGTAGTTATTTGCAGTTTTAGGAGCTAGGTACAGTGATTTCGCCACATAACAAATTATCAAAGATTTTTACGAATTTATTTTAAATTATAGACAGCCATTTTTTTTTTTTTTTAAATGTATTGTTAAACTTCTATTTATATGGAATGTTTAGTGCTGCCCCAGGCATAAACCTAGTTGTAGTTATGTGCTTGATTATATCTTTATATGTAAGTACATATTGAAATATAATAAAACATAACTCCCACTAGGCCTATGCCTTTTGCAGCACTAATTATTACATATAAAAAGAAATTTAAAAAGAGAAAAGCTTGCGTTGTTTGCAAACTTTAAGATCTCAATGTAAAAGAGGGCTCAATAAGCTTATGTTACCTCTTACAAACAGTAGAGAGTGTTGCATTGTTTGAAACTTTAGTAAGCTGTTTCCGTGTTTAATGTAAACCCGGGGGGGGGGGGGATTTTGATTTTTGTCTTCTTTTATTTTCTATGGGACAAGTAATTGTATTCATAAGCTGGACCCCAGCAGCTGGTAATGGTGGAAAACGCACCTTTGGAAACTGTCGGTAAGCGTAATGCCTTCTGACAGCTTTTATTTACGATTGCAAGCTTGTTCAAACAACTCAATAGAAACGAGCCCCTAGTTAGTTGCATCTTTGTATAAAAATATTATGACTAAAAGCATGATTAATAAATACGTTTGTCTTTATTCCATTTGTTTTGGGGTTTTTTCCTTAGTGTAAAAATGAACTTGCTTATCTAACTATTGGCTATTATTTCCAGTAAGATTTCTGCAATCGCCTGCAATGTAATCAGTGACAAGTCTAATAAAAGGGGCAGTCTACTCTAAAAAAATTATTATTTAAAAAAATACATATTTTTTATTACTCACTAGGCGATAAGCCTACCCAGAGCCAACCCAGAGGGGAGGGCAAAAAATAAAAAAGTAAAATTACAGAAAATAATATACAAAGCTATTCAAAATAAAAATTGTAAACCTAAACTAATACCCCTATAAAAATAAAAAATCCCCCCCCAAAATAAAAACACCCCCTAATCTAATACTAAAATACCAATAGCCCTTAAAAGGGCCTTTTGTAGGGCATTGCCTAAGTTAAACAGCTCTTTTTTTTTTTTTTTTTTTATTGAGGACAACATAAGAGAAATAACAACAACATAATTGTCATACACAGCAAATATTTACGTCATACTTGGTGGTTTGTAAAGTACATAATGAAAGTCCTCCTTTTCCATCCCTTTTGCACGGAGAGCTCACTCTTGGACCATTGATAATGTGTATGACCATGGATAGGGATTGTTATAAACATAATAAACATAACAGTAAATGAAGAAGTAGATAAGACAAAAAACAAAAACAAAACAAAAAGCTTGTTATATGCTGCTTCGGCCCTATAAAGTCATAGAAATACGATATCAGCATGTATTATTACTCATTTAAGAGGGTTAAGGGTTAACTGGGAATCTGATTTAAATGAGGGTTATAGTTAAAATGTAATCTTATATTTAGGCAACACCTTGAGCTTTTGAATTAAGGTTAACTGTGTGGGGTAAGGATAGGACAGTTAAACATATGCAGGAGCATGACATTAAGTTTAAGACTATGAGACTGCAGTGATTTACTAGGGGGTTACACTATAGACAATGATTCCGGCAATATAATCACAGTTGTTTGCGTGATCGACTGATTGGTGGCTAAATATGCAAGTTTAAGTACGGGAGCAGGGGGAACAATAAATACATTTAGGTATTGATAAAGTGGTGATATGTAAACGCAATGTATTGTTAAAGATGTGTTGGTACACTCCATTGTTCTTAGGGAAACACAGATAATAGGATATTTACCAGGCAATAAAGTATTGCCTACTCTCTCTACTGTGGGCCCCGGCCATAGGCCCCGCATGGCAGGAGGAGTACCCAGCAACCAGCATAAAATAATATATCAGGTCTAACTTATATGTTGGGAGGTGTCTATCAACATGTACAGCTAGATTATGTGATAGACTTGATTTATGCAGGTGTCCAAATGCATAGAAATACTATTACTAGGGAGATATGATAAGCTAAAAACACCTATTAACCATATTCTGAGGTTCTCCGTTATTATCCCAAGTATGAACCCGCTTCTGAGCTTACCCGCTCCGCTCTAATAAAGCTTCCCCAACACGCAACTGAAAGCAACAATCAACATTAATTATACATACATTCCGTATCTTTTAGAAAATGGGTAGTAAAACTAAAAACATTGTGGCTGTCATATTGGAGCAAGGAAAAAGTACCAACAATAGGCCCTTTTAGCGTCTATACAGATAAATTAGGATCGGAGGATGCCGATGAGCCAATTCTGCTGTCCGAGAGGGGAAGCTGCAGTCTACCCCTCTCCTATCTTTGGAAAGTGGCCGTCACCTTGTGACTGAAAAATGTTCCCCTCCAGGGCAGGTAAACATCCTCTCCCTCCAAGC
Organism: Bombina bombina; assembly: GCF_027579735.1. Lineage (NCBI taxonomy): Eukaryota > Metazoa > Chordata > Amphibia > Anura > Bombinatoridae > Bombina > Bombina bombina. Next base: position 1,239,933,358 of record NC_069499.1, read on the forward strand.
CTATAAGTTAGTATAGAACAGCGGTGGGTAAGCTTGACATTGTATTTTTTGGACGTCTCCAAAGGTTGGTGTAAGACCGTCTTTGTGTAAAATATGTTCATCTTTTCTTTGTGCTAGTAGAGAAGATCGGAACATGCTGCATTATTATGTTTAGAGGCAATTTCTCCCCCAGTAAGTGCCGACCAAGTGGCTACCTTTGTCTGCAAGTTTCCGTCAGGCTCCCTAGGTAATGCCACGCTTCTGTGTGTCAGGTATGTTAGCTGCAGCTTTTCTTCTAATTTATCGAGTGTCCGTGCGTGAGAGACTTCTGGAACTGAGTGACAGTCGCCGGTGGCCAGGTTCTCAGCAGTATAGCAAACTTCTTTGATATGCTCGCAGTCTGAGACCAGCATCAAACTCATCTGCATCTGAATATGTTCATTACAGCACTGAAGGCCTAGTTGTCTTGTAGCGATACTGTGAGGCTCTACATCTGATGTTGTGTGAGTCATAGAGTTGGCGCCATGTTGTTTATTGGATCAACTGAGGCTGTCCCTTTGAGCGCCCGATATGTTGTTTGTGTAAATTTTGCCTATTAAATAGTCATATGGCTCTTTATGAAGTAGCTTTTCAAAGAGTCTCTCCAGCCTCTCTAAAGAAGGTGTTAGATGGTATTGAAGATCCGTTTCTCCTATGCCGGACATAGTAAAGGGATAAGTATTGAAGCACAATCACTCCTCTTACAGAAACGTATTTCCCAATGTCTTGTCGATGAATTACCTTATTTGTGAGGTATGATTAGGTGTTGAAGAGATTCGATAAGTCAGCCCAGTCTGACAGCACCGATAACCTGGCTCTTCCCGGGGGGGAGGTGGTTACCAACTATTAGGCCGCCGCCTTTGGCCGTTCTCCGATCTGAATGTCCAATGTCATTAACACAGCAAAATGATTAATATAGGTACCCAAGTATCAGAACTATAGGGCTTTCTGTTTTTATGGTCTTGTTGTCACTGTGAGAGCTTAATAATCGGCGTATTACCAAAGATTCTTTTGGAGCTTTCAGAAAATGCGTCCGATCTGGAACGCTGCACGGACACGCCCCCTAAACAGCTCTTTTACTTACAAAAATTACCAATTACCCCTTAGCAGTAAAACCCCCCACCCAACCAACCCCCCCCAAAATAAAGAAACCTAACACTTAAAAAAACTAAACTACCCATTGCCCCTAAAGGGGCATTTGTATGGGCATTGCCCTTAAAAGGGCATTCAGCTCTTTTACTGCCCTTAAAAGGGCAATCAGCTCTTTTACAGCCCATTAAATCCCTAATCTTAAAAATAAAAATAAAAAATTAAAAAAATCCTAAAACTAAGCCCCAAATCGGTACTCACCATTCCTGAAGTCTGGTGGAGAAGGTCTTCTTCCAGGCGGCTCCATCATCTTCTATCTTCATCCTGTGTGAAGACGGTGCAGAGCAGTCTTCCCTGATGCACGGTTCAGGAGCAGCGGTCCTCAGCGGCAGTCTTCAGCAGCGTCTATCCTCAGCGGTGTGGAGGCTCCTCTTCATCCGATGTCCGTCGCACACTGAAAATTGAATGCAAGGTACTGCATTCAATTTGGGGTACCTTGCATTCCTATTGGCTGAAAATTTGAAATCACCCAATAGGATTAGAACTACTGAAATCCTATTGGCTGTTCAAATCAGCCAATAAGATTTCAGTAGCTCTTATCCTATTGGCTGATTTCAAAATTTCAGCCAATAGGAATGCAAGGTACCCCAATAAATATGGGGTACCTTGCATTCATTTTTCAGTGTGCGACGGACGATCGCATGAAGAGAAGCCTCCATGCCGCTGAGGACTGCCACTGAGAACCGCCGTTGAGGATCCGTGCATCGGGGAAGCCAGCTCCACACGTCCGCTCCACGCCGCCTTTGCTCTGGATGTAAATAGAAGATGATGGAGCCGACTGGTCCCTTATTTTTATGCCTGAGGAAAAGACAATTGGTCTAGAAACGCGTAGCAAAAACCTGGATTGATTAAAGATTTTAACTTTATTATACGGAAGTTGTCGCTCACAATCATTTACCTTACCTGGAGAGGTATTTTATGTCTAAAACCCATTGGAGGCTGCAGTGCATATGTTGCAGAGACGCTGATTTGCTTTAATTAAGCAACGCTGAGATCCACCTGTCTGCACCACATCCGAGGCCACCCAGTGTGCTAATCCAACAACGCTGAGATCCACCTGCCTGCATCTCATCCGAGGCCACCCAGTGTGCTAACCACTGAGAGTGTTAGTCTGCCTGATAGCACCGGTCACATAACGGTGCCGAGCTGTTCGGTAAGCCTTTTTAGAATTCCTTGCCTTCTGAACCTGTATCAACAGTATCACGCTATGTGGCGCCCTCTTTCTCACTCTTAATTTTCAGAAATCTTCACGCCGAAGACCAGAGGAGCTTTGCCGCCGACATCTTTTGTCTTATACTGGTATTGACTTTCTGCCCTATTTCACGGGAGCCATATTGTTTGTGTATAATTTCACATTTTACATTCACCCAGCGCACCCCGCTTTAGGTTCCCCTAGGGGTTCCTTGTTTGACTTAAGTTATGTTTGTTATGTGTATGTTGGTTTGAGGACGGGGGAAACCCCGAAACATACCTTATTAAATAATTTTTCTTCATTTTTTGAAGACCCGGTGAGTGCCTTTCATTTTGTATTGTATTGTACCTTAAAGTGCACCCGGGGGGAGAAATATACCTGCTTTATGTGCTGCACCACCATAGACTACTATATATATATATATATATATATATACATACATACATACATACATACATACCTAAAAAAATAAAATCAAACTGAGACACTATGCCTGAAGAAGAAGCAAAAACCTCAAAACTGAGAATTTATATAAATTTATAAAAAGTAAACAAAGAAGACCAAATAGCTGCCTAGCAATTTAGATTAACTTAAGCATTACCTTGAAAGTCCAAGAAGTTGAAACTGACCTAGTACAATGAGCAGGAATCCGCCGCAGCGGTGACAGACCTGCCTCCCAAAAAAGCTTTGAAAAACAAAAGTTTTAACCAAAAGGCTAAAGAAACAGCAGAATTATTCCCTCCCTTCCTAGAATCAGAAAGAAGAACAGACTAAAAGTTTTTCTAAAATCCTAGTAGCAGTAATGAAATATTCAAGTGCCCAAACAATATCCAAGTAATGCAAAGATCTCTCAGATCACTCAGCATACAGCAAGAATAAGGACACAAAGAAGGAGCAACAATCTCTCAGCTTAATTATCTGAAGAAACCATATTTGGAAAAAAATCAAAATGAGGACAGAAAAAACAGCCTTATCCTGATAAAACATCAGATAAAGAGGATCACAAAAAAAAAGAGCAGGTAACTCAGAAACTCTTCTAGCAGAAGAAAAACTTTCCAAGAAAGTAGATAAATAACCAGTCTATGTATAGGTACAGAAAGGAGGAACCTGCAATACCCTTAACACCAGAAAATGATTCTATGGAGAAGAAATAGTCTTGATAACAGATAAATATGAACTAGTGCCTGAAAAAAACAATGAACATCAGCAAGATTAGTAATCTTTCTGTGGAACAATAATGAAAAAGCAGAAAAACTGCCCCTTTAGAGAACTGGCAGATAGACCCTTATCTAGAACATTCTGCAAAAAACTGCAGAAACCCAGGAATTGTGAAAGAACACCAGGAAAACCCATGATTTAAACACCATGAAATAAAAAACCTTCCAGAAGAAACATATATTGTATGTATGTATGTATATATATATATATATATATATAGATATAGATAGATAGATAGATAGATAGATAGATAGATAGATAGATAGATAGATATACATATAGGAATGCACATGAAAAAATATATGTATTTGTTGTTTACAAAAAGCATATACAGATTCTCATATTAGTAAATACCAAAAATGAGTATATGACAATACATCGAGTACATTACAGCAAATGCACAAAATGAACTGCAATAAAATATAAACCTATCTGCATAACCATACAGTAAGTAAAAACAATATAATGCTATAACTCTACAGTGTATAATCATTTTCTTTAATCACTTAAAAATAAACAGTATATTATATGGACTAATATATAATCTTCATTATTGCAGATAGGAAAAATGTTATATATACATATAGGGGCATATTTATCAAGCTCCATATGGAGCTTGATGCCCCGTTTTTCCCGCGAGCCCCGTGTTTCCGGCAAGCCCTGTATGGAGCTTGATGCCCCGTGTTTCCGACGAGCCTTCAGGCTCGCTGGAAACAGAAGTTATGCTCTGAAGCGGCAGACAGAAATCGCCAGAAATCAACCCGATCAAATACGATCGGGTTGATTGACACCCCCTGCTAGCGGCAGATTGGCCGCAAATCTTCAGGGGGCGGTATTGCACCAGCAGTTCACAAAAACAACTGCATTCCAGGTACACAACAACATATCTGATAAAGCACAAAAGCGAGACATGATTTGCTATATTGGATCATTATCCGCTATATCGGATCATATCTGCTTGCAGCATCATAAATAGGCCCCATAGACTGTAACATAAGACAGTCATCAGAGAACATACACACATTTAGAGCATTGCACCAACACAGAAAATTGGGGCAGATGAGGAGTCATTCTGTCCAAATACTACAACAGATTAAGGTAAATCACCAGATTTGTGCTTATGCTACATAAGTTTACGGATAGCCACCAAACAATCTTAATAAATAAATGACTTAATCTCCATATGACATACCTCGCATTAACAGTTTAATAACCATGTCAGGTTTAGTCTGTGATTGCTGAGCAGAGTTCTGTGCTGGATTGAACCTGTGTCTCCTGGTACTTAGTTCAGTATGCTACCTACTTAGCTATTCAGAACCTTACACACTGGATTTATATTCATACACGGAACAAAATTCATTATAAGAAGTAGAAGATTATAGCTGATTGCATGCAAAATTAGAGATACACAGCTTTGACAAAGTTGAAATAACCTAGTACTGGAACAAATCTGTATAGTACAAACAAAAGTGGGGACAGTTTTTGTTTTATAAAACCAGACATCCCAACTATCCCTGAAGTTCAGGGAGTCTCCATGATTGTAATAGCGACTCCCTGATGCCAGCAAATGAAATGCAATCTCCCTGAAACTCCAAGTACCATGATCCAATGTGGCCCAAATCAGGAAAAGTGTTTCTTTAAGGAATGCCTTTAGTTGCTGGGACGTTATAGAACCCTCAAAGCATGCATCAGTAACCAAAATGACCCCACTGATTCTAATAAAATTAAACACAAATACTACCTTATTTACTGCACGTAATTAAACTTTGTATTCTAAAATATTTGAGCATTCAACAAGTGTACGATCACTGGAAAATAGATTTGTTGTATGTGGTTGCGCAATAAAGCTACTTTTTTTAATGTGACTTTAGTGAGAAGCTACTTTAATGATAAGTCCCTATCTTATTTAGGGTTTCAAGGTGTCCAATATATAACTGGGGGGGCACAGTAGCGGGAGAATCCACCTCCCTGAAATTAGTTTTTGCAGGTTGGGATGTCTGTAAAACAGTGTAAAAACAGTACACAAATCCTCTGACACTCTAAGCTTAGTAATAATATACTAAAAGATTGAAAATGCTAAATAAATCCCCTATGCATGAGTACTCACCCCTTTCTATCAACTAAATCGATGATTAGATACATCAAAGTGAATGAATTACAGAGCCAAACACTGCACTGCTTATCTATACTGAGGTAGGCCTCAGAAAGTTTGAAAAAGAACGGGAAATTGTGGGGGGCAGGGCTAACAGCCGGAGTGAAGGCAAAAGAGAAAATAGCAAAAAAAACATAATTTATGTAAGAACTTACCTGAGAAATTCATTTCTTTCATATTAGCAAGAGTCCATGAGCTAGTGACGTATGGGATATACATTCCTACCAGGAGGGGCAAAGTTTCCCAAACCTCAAAATGCCTATAAATACACCCCTCACCACACCCACAAATCAGTTTAACGCATAGCCAAGAAGTGGGGTGATAAGACAAAAGTGCGAAAGCATAAAAAATAAGGAATTGGAATAATTGTGCTTTATACAAAAAATCATAACCACCACAAAAAAGGGTGGGCCTCATGGACTCTTGCTAATATGAAAGAAATGAATTTATCAGGTAAGTTCTTACATAAATTATGTTTTCTTTCATGTAATTAGCAAGAGTCCATGAGCTAGTGACGTATGGGATAATGACTACCCAAGATGTGGATCTTCCACGCAAGAGTCACTAGAGAGGGAGGGATAAAATAAAGACAGCCAATTCCGCTGAAAATAATCCACACCCAAAATAAAGTTTAAATCTTATAATGAAAAAAACTGAAATTATAAGCAGAAGAATCAAACTGAAACAGCTGCCTGAAGTACTTTTCTACCAAAAACTGCTTCAGAAGAAGAAAACACATCAAAATGGTAGAATTTAGTAAAAGTATGCAAAGAAGACCAAGTTGCTGCTTTGCAAATCTGATCAACCGAAGCTTCATTCCTAAACGCCCAGGAAGTAGAAACTGACCTAGTCGAATGAGCTGTAATCCTTTGAGGCAGAGTTTTACCCGACTCGACATAAGCATGATGAATTAAAGATTTCAACCAAGATGCCAAAGAAATGACAGAGGCCTTCTGACCTTTCCTAGAACCGGAAAAGATAACAAATAGACTAGAAGTCTTTCGGAAATTCTTAGTAGCTTCAACATAATATTTCAAAGCTCTAACTACATCCAAAGAATGCAATGATCTCTCCTTAGAATTCTTAGGATTAGGACACAATGAAGGAACCACAATTTCTCTACTAATGTTGTTAGAATTCACAACCTTAGGTAAAAATTTAAAAGAAGTTCGCAACACCGCCTTATCCTGATGAAAAATCAGAAAAGGAGACTCACAAGAAAGAGCAGATAAATCAGAAACTCTTCTAGCAGAAGAGATGGCCAAAAGAAACAAACCTTTCCAAGAAAGTAATTTAATGTCCAATGAATGCATAGGTTCAAACGGAGGAGCTTGAAGAGCCCCAGAACCAAATTCAAACTCCAAGGAGGAGAAATTGACTTAATAACAGGTTTTATACGAACCAAAGCTTGTACAAAACAATAAATATCAGGAAGATTAGCAATCTTTCTGTGAAAAAGAACAGAAAGAGCAGAGATTTGTCCTTTCAAGGAACTTGCAGACAAACCTTTATCCAAACCATCCTGAAGAAACTGTAAAATTCTCGGAATTCTAAAAGAATGCCAGGAAAAATGATGAGAAAGACACCAAGAAATGTAAGTCTTCCAGACTCGATAATATATCTTCCTAGATACAGATTTAGGAGCCTGTAACATAGTATTAATCACAGAGTCAGAGAAACCTCTGGATTTGAGATCCTGATGGTAAAAAGGACCTTGCGACAGAAGGTCTGGTCTTAACGGAAGAGTCCACGGTTGGCAAGAGGCCATCCGGACAAGATCCGCATACCAAAACCTGTGAGGCCATGCTGGAGCCACCAGCAGAACAAACGAGCATTCCTTCAGAATCTTGGAGATTACTGTTGGAAGAAGAACTAGAGGCAGAAAGATATAGGCAGGATGATACTTCCAAGGAAGTGACAATGCATCCACTGCTTCCGCCTGAGGGTCCCTGGATCTGGACAGATACCTGGGAAGTTTCTTGTTTAGATGAGAAGCCATCAGATCTATTTCTGGAAGTCCCCACATTTGAACAATCTGAAGAAATACCTCTGGGTGAAGAGACCATTCGCCCGGATGTAACGTTTGGCAACTGAGATAATCCGCTTCTCAATTGTCTATACCTGGGATATGAACCGCAGAAATTAGACAGGAGCTGGATTCCGCCCATACCAGAATTCGAGATACTTCTTTCATAGCCAGAGGACTGTGAGTCCCTCCTTGATGATTGATATATGCCACAGTTGTGACATTGTCTGTCTGAAAACAAATGAACGATTCTCTCTTTAGAAGAGGCCATGACTGAAGAGCTCTGAAAATTGCACGGAGTTCCAAAATATTGATTGGTAATCTCACCTCCTGAGATTCCCAAACCCCTTGTGCTGTCAGAGACCCCCAAACAGCTCCCCAACCTGTCAGACTTGCATCTGTTGAAATTACAGTCCAGGTCGGAAGAACAAAAGAAGCCCCCTGAACTAAACGATGGTGATCTGTCCACCACGTCAGAGAGTGTCGAACAATCGGTTTTAAAGATATTAATTGAGATATCTTTGTGTAATCCCTGCACCACTAGTTCAGCATACAGAGCTGAAGAGGTCGCATGTGAAAACGAGCAAAGGGGATCGCGTCCGATGCAGCAGTCATAAGACCTAGAATTTCCATGCATAAGGCTACCGAAGGGAATGAATGAGACTGAAGGTTTCGACAAGCTGAGATCAATTTTAGACGTCTCTTGTCTGTCAGAGACAGAGTCATGGACACTGAATCTATCTGGAAACCTAAAAAGGTTACCCTTGTCTGAGGAATCAATTAACTTTTCGGTAAATTGATCCTCCAACCATGATCTCGAAGAAACAACACAAGTCGATTCGTATGAGATTCTGCTAAATGTGAAGACTGAGCAAGTACCAAGATATCGTCCAAATAAGGAAATACCACAATACCCTGTTCTCTGATTACAGACAGAAGGGCACCGAGAACCTTTGTAAAAATTCTTGGAGCTGTTGCTAGGCCAAATGGCAGAGCCACAAACTGGTAATGCTTGTCTAGGAAAGAGAATCTCAGAAACTGATAGTGATCTGGATGAATCAGAATATGCAGATATGCATCCTGTAAATCTATTGTGGACATATAATGCCCTTGCTGAACAAAAGGCAGGATAGTCCTTATAGTTACCATTTTGAATGTTGGTATCCTTACATAACGATTCAATATTTTTAGATCCAGAACTGGTCTGAAGGAATTCTCCTTCTTTGGTACAATGAAGAGATTTGAATAAAACCCCAGCCCCTGTTCCAGAACTGGAACTGGCATAATTACTCCAGCCAACTCTAGATCTGAAACACATTTCAGAAATGCTTGAGCCTTCACTGGATTTACTGGGACACGGGAAAGAAAAAATCTCTTTGCAGGAGGCCTTATCTTGAAGCCAATTCTGTATCCTTCTGAAACAATTTTCTGAATCCAAAGATTGTGAATTGAATTGATCCAAATTTCTTTGAAAAATCGTAATCTGCCCCCTACCAGCTGGGCTGGAATGAGGGTCGCACCTTCATGTGGACTTGGAAGCTGGCTTTGTTTTTCTAAAAGGCTTGGATTTATTCGAGACTGGAGATGGTTTCCAAACTGATACCGCTCCTGTGGGTGAAGGATCAGGCTTTTGTTCCTTATTGTGACGAAAGGAACGAAAACGATTATTAGACCTAAATTTACCTTTAGATTTTTTATCCTGTGGTAAAAAAGTTCCTTTCCCTCCAGTAACAGTTGAGATAATAGAATCCAACTGAGAACCAAATAATTTATTGCCCTGGAAAGAAAGGGAAAGCAAAGTTGACTTAGAAGACATATCAGCATTCCAAGTTTTAAGCCATAAAGCTCTTCTAGCTAAAATAGCTAGAGACATATACCTGACATCAACTCTAATGATATCAAAGATGGCATCACAAATAAAGTTATTAGCATGTTGAAGAAGATTAACAATGCTATGAGAATTATGATCTGTTACTTGTTGCGCTAAAGCTTCTAACCAAAAAGTTGAAGCTGCAGCAACATCCGCTAAAGATATAGCAGGTCTAAGAAGATTACCTGAACATAAGTAAGCTTTTCTTAGAAAGGATTCAATCTTCCTATCTAAAGGATCCTTAAAGGAAGTACTATCTGCCGTAGGAATAGTAGTACGTTTAGCAAGAGTAGAGACAGCCCCATCAACCTTAGGGATTTTGTCCCAAAACTCTAATCTGTCAGATGGCACAGGATATAATTGCTTAAAACGTTTAGAAGGAGTAAATGAATTACCCAAATTATTCCATTCCCTGGAGATTACTTCAGAAATAGCATCAGGGACAGGAAAAACTTCTGGAATAACCACAGGAGATTTAAAAACCTTATTTAAAGGTTTAGATTTAGTATCAAGAGGACCAGAATCCTCTATTTCTAATGCAATTAAGACTTCTTTAAGTAAAGAACGAATAAATTCCATTTTGAATAAATATGAAGATTTATCAGCAGCAATCTCTGAAACAGAATCCTCTCAACCAGAGGAATCATTATCAGAATCAGAATGATGCTGTTCATTTAAAAATTCATCTGAAAAATGAGAAGTTTTAAAAGACCTTTTACGTTTACTAGAAGGAGGAATAACAGACATAGCCTTCTTAATGGATTTAGAAACAAAATCTCTTATGTTAACAGGAACACTCTGAGTATTAGATGTTGATGGAACAGCAACAGGTAATGTAACATTACTAAAGGAAATATTATCTGTATTAACAAGTTTGTCATGACATTCATTACAAACAACAGCTGGAGGAACAGATACCACAAGTTTACAGCAGATACACTTAACTTCGGTAGATCCTGCACCAGGCAGCGATTTTCCAGAAGTATCTTCTGACTCAGGGTCAATCTGGGACATCTTGCAATATGTAATAGAAAAAACAACATATAAAGCAAAATTGATCAAATTCCTTAAATGACAGTTTCAGGAATGGGAGCACCAGGCAGCGATTTTCCAGAAGTATCTTCTGACTATGGGTCAATCTGGGACATCTTGCAATATGTAATAGAAAAAACAACATATAAAGCAAAATTGATCAAATTCCTTAAATGACAGTTTCAGGAATGGGAAAAAATGCCAGTGAACAAGCTTCTAGCAACCAGAAGCAATAAATAATGAGACTTAAATAATGTGGAGACAATAGTGACGCCCACATCCGGAACGCCGACACTTTTGGCGCAAAAAAACGTCAAAAAAATGACGCAACTTCCGGCGACACGTATGACGCCGGAAACAGAAAAAAAAAATTTTGCGCCAAAAAAGTCCGCGCCAAGAATGACGCAATAAAATGAAGCATTTTCAGCCCCCGCGAGCCTAACAGCCCACAGGGAAAAAAGTCAAATTTTAAGGTAAGAAAAAAATTGATTTATTCATATGCATTATCCCAAATATGAAACTGACTGTCTGAAATAAGGAACGTTGAACATCCTGAGTCAAGGCAAATAAATGTTTGAACACATATATTTAGAACTTTATATAAAAGTGCCCAACCATAGCTTAGAGTGTCACAGAAAATAAGACTTACTTACCCCAGGACACTCATCTACATGTAGTAGAAAGCCAAACCAGTACTGAAACGAGAATCAGTAGAGGTAATGGTATATATAAGAGTATATCGTCGATCTGAAAAGGGAGGTAAGAGATGAATCTCTACGACCGATAACAGAGAACCTATGAAATAGACCCCGTAGAAGGAGATCATTGAATTCAAATAGGCAATACTCTCCTCACATCCCTCTGACATTCACTGCACGCTGAGAGGAAAACCGGGCTCCAACCTGCTGTGGAGCGCATATCAACGTAGAATCTAGCACAAACTTACTTCACCACCTCCATAGGAGGCAAAGTTTGTAAAACTGATTTGTGGGTGTGGTGAGGGGTGTATTTATAGGCATTTTGAGGTTTGGGAAACTTTGCCCCTCCTGGTAGGAATGTATATCCCATACGTCACTAGCTCATGGACTCTTGCTAATTACATGAAAGAAACAAACATTTTCTGTACTGAGCAAAATAAGTATTAAAAAAACATAAAAAACACATCTCCTTCCAAATTGTTGGGGAATACAACAGCATGTACTGTACCATATGCATGAACAACATTAAGACTGTAGGTGGCGCTATTTAGATTACTAATTGTTTATATCTGTGAACTTGTTCATTCACTAACAGAAAGGAAGTTGTGCACCTTTTCTCTATTGTTTTCTCCTCTCTGTGTGCTGACTACTGTTTTACAAGTGATTAGTATGTTCTAAATGCTGCTGTTGCATCTGTATAAGTAAAGCCTAATGCAGTATTCCTAAAAGTTCCAGTGTCTTTTCGATACATAACCAACAGGTTATGGGCACAGACACTAAAGGAAAACTAAAAGTCAGTAAGTGTTGCATCTATGATCCAAGTAAATACTGTGTGAGGAAACAAGAGCTGCATCCAATTTACTGAAAGATGGCAAGTGGTTCAGATGTGAAATATGCAATAGCAAAGCTCAACTATACCATTTACCAGCTGTGGAAGTTTAAGCTTGAAATGCTGTTATCCAAAGATGACTTATGGGAGGTGCTGGATACAAACAGACCCACTGAAAACCCAGGAGAATGGGACAAGAAAAACAGGCAAGCAAAACAGTTATAAGCCTGTTAGTGAAGGATGATCAACTTATTCATATAAGAAAAGAAAACACAGCTAAAGGTATGTGAACTGCACTACAAAAACTGCATAAGCATTCAAACTTAAACAGTAAACCATATTTTCTGCGCAGACTGTATAAGATGAGGCTGGAAAAAGGCCAGGAAATGTGTGAACATGTGAATGCTATGCTAGAGATTGTGGAACAGCTATGTGCAATTGGAGAAGAAATTAAAGACAATCACATGGTAACATTGTTACTATACAGCCTTCCAGAGTCATATGGTGCCCTTATCAATGCTCTAGAAACTAGACCTGAGCTAGAGCTAACACTAGAATATGCTAAGGGAAAATTCATTGATGAATACAACAGAAGAATAGTGATGTCGCAAAAGTTCACGAACGGGTGAACCGGGCGAACCGCCATTGACTTCAATAGGCAGGCAAATTTTAAAACCCACAGGGACTCTTTCTGGCCACAAAAGTGATAGAAAAGTTGTTTCAAGGGGACTAACACCTGGACTGTGGCATGCCGGAGGGGGATCCATGGCAAAACTCCCATGGAAAATTACATAGTTGATGCAGAGTCTGGTTTTAATCCATAAAGGGCATAAATCACCTAAAATTCCTAAAAGGCTGGCAGTGGCAGGCAGGCAACTGATGTAAAAGTTTTTTTTTTTTAAATTTACACTACTGTTACACCAGATATGACTGGTGGTGGCACTGAGCAAGTAGGCACAGTATATGCTGTGAGCCTGACACACAGGCTGACAGTGGCAGGCTGGCCTGGCAACTGAAATTAGATTACACTAGCAGACTGATGTAAAAGTTTTTTTTTTTTTAAATTTACACTACTGTTACACCAGATATGACTGGTGGTGGCACTGAGCAAGTAGGCACAGTATATGCTGTGAGCCTGACACATAGGCTAGCAGTGGCAGGCTGGCCTGGCAACTGAAATTTGATTACACTAGCAGACTGATGTAAAAGTTTTTTTTTTAAATTTACACTAATGTTACACCAGATATGAGTGGTGGCACTGAGCAAGTAGGCACAGTATATGCTTTGAGCCTGACACACAGGCTGGCAGTGGCAGGCAGGCAACTGCTATTAGATTACACTAGCAGACTGATGTAAAAGGTTTTTTTTTTTTAAATTTACACTAATGTTACACCAGATATGAGTGGTGGCACTGAGCAAGTAGGCACAGTATATGCTGTGAGCCTGACACACGCTGACAGGCAGGCAAATGCAATTAAATTACAAAAAAAGAAAAAAAGACTGATGTTCTAGCCCTAAAAAGGGCTTTTTGGGGTGCTGTCCTTACAGCAGAGATCAGATGAGTCCTTCAGGACTGTAGTGGACACTGAATACACTAGCCTAGCTATTGATTACCCTATTAAATTAGCAGCAGCTACACTGTCCCTCCTCTCACTAGAAATGCAGCTTCTGAATGAATCTAAAATGGCTGCTGTCCATGAGGTGTAATGGTCTGGGAGGGAAGGTCTGCTGCTGATCGGCTGGAATGTGCCTGCTGACTGTGACATACAGGGTCAAAGTTTAGGCAATGATGACGAATAGTGGGCGGATCGAACATCGCATATGTTCGCCCGCCGCTGCGAACGCGAACAAGCTATGTTCGCCGGGAACTGTTCTCCTGCGAACTGTTCGCGACATCACTACAGAAGAAAGGAAAACATGCATGGTGAAGAAAATGAGAGATCAGAGGTAGCTTTGAAGGTGCAAGAAGGCAATAAGCAAAACAGAGAAACCAGAGTGTGTTTACGCTGCAAAAAGGCCGGTCATCTGAAAAAGAACTGCTCAATCTGGAAAGTAGAGCAGCGAAGGTTAGAGCCACCCACAGGAGAAAGAGCTAAAGCAGCCACAAAGGAAACTGCAGTTGCATCATGGAGTGGTAGCTTTAAAGTGACTCAGAATAGTACACCACATGGATGGTGCATTGACTCAGGGGCAACTAGTCACATAACAAGTGATGAGACATTCTTCACAGAAATTGATTTCAATGCAAAAGATAAAGTCTTCCTAGCAAATGGGAAAAGTATTACAGCGGAAGGTAACGGTCAAGGGTTCATGAATTGCATGACACCATTAGGAGGTAAGCAAAGCATCCTAGTAAAGAATGTTCTGTATGTCCCAGGTTTAGAAGGAAGCCTCCTATCAGTGAAAACTCCTGCAAACAATGGACTCACTGTCCAGTTCCAAGGCAATGAATGCACAATTCGAAACAGGAGACAAATCGTAGCTAAAGGAAGGTTGAATGAACACCTGTACAAACTCATCACTGAAAGTAAGCAAGCCAAAACAACCATGTATCCACCTGTGGCACAGATGATTAGGGCATTGAAACCCAGAAGCCATAAAGGAACTTGCAAAGGGAGGTTTAATATTGCCTTGCCACATGCTCATGAAGTGCACATGTTGTATCAAAGCAAAGACCACACATACCCCACTTTCACAAGCCAGTCAAAGAAAAAACACTCACCCCATGGAACTCATACACAGTGATGTGTGTGGACCAATCAAAACCCCCACACCTGGTAGGAACAGATATTTACTGACCTTCATTGACGATTATTCCAGGTACACAAAAACATATCTGATGAAGCACAAAAGTGAGACATCAGAGAAACTTCAAGAATTTATAGCTACATTTAGCAACAAATTTCAACGGAAGCCAGGAATAATATGTACCGACAATGGAGGGAAATATCTGAGTAAGGAAGTGGAGTCATACCTAAAGAAATAAGGTATTGTACACCAACCAACTGTACCATACACTCCTGAGCAAAATGGTGTTGCAGAAAGAAAAAAATCGCACCCTCATAGAAATGGCCAGATGCATGCTTTCAGATGCCAATTTACCTAACGAGTACTGGGGTGAAGCAATAATGACTGCAACATACCTACAGAACAGGCTACCATCAAAAACCTTTTTGAAAATACTCACAAACCAGTAGAACCCACTGAACAACCAGAAATCAGAAAATCAACTTGGGTGACAAAAGGGATACCCCCGCAAGCTGTCATACATCGCTAAGACAAATGAAATACTTGAACCAACATCCTGGGAATATATAGAAAATTGCCAAAAAAGTAAGCCAATCAATGGAGAAAGGCTGCCAAAGAAGAAATAAAATCACTTCAGGAAAATAAAACCTGGACACTCACTGAGCTCCCCCTCGGTCATAAAACTATAGGAAGTAAAATATGATGCAGAAGGAAATATCCACAGATACAAGGCAAGATTTGTTGCAAAGGGATACTTGCAGAAATTTGGAGAAGATTATGATGAAACTTTCACTCCAGTTGTAAAGCACTCCACCTTTAGGGCACTCCTTAGCATTGCAGCTGGAAAGGGAATGCAAGTGAGGCACCTGGACATCAAAACTGCTTTCCTATATGGAGACATCAAGGAGGATCTCTACATGGAGCAGCCACCTGTATTTGAGAAGGTACAGAACCTTGTATGTAAACTTCAAAAGAGCATCTATGGACTAAAGCAAGCTGCAAGAATGTGGAATGAAAAAGTGAACGAAGTACTCATGAAAGAAGGATTCTCAAGAAGCAAAGCAGATCCATGTTTATATTCAAGGCATCAAGAAAACAAATGGATATACATCCTAATTTATGTTGATGACATCATTACTTGTTTTGAACAAGAAGGGGATTACGACCAAATAGTTCACATATTGCAACAGAACTTTGAGATTAAAGAACTATGGAACATCACTCATTATTTAGGAGTTCAAATAGAGAGGGAAGAGGATGGAAGCTATCTTCTTAACTAAAGTCAGAAAATTACAGAAATATCAGAGCAGTTTCACATGCAAGATGCAAAAGAAGTGAAAACACCAGTATGAAACCAGGTTAACTCAAAAACAACGGAATAGAAAACTTGTTACCCAATAATGACAATTACCGAAGGGCAATTGGAAAATTGCTATACATTGCCACCATGACAAGACCAGGCATTGCCGCAGCAGTGGGTATACTCTGTAGAAAAGTTGCGACACCATGTCAACGTGACTGGAATGCAGTAAAGAGGGTGATACAGTACCTAAAAGGAACAATTCGGATGAAGCTGCAACTGCCAGCAACATCAAATCCAAAACTAATTGGATATGTTGATGCTGATTGGGCCAGAGATACTCCAAACCGCAAGTCTACAAGTGGTTACATCTTCCAGTATGGAGAAGGAACAATAAGTTGGTCTAGTCGAAAACAAGTGACTGTTGCACTCTCTTCAACTGAAGTAGAATATATAGCAGCAGCACATGCATGTCAAGAAGCAATTTGGATTGGTCAACTTCTACTAGATATGGGACTGGATGTGTCTAAACCAATACCAATCCTTGAAGACAACCAAGGGTATATAAAGTTGACACAATCAGAAAGAGTCAATCCTCGAACCAAGCACATTGATGTAAAATATAATTTGCTAAGGGACATGCAAGAACAAGGCATTATTGACATTCAATATCAGGGGGCAGAGCCAGCAGCATTCAGGAGCGGTCGCATGTTCGTGCTGCTCAGGTGCTAACAATAATATGATTGCTCCTGGAAGACATTTAACCTTAAACTAGCCATATGGAATTCCTGGATGAACTTCTAGACTCTCATCCCATGCCTGGGGAGTGCTAAATTTATCTATTGGAGTGGTAATATCAAGCTAAAATCAGAGACCTGTTCTCCCATCGCATGTATGGCGGCCATTTTCATTCCCCTGTGGTTGTGAGGGTACGCAAACTGTGGTTGTGAGGGTATAAAAGGTTTCACTGACACAGCCGCCCACTTACAAACACTTCAGGGGGTTTACCAACCTACTAGTTATAACAACTTTATTGTTGGAGTCTGATCTACCGGAATAGACTTTAGTATTATGGGCCTGCCCATGTAAGAATTATAAGTCAAGTTTCTAAGTATCTGGAGCTAAAATTGTGTTATATACCAAACCCTGTTCGGTAAAGTATATGTTCATTACGAAAGATATAACTTGCTAATGCCTCTTTTAGAAGAAATGTTTACAGTCCAACAAAAAATCCTGTTTTGAAGTATCCCCTCTGACTCACGCGCTTAACACTTTTCTATATGTACCTGTCTGTTGTATACTACTAATGGCTTACCAGCTTATGCTAAGAGTGTATGTGGGAGCTTGGATGTCTGCGGCCGGGATATCTGAGTTTACTCGCACTCTTATTTACAGTTATAATATCTAGACTACATACAGATTAGGGACACCAGAGTAATTAGGGGAATACCAATATATGATGTTTGATATACGCTTATGCCTTTACAAAACATCTCCATTTGCGTGTGTATTACTAATGTTCTAAAATTATAGAGGAGGGACAGGCAGAACACAGGCGTTAATGTATGTAATACTCATAATCTGTTGTTATGGCTACCGCTATATTAGACCGGGCAACCTTACTTTACAATCTGTGATATGCTTTTAGTGCGGGCTGGACTCACACTAATACCACTCTAAATAGGCTATATGGATAAAGTCAAATCTCTAGGCTTGGTTATTAAGGCTAACCACAGCATCAACCAAGCACGCAATCTATTTATCACATTTATATAACCACCACCCTCCCTATAATAAACCTCCTAATCTAGGAGGGCTAAATATGTGGCTTATCTTGCCTATGCCGCACCCTCACTGTTCTCTTTATAATAACCCTTGCAATACATAGTAAATGCTGATCTTATTTCCATTCCTCGCCTAACACAGCAAGACTGATTAACAATATTATTTACAAACAAGACTGCTTATTATATTCCCTTTAGAGACAATTAAAGTTTATAGGGGTCCTCAGAAGCCCAATGTAGTATGTGAGGGAGTTATATTATTATATATTATTACTAAAGAAGTTTAAACTCTGCCTGCTCATTACTACAATTATTGTGATCTTTGTTATCCTATAGATAATCAGTCATTTATATTACTATGTACCATACCTACTATTTCACCATAGTATTCACATTCAGGAAATTTCTCCTCTACAGTGCTAACAACTTTTCAGGGTCCATAAGCGACCCCTTGGGTAATTGGAGGAAATCGCAATTACGTTTGTAAAATAAGAGGTTCTGACAAACAATGTAACTATCAGCAGTATGTCCCTTCTAATATTTGTTGTACTTTATTATATTATTGTACTCGTTGAAAACCTCAATAAAAAAATACATATAAAAAAATATATATATTGCACATCAGAAGAGATGACTGCAGAGGAACCCACTAAATCGTTGCCAAAGGAACGTAATTGTTTTCTTCAAAAGAAACTGAATGAGGTATAATTATGTACATAAAGATACAACAAAGGGGTTTTTTGGTTAGGCACACCACAAAAGGACTGTTTAATCTTAGCACACATATTGTGGGAGTGCTACCGAAGTGACCAAAACAATTACAAGACAACAAAAAGTATCAGTGCACATCCAACCACTTAAGTCCACTCTTTCATGGCATATTTGTATATGCTTCTGTCTGTCAAATATAATTACATAGCTTCTAATAAGATTGGGATCAACATCTCACAATAATATTGGCTTATATTTGAGCTGCAAAAACAAATATACTTCTATCTGCTAAATATACTTACATAGTTCAAATAAAATTGTGATTAACATCTTGCAATAATATTGACTTATATTTATGCTGCAAAAAATTGCCTATTAAATATGCCTTTAAATTTAAATAAAAACTTCTGTCTGCTAAATATACTTACATAGTTCAAATAAGATTGGGATTAGCATCTCACAATAATATTGACTAATATTTATGCTGCAACAAATTGCCTGTTTAAATTTAAATAAAATAGGGATCTTAGTCACACAATATGATCATATTCTGCTAAGCCAGTCACCACTTACAAGGTGTCCCATAAATAAATCTAAATAAATATTACTATTATTAAATAAATTATTCCTATTTAAAACTAAATACTTACCTGTAAAATAAACCCTAAAATAGCTACACTATAACTAATAGTTACATTGTAGCTAGCTTAGGGTTTATTTTTATTTTACATGCAACTTTGTATTTATTTTAACTAGGTAGAATAGTTATTAAAAAGTTATTAACTCTTTAATAACTTCCTAGTTAAAATAAATACAAATATACCTGTAAAATAAAACCTAACCTAAATTACAATTACACCTAACACTACACTATAATTAAATTAATTCCCTAAACTAATTACAATTAAAAAAAATGTAAAAGTACAAAAAACCCCCACTAAATTATAGAAAATAATAAACAAAGTACAAGATTTTTAAACTAATTACACCTAATCTAATCCCCCTAACAAAATAAACCCCCCCACACCAAAATAAAAAGTCCTACCCTACACTAAATTACAAATAGCCCTTAAAAGGGCATTTTGCGGGGCATTGCCCCAAAGTAATCAGCTCTTTTACCTGTAAAAAAAAAATTACAACCCCCCCAACATTAAAACCCACCACCCACACAACCAACCCTACTCTAAAACCCACCCAATAAATTTAATATAGTGGCAGCGACATTGGGGGCGGCATATTAGGGGTTAATACATTTAGGTAGGTGGCGGCGGTGTAGGGGGGGCAGATTAGGGGTTAATAAATATAATGTAGGTGGTGGCGGCGTAGGGGGCAGCAGATTAGGAGTTAATAAGTATAATGTAGGTGGCGGTGAGCTCCGGGAGCGGCGGTTTAGGGGTTAATACATTTATTAGAGTTGGGGCGGCAGATTAGGGGTTAATAAATGTAGGTAGTTGGCGGCGGTGTGGGGGGGGCAGATTAGGCGTTAATAAATATAATGTAGGTGGCGGCGGTGTAGGGGGGGCAGATTAGGGGTTAATAAATATAATGTAGGTGGCGGTGTGTAGGGGGGAAAGCTTAGGGGTTAATAAATATAATGTAGGTGGTGGCGGTGTAGGAGGCGGCAGATTAGGGGTTAATACATTTATTAGAGTTGCGGCGGGGTCCGGGAGCGGCGGTTTAGGGGGTAAACAGTATAGTATAGTGTGGGTGTTTAGTGACAGGGTATCAAGAAATCTGTAAAAAAGCCGAAGAACAGCGAGATCGATGACTGTTAGTTAACAACAGTCCGCTGCTCATCACACCGTACTAGGTGCGCGGCTTTTTGACAGCTTTTTTGATCATTTTGGAGAACGTATTCAGGTCCGCGGCAGCGATATTAGGCGATCTTAGGCGAGCGTATTGGTGCCGTCGAATGCAAGTCAGTTGACGGCTTCATAAATAGATGCCATTGTGTGTGTATATATATATATATATATATATATATATTTATTTGTGTATATATATATATATGCACAAACAAAGAGGTATCAGCGCACATCCATTTTCCAAAGCACAACATATTTTTTACTGCTGCAAAAAATTGCCTGCAAATACATCAAGAGACAACTATTCTTTTATAAATAATATTGGGAACTTAGTCACACAATATGGCCATATTCTGCTTAGCCAGTCACCACTTTCAAGGTGCCCCAATTCGACTGGTCCTACTCTACAGTCCTTTTTGCCACAGAGGGCTGAAACATTCCTGCTTTTACTCTTCATAATAGAATGAGACTCCCTGGCTTTTTATTCACAACTCTATAACACTGTTATGAGCACACCTGAACTTGGGTGGGGTGCTTAAACCAATGGGAGCTGGTCAGTCTCCCTGGTAATTTTAAATACAAATACAAAATTTCGTTTTTTAGCACACCTTACAAAAAGTTTAAATCCATATCTGGGAGTGCTGCCAATATGACCCAGTAATTACACAAACAAAGAGGTATCAGCGCACATCCATTTTCCAAAGCACAACATATTTTTTACTGCTGCAAAAAATTGCCTGAAAATACATCAAGAGACAACTATTCTTTTTAAAATAATATTGGGAACTTAGTCACACACGGCTAGATTTGGAGTTTTGTCGGTAACGACCCGAAAAGCTAACGCCGGCTTTTTTCTGGCCGCACCATAAAAATAACTCTGGTATTGAGAGTCCACAGAATGGCTGCGTTAGGCTCCAAAAAAGGAGCGTAGAGCATATTTAACGCAGCTTCAACTCTCGATACCAGAGTTGCTTACGCAAGCGGCCAGCCTCAAAAACGTGCTCGTGCATGATTCCCCCATAGAAAACAATGGGGCAGTTTGAGCTGAAAAAAAACCTAACACCTGCAAAAAGCTGCGTTCAGCTTCTTACGCAGCCCCATTGTTTGCTATGCGGAAACACTTCCTACGTCTGCACCTAACACCCTAACATGTACCCCGAGTCTAAACACCGCTAACCTTACACTTATTAACCCCTAATCTGCCGCCCCCGCTATCGCTGACCCCTGCATATTATTATTAACCCCAAATCTGCCGCTCCGTAAACCGCCGCTACTTACATTATCCCTATGTACCCCTAATCTGCTGCCCTAACATCGCCGACCCCTATATTATATTTATTAACCCCTAATCTGCCCCCCACAACGTCGCCTCCACCTGCCTACACTTATTAACCCCTAATCTGCCGAGCGGACCTGAGCACTACTATAATAAAGTTATTAACCCCTAATCCGCCTCACTAACCCTATAATAAATAGTATTAACCCCTAATCTGCCCTCCCTAACATCGCCGACACCTAACTTCAATTATTAACCCCTAATCTGCCGACTGGAGCTCACCGCTATTCTAATAAATGTATTAACCCCTAAAGCTAAGTCTAACCCTAACACTAACACCCCCCCTAAGTTAAATATAATTTACATCTAACGAAATTAATTATCTCTTATTAAATAAATTATTCCTATTTAAAGCTAAATACTTACCTGTAAAATAAATCCTAATATAGCTACAATATAAATTATAATTATATTATAGCTATTTTAGGATTAATATTTATTTTACAGGCAACTTTGTAATTATTTTAACCATGTACAATAGCTATTAAATAGTTAAGAACTATTTAATAGTTACCTAGTTAAAATAATTACAAAATTACCTGTCAAATAAATCCTAACCTAAGTTACAATTAAACCTAACACTATACTATCATTAAATTAATTAAATAAAATACCTACAATTACCTACAATTAAACCTAACACTACACTATCAATAAATAAATTAAATACAATTCCTACAAATAACTACAATGAAATAAACTAACTAAAGTACAAAAAATAAAAAAGAACTAAGTTACAAAAAATAAAAAAATATTTACAAACATAAGAAAAATATTACAACAATTTTAAACTAATGACACCTACTCTAAGCCCCCTAATAAAATAACAAAGACCCCCAAAATAAAAAATGCCCTACCCTATTCTAAATTACTAAAGTTCAAAGCTCTTTTACCTTACCAGCCCTGAACAGGGCCCTTTGCGGGGCATGCCCCAAGAAGTTCAGCTCTTTTGCCTGTAAAAAAAAACATACAATACCCCCCCCCCCAACATTACAACCCACCACCCACATACCCCTAATCTAACCCAAACCCCCCTTAAATAAACCTAACACTAAGCCCCTGAAGATTATCCTACCTTGTCTTCACCTCACCAGGTATCACCGATCCGTCCTGGCTCCAAAATCTTCATCCAACCCAAGCGGGGGCTGGCGATCCATCATCCGGTGGCTGAAGAGGTCCAGAAGAGGCTCCAAAGTCTTCATCCTATCCGGGAAAAAGAGGCGATCCGGACCGGCAACCATCTTGATCCAAGCGGCATCTTCTATCTTCATCCGATAACGACCGGCTCCATCCTGAAGACCTCCACCGCGGACCCATCTTCTTCCGGCGACGTCCAACTGAAGAATGACGGTTCCTTTAAGGGACGTCATCCAAGATGGAGTCCCTCGAATTCCGATTGGCTGATAGGATTCTATCAGCCAATCGGAATTAAGGTAGGAATATTCTGATTGGCTGATGGAATCAGCCAATCAGAATCAAGTTCAATCCGATTGGCTGATCCAATCAGCCAATCAGATTGAGCTCGCATTCTATTGGCTGTTCCGATCGGTGAGCTCCGGTCGGCAGATTAGGGGTTAATAATTGAAGTTAGGTGTCAGCGATGTTAGGGAGGGCAGATTAGGGGTTAATACTATTTATTATAGGGTTAGTGAGGCGGATTAGGGGTTAATAACTTTATTATAGTAGCGCTCAGGTCCGCTCGGCAGATTAGGGGTTAATAAGTGTAGGCGTTGAGGGGGCAGATTAGGGGTTAATAAATATAATATAGGGGTCGGCGGTGTTAGGGGCAGCAGATTAGGGGTACATAAGGATAACGTAGTTGGCGGTCGGCAGATTAGGGGTTAAAAAAAATTAATCGAGTTGCGGCGATGTGGGGGGACCTCGGTTTAGGGGTACATAGGTAGTTTATGGGTGTTAGTGTACTTTAGAGTACAGTAGTTAAGAGCTTTATAAACCGGCGTTAGCCCAGAAAGCTCTTAACTACTGACTTTTTTCCTGCGGCTGGAGTTTTGTCGTTAGATTTCTAACGCTCACTTCAGACACGACTCTAAATACCGGAGTTAGAAAAATCCCATTGAAAACATAGGATACGCAATTTACGTAAGGGGGTATGGAAAAGTCGCGGCTGAAAAGTGAGCATTAGACCCTTTTTTGAGTGACTCCAAATACCGGAGGTAGCCTAAAACCAGCGTTAGGAGCCTCTAACGCTGGTTTTCATGGCTAACGCCAAACTCTAAATCTAGGCCACAATATGGCCATATTCTGCTTAGCCAGTATAATATATATAATTATATATACATTCATATACAAATATTAGGCTTATAATTTATATTATGTGTTTGTTGTTTATTGTTACTATTACTATTTTCTTTTATTAGCTATGTAGGTGAATGTGGCCCTCCATGCATTCACAGACGTTGCATCCGACCCTTATGTGGAGAAAGGTGGCTAATCCCTGCATTAAATCTTTTTTTCTTTTCAATTACCACATTTTACACTAATTTATATGCCTCTCCATGATGGCCATTCAACACACTTGCTAATAAAAGCAGACAACACACTCTACTGCTCAGGATGGGCTAGGGAGGGTGACAAGTGTGCCTTTTAAATGCTGTTTAATAAAATCAGTTGATAGAAAAAGGAAATTTATGCTTACCTGATAAATTGATTTATTTTACGATATGCCAAGTCCACGGGTTTCATCCTTACTTGTAGGATATTATCCTCCTGCTAACAGGAAGTGGCAAAGAGCACCACAGCAGAGCTGTTACATAGCTCCTCCCTTAACTCCTCCCCCAGTCATTCGACCGAAGGTATAGGAAGAGAAAGGAAAAGCTAAAAGGTGCAGAGGTGACTGTACTTTTGAAAAAAATAAAATAAATTCTGTCTAAAATGACAGGGTGGGCCGTGGACTCGGCATATCGTAAAAGAAATCAATTTATCAGGTAAACATAAATTTCCTTATCTTTTACAAGATATGCCGAGTCCACGGGCTTCATCCTTACTTGTAGGATACCAATACCAAAGCTTAGGACATGGATGAAAGGGAGGGACAAGACAGGAACCTAAACGGAAGGCACCACTGCTTGAAGAACCTTTCTCCCAAAGATAGCCTCAGAAGAAGCAAAAGTATCAAATTTGTAAAATTTGGAAAAAGTATGAAGGGAGGACCAAGTCGCAGCCTTACAAATCTGTTCAACAGAAGCATTGTTTTTAAGAGCCCATGTGGAAGCCACAGCTCTAGTAGAATGAGCTGTATTTTTTTCAGGAGGCTGCTGTCCAGCAGTCTCATATGCCAGGCGGATGATGCTTTTCAGCCAAAAAGAGAGAGAGGTAGCCGTAGCTTTTTGACCCTTACGTTTTCCAGAATAAACTACAAAAAGAGAGGATGTTTGTCTGAAATCCTTGTTTGCTTGTGTAAGTAAAACTGTAAAGCACGGACCACATCCAAGTTATGTAATAGACATTCCTTCTTAGAAGAAGGATTAGGACACAAGGAAGGAACAACAATTTCCTGATTAATATTCTTATCTTAAACAACCTTGGAAGGAATCCAGGTTTAGTACATAAAACCACCTTATCAGAATGAAATATAAGATAAGGCGAATCACATTGTAACGCAGAAAGCTCAGAAACTCGAGCAGAAGAGATAGCAACTAAAAATAAAACTTTCCAAGATAACAGTTTAATATCTATGGAATGCATGGGTTCAAACGGAACCCCTTGAAGAACCTTAAGAACTAAGTTCAGACTCCAAGGTGGAGCAACAGATTTAAACACAGGTTTGATTCTGATTAAAGCCTGACAAAAAGACTGAACATCTGGGATATCCGCCAGACGTTTGTGTAATAAAATTGACAAAGCCGAAATTTGTCCTTTTAGAGAACTAGCAGATAATTCTTTTTCTAATCCTTCTTGGAGAAAGGACAAGATCCTAGGAATCCTAATCTTACTCCATGAGTAACCCTTGGATTCACACCAATAAAGATATTTACGCCATATTTTATGGTAAATCTTTCTAGTGACAGGCTTGCGAGCCTGAATCAGAGTATTAATGACCGACTCAGAGAATCCCTGCTTAGATAAAATCAAGCGTTCAATCTCCAGGCAGTCAGCTGCAGAAAATTTAGATTTGGATGTTGGAACGGACCTTGAATTAGAAGGTCCTGTCTCAATGGTAGTCTCTGCTGTGGCAGAGAAGACATGTCCACCAGATCCGCATACCAAGTCCTGTGAGGCCATGCAGGTGCTATTAGAATTACTGAAGCTCTCTCCTGTTTGATTCTTGCAATCACTTGAGGCAGGAGAGGAAATGGTGGAAACACATAAGCCAGGTTGAACAACCAAGGTACTGCTAGAGCATCTATCAGTACAGCCTGGGGATCCCTTGACCTGGACCTGTAGCATGGAAGTTTGGCATTCTGTTGAGATGTCATCAGATCCAATTCTGGTGTGCCCCATTGATGAATCAACGATGCAAACACCTCCGGATGGAGTTCCCACTCCCCCGGATGAAAAGTCTGACGACTTAGAAAATCTGCCTCCCAGTTCTCAACTCCTGGGATATAGATTGCTGATAGATGGCAAGAGTGAATCTCTGTCCATCGGATTATCTTTGATACCTCTATCATTGCAAGAGAACTTCTTGTTCCCCCCTAAAGATTGATATATGCTACAGTCGTGACATTGTCCGACTGGAATCTTATGAACTTGGTCAGTGCCAACTGAGGCCACACCTGAAGCACATTGAATATTGCTCTCAGTTCTAGAATATTGATTGGCAACTGAGACTCCATCGGAGTCCAAGTTCCCTGAGCCTTCAGGGAATTCCAAACTGCACCCCAGCCCAAGATACACCCATAACCCATGATGGTCTGCGGAAGCACATTCCTTGGGACAGATGATCCTGTGACAACCACCAAAGAAGAGAGTCTCTGGTCTCTTGATCCAGATTTATCTGAGGAGATAAATTTGCATAATTCCCATTCCACTGTCTGAGCATGCACAGTTGCAGTGGCCTGAGATGAAAGCGAGCAAACGGAACGATGTCCATCGCTGCTACCATTAATCCAATGACCTCCATACACTGCGCCACTGATGGCCGAGGAATGGACTGAAGAGCTCGGCAAGTATTTTGAATTTTTGATTTTCTGACCTCCGTCAGAAATATTTTCATGTCTACCGAGTCTATCAGAGTTCCCAAGAATGGAACTCCCGGTTTGTGGAACAAGTGAACTCTTTTCTATATTCACTTTCCAACTGTGAGTTCTTAGAAAGGACAGCACAATGTCCGCGTGAGATTTGGTCAGATGATAAGTTGACGCCTGAACCAAAATATCATCCAGATAGGGCGTTACTGCTATACCCCGTGGCCTGAGGACCGCCAGAAGGGACCCTAGCACCTTTGTGAAGATTCTTGGAGCTGTGGACAACCCAAAAGGAAGGGCCACGGACTGATAATGCTTTTCCAGAAAGGCAAACCTTAGAAACTGATGATGATCTTTGTGGATAGGAATGTGAAGGTACGCATCCTTTAGGTCCACGGTGGTCATGTATTGACCCTCCTGGATAATTGGTAAGATTGTTCAAATAGTCTCCATCTTGAACGATGGGACCCTGAGAAATTTGTTCAGGAACTTTAAATCCAAAATAGGTCTGAAAGTTCCCTCTTTTTTTGGAACCACAAAAAGGTTTGAGTAAAACCCCTGTCCCTGTTCCAGTTTTGGAACTGGACAAATTACTCTCATGGAATAGAGGTCTTTTACACAATGTAAGAATGCCTCTCTTTTTGTCTGGTCTACAGACAAACGTGAAAGATGAAATCTCCCTCTTGGGGGAAAATTTTTGAATTCCAGTTGATACCCCTGGGTCACAATTTCTAATGCCCAGGGATCCTGCACATCCCTTGCCCAAGCCTGAGCAAAGAGAGAAAGTCTGCCCCCTATTAGATCCAGTCCCGGATCGGGGGCTGCCCCTTCATGCTGTCTTGGTAGCAGCAGCGGGCTTTTTGGTTTGTTTACTCTTATTCCAGGTCTGATTAGGTCTCCAGACAGACTTGGATTGAGCAAAATTTCCTTCCTGCTTATTGGTGGAAGAGGATGCAGAGGGTACTCCTCTGAAATTTCGAAAGGAAAAAAAAATGATTTTGTTTACCCTTCCTGTGGCAAACCTAGCCACTTCTGGACTATAATGTAAGAAAGGTTGTCTATATGCTGTATTGTGTGCTATGTAGATGTGACAGACCCTTCTGTCAGGACTGAAGGAGTTAACTGTGTTTAGCTTTAAGAAGCTAATTTTCTAAATACAAGTTGCTGGCTCCAGCCATAATTTAGTTAGTGATGAGAATTCCATTGTTTGATCACCTTCAGAGAGAAAACGCCTAAGTGATAAGAAGAGCCAAGAGTGTCTTGTGTTTAAAGTATTTAAGTAATGTAATTCTATTGTTTCATAAAAGGGCGTCTTCCCCTTTTATCTAATGTACAATATTCTTTCAACCCCCCATCTGGGGGGGGGGGGGTCAGACCTGCATAAATACTAGGCATAGCCTTTTAATAAATGACATTCTGTTTTAAACCTGAAAACTGGCTGGGTTGTGAATTGCTGATTCCCTATGCAGGACATTGTTCCCTGGTGTTAACCCTTGGTATCCTGTTGGTACCGTTACAATTGGTGGCAAGCGACGGAATGAACCTTATCGCCCAGAAGAGCAACTACACAAGGCAGTAACCTCAGGAAGAGGGGGATTACTACAATACTGACTAAGATGGAAGGAGTACCAGGGACCGAAGTGAATGGAGATGGATTATTCTAAGCTAAAGAGACAAACGTTAAAGGAACTGCTAGAAGCCAGGGGAAAGATAGGCAGCAGCAAACCCAAGACTATATTAATTGCCGAGCTGATGGAGGGAGACAGAGCTCGCAGCGCTACGCCTCCAGCAGCCATGGAGGAGACCCTATACCAGAGGGAAATTAGGACCAGGCTGGAATTTTTACCCCAACCTGTACCACGGGATATGCTATCCGTGGTAATGGCAGATGTGCAGGAGTACGTGATGGCACACAGTCCGTGGAATGCATCCTCCCGAGCAGAATCCATTTTGGATGCACTCAGCAACCCAGTAAGACCCAAAATCCCATACCATGCATTTAAAATGTTTTGTGAGGAGAAGGATGAGATCGATGGGTATTTACAGGATTTTGAGAGACTGTGCGAGTTACATGATTTGGAGCAGTCCGTATGGGTGCCGGTGCTAGCAGGCAAGCTAGCCGGTAGGGCAGCGGAAGCGTATCGCGCTGTACCCAGGGAGGACAGCAAGGATTACGCTAAAGTGAAGAGAGCGATCTTGGAAAGATATGCCATTACCCCAGAGGCATACCGGCGCAAGTTTAGAGGCCTGCGCAAGCCAGAAAGAGATTCCCATGCAGAGTGGGCCCACAAGCTGGATCAAGCATCTCAAGGGTGGATACAGGCCAGCCAAGCTACCACCATGGAAGAATTGCGACAACTGATGCTGTTGGAGCAATTCTTTAACGGCTTGTCCCCAGAAGCCCAAGAATGGGTGAGAGATTGAAAACCCCTCACCTTAACCGAAGCAGCCAGATTAGCAGACCAGCATTTTGATGCCAGGAGGCACCATGGACTACAGCCTAACACCCCCACAGTGGCACCTTTTCGCCCAGCCCCAGGGAATCCACCACCCCCCTCACGATACAACGGACGGGCGAATATACAATGCCACACCTGCAAGCAGTGGGGACATATGGCACGTGAGTGCACCCAAAATCGGAGCAGACAAGCTTGGAACCAGGTCAGACAGAACCTGGCCCCAAGGGCGGCTGCTCACCATTACCAAACGGAGCCAGCCGCTCATGAGTTGTTGAGCACCCAAGCCGAGGAACCCCTGGGAATTCTGCATGAGGTGATGTCGGTCCAGGGACTTCGGGATTCGGGAGCTACTTTAACCCTGATAGCTCCCCATTTGGTGCCGGATACAGCACCCACTGGCGGATCCGTGGCAGTACGAGGGGCAGGGGGAGCAGTATACCGATTGCCCACTGCTAGAGTGGAGTACAGACCCCCAGTTACCCCAGCAGCTGCCAGTTACCAACCCCTGGTGCACCGCTATACCACACGGCCTCCGGCCACGAACTACCCTCAGAGAGCCCGGTTCCATTCGCGGGGCTACTCACAACCTATTCGGTGCTTTGGATGTAAGCTACTAGGGCACAAAAGACCAGAGTGTCCCCTAAACGCAGCGAACCAAGCACAGTCCTGGAGAAGACCCGCCGGCAGAATCCCACATAATCCTCAGCCTGCGGCCTGCTACGTAGAGGCGCCAGAATGCTGGGGCAGCCTACATGAAGCCGACCCCGTGCAAGCTGCCCACCGGAATAACCGGCAACGGGTTAAAGTGAATGGGAAGGAGGTCAGTGGTCTACGGGATACTGGTGCTACCATGACCTTGCTTCAAGAGAACTTGGTGTCTGAGAAACAGCACACTGGAGACACTGTGGCTGTGAGGGTAGCAGGGGGCACTGTGTTCCGCCTACCTGTTGCCAGGGTACATTTGGATTGGGGAGTGGGCGCTAGACCTGTGAATGTGGGGGTCAAGAAGGACTTACCTGCTGATGTTCTCCTTGGAAATGACTTGGCCCCCCTTGTTTCTGCCTATGCTCCCATGTGTCCCGCTGATATTAACCCTGTGACTTCCCAAGCCCAGTCCCTTCGGGAAGAGGTACATTTTAACCGTGGTGGACTACGCCACTAGGTACCCAGAGGCCATTACTCTCTCCAACATCCATGCAGAGACGGTAGCTGAAGCCCTATTTGGGGAGCTACAACCTAGTTTGGTTTACTTACAAGTTGCTGTTACCTTTTATATTTTAATCAGGGCCCTCAAAACGTTGCAGCCGTACCTGTATGGACAACCTTTTTCCTTACTCATAGATCACAACCCGTTGGTGTGGCTGAACCGTGTGGCCGGGGACAATGCCAGGCTGCTGCGCTGGAGTTTGGCGCTGCAGCCCTTCGACTTTACCATCCATTACCGCCCAGGGAAACAAAACGGTAACGCCGACGGGTTGTCCAGACAAACTGAACTTGAAAAGTGATCTGTGAGTGCTTCCCCGGACATCCCCAAGCCGATCCGTTGGGATCAGACTGTGTATGCCGGCTTGGTTCTGGGGGAGCATTGTGGCAAACCTAGCCACTTCTGGACTATAATGTAAGAAAGGTTGTCTATATGCTGTATTGTGTGCTATGTAGATGTGACAGACCCTTCTGTCAGGACTGAAGGAATTAACTGTGTTTATCTTTAAGAAGCTAATTTTCTAAATACAAGTTGCTGGCTCCAGCCATAATTTAGTTAGTGATGAGAATTCCATTGTTTGATCACCTTCAGAGAGAAAACGCCTAAGTGATAAGAAGAGCCAAGAGTGTCTTGTGTTTAAAGTATTTAAGTAATGTAATTCTATTGTTTCATAAAAGGGCGTCTTCCCCTTTTATCTAATGTACAATATTCTTTCAACCCCCCCATCTGGGGGGGTGGGGGGGTCAGACCTGCATAAATACTAGGCATAGCCTTTTAATAAATGACATTCTGTTTTAAACCTGTTTTAAACCTGAAAACTGGCTGGGTTGTGAATTGCTGATTCCCTATGCAGGACATTGTTCCCTGGTGTTAACCCTTGGTATCCTGTTGGTACCGTTACACTTCCTAAGAGGTTTATCTTGAGGTAGGGCATGGCCTTTACCTCCAGTAATGTCCGCAATGATTTCCTTCAATTCAGGGCCAAACAGAATTTTCCCTTGAAAGGAATAGTTAACAATTTAGACTTTGATGATACATCAGCAGACCACGATTTTAACCATAGCGCTCTGCGCGCCAATATTGCAAAACCTGCATTTTTTGCTGCTAATTTAGTAATCTGAAAAACAGCATCAGTGATAAAAGAATTAGCTAATTTGAGAGCTTTAATTCTGTCTAAAATGTCATCTAGGGGCGTCTCTACTTTCAGAGACTCTTCAAGGGCATCAAACCAAAAAGCCGCCGCAGTAGTTACTGGAATAATGCAGGCAGCAGGTTGTAACAAGAAACCCTGGTGAATAAATAATTTCTTTAGAAGACCCTCTAATTTTTTATCCATAGGGTCTTTGAAAGCACAACTATCTTCAATAGGTATAGTTGTACGCTTAGCTAGAGTAGATATTGTTCCCTCCACCTTAGGGACCATTTGCCAAGAGTCCTTAATGGTATCTGATATGGGAAACATTTTCTTAAAATTAGGAGGGGGAGAGAACGGTATACCTGGTCTATCCCATTCCTTTCTAACAATTTCTGAAATTCTTTTGGGAATCGGAAAAACATCAGTGTAAGTAGGAACTTCTAGATATTTATCCATCTTACACAATTTTTCTGGAGGAATTGTAATGGGTTCACAATCATCCAGAGTTGCTAGGACCTCCCTGAGTAACATACGAAGGTGTTCAATTTTAAATTTAAAGGACGTTAAGTCCGAATCTGTCTGAGGTAAAATATTTTCTGAATCTGAATTTTCACCTTCAGACAATAATTCCCTAACCCCCAATTCAGAGCATTGTGAGGGTACATCGGAAATAGTTAATAAAGCATCAGAGGGTTCAGTATTTACATTAATACCTGGCCTACTGTGTTTACCCTGCAAAACTGTCAGTTTAGAAAATACCTCATTGAGAGTAGTTGACATAACTGTAGCTATATCTTGCAAAGTAAAAGAATTAGACGCACTAGATGTACTAGGTGTCACTTGTGTGGGTGTTAAAAGTTGGGACACTTGAGGAAAATTACATGGCATATCCTGATTCTCTTCAGACTGAGAATCATCCTTAGACACACTTTAATTTCCTAAAATATGTTCTTTACATTGTAAGGCTCTATCAGTACGTCTATGAACGTTTATAAACTTATGTATGGATGTATAATTTTTCCAAAAATTATTACTATTGAATTTACTCTCTACAGGAACATCAAATAAGAAAAATAATACAATTTTCTAAATAATGACCCCTGCACCTCGCCACAGCTCTGCTGTGGCGCCTACCTGCCCCCAGAGAACTGCCAAATGAATCGACATCAATCCGGATAGTGTAAAACACAGATAGGGCCCAACCGGAGCTAATGTCTGCTGTCTCCTTCAGAGTAAACTGCGCAACTGAGGCGCGAAAATAGGCCCCGTCCACAATGGACGTCGCACTTAGAAATTCAAATACCGCATGGAAAGCGGTTATAAACAGCCAAGTGGTCCCCGTTTTTAAAATGAAATATATAAATAATTATATAAATACATTTCTTTTACTTTTGTGTCATATAAGTTTATGAATAAAAGGTCCCAGTGTCAATTATATTGCAATAAAGAAAAAAACACCCAGTAGGACAGTAACTCCCCTTTACAATTAGGACTACTGCTTACCCTGTTCCATATAAGAAACTAAATACAGCCAATTCTGATATACAAGGTTTCCTCAGAAAAATTAGGCTGACACATACCTCAAATGCTGCTTAATGCATGAGACTGTCCTCCACACTGAAAAGTTTTCTTCATATTACCTTCAGATTTGTGGGAACCATAACTGACCCTAGTAACTGCTGCTAAGATCATCGATTTCAGGAAGAAATCTTCTTCCATATCCTCCCTGATTAAAATAGTACTCACCGTTACCATTGAAAATAAAAAATATCTTGATTGGAGAAATTAAAACTATCATTTT
Organism: Bombina bombina; assembly: GCF_027579735.1. Lineage (NCBI taxonomy): Eukaryota > Metazoa > Chordata > Amphibia > Anura > Bombinatoridae > Bombina > Bombina bombina. The sequence continues at coordinate 1,239,966,972 of NC_069499.1, forward strand.
GTCACCACTATCACTTTTCCCTTCCTATTACTAGTATAGGCAAAGAGAATGACTGGGATGAGGAGTTAGGGGAGGAGCTATGTAACAGCTCTGCTGTGGTGCTCTTTGCCACTTCCTGTTAGCAGGAGGATAATATCCCACAAGTAAGGATGAAACCCGTGGACTCGGCATATCTTGTAAAAGGACATAGTTTTATTTCATTGAAACAGAAAATGCTATTTTTTTATAGCCTACTGTTTTAAAATGTAATTTTGAAAGTTGTAATTTTCTTCATATAAATAATTTGCTATGTTTAGTTTTGTTTCGTTTTTGTTAAAAAAAAAAAAATTGTTTATTGCCATTGAGAAAATTTAGAATACACGATTCATGTGAAAAATCTCAAACAAAATGTCTTCTGAAAGATCTTTCTAGATTAAAAAAACAAAACCTTAACTATCTAAACAAAACAATTACAAATACATTGAAGTTCTCAACAGAGCTCAACTAAAATTCCTTTAACTGCTGAACGTCAACAAACCATGTACGCCGCAGGTCGTTAAAAGTTTCTTTGTTTAAAATAGTGGGACCACTGTATTATACCCTCCCTCCTCTCTTATGGTCACCGGAAATAGCACAGTCTCGCCGTACTATTAGTAACCCTTTCTTCCTCTCTTCTGGTCACCAGAAATAGAGTGGTCTCGCCGCACTAGCAACGCAAACCCCATAGAAAGACAGTGTACGTTGCTGGTTCTTAAGGGGTTAAATGCATTTTCATTTTTATGTAACTTGGAATATATTTAAGAGGAAAACATTAAATAGGGCTCCATTTGTCAACCAGTGGTTGCTGATTTTGAGGCCCATCGTTTCAGGCTCAGCTGAAACTAAAGTTAAGAAGCAGCGGTCCTGAAGTGATCGGGATGATTGACTGCCCCTGCTAGCAGCTGATTGGCTGCCATAGAGCAGGGGGCAGCATTGCACAATCATTTCTGGTAAAATGCTTATGCAATAATAATCATGTCCACTCGATATTTGTTAAATGGAGCCCTTAGGGACTAACCCTAAAGGATTGTGGGTATTTTAATTGTCTAAGCTTTATTAACTATAACAGCAGAGCAATAGCAGTATTAGTGCTCCAAGGAGCTGCTGGGCCTAATAACATTATAAAAGACTAAATTTATGCTTACCTGATAAATTTCTTTCTTTCCGGATATGGAGAGACCACGACCTCATGCAATTACTAGTGAGAATATCACTCCTGATCAGCAGGAGGAGGCAAAGAGCACCACAGCAAAGCTGTTAAAGGGACAGTCTACAGTCTACACCAACATTTTTCTTATTTAAAAAGATAGATAATCCCTTTATTACCCATTCCCCGTTTTTGCATAACCAACACAGTTATATTAAAGGGACACTCAGGTTAAATTCAATTTTCATGATTCAGATACAGCATTTAATTTTAAACAACTTTCCAATTTACTTCCATTAAAAAGAATGTGCACAGTCTTTTATATTTACAAGTTTTGAGTCACCAGATCCTACTGAGCATGTGCAAGAATTCACAGTCTATACGTATATGCATTTGTGATTGGCTGATTGCTATCACATGGTACAAGGGGAGTGGAAATATACATAACTTTGAAATTTGTTATAAAAAAATCTACTACTCATTTGAAGTTCAGACTAAGTGCTATTACATTGTCTTGTTATCTTGCATTTGTTGATTATGCAAATCTAATGTGTTGACTGGTCCTTTAATATGCTTTTACCTATGTGATTACCTTGTATCTAAGCCTTTGCAGACAGCCTCCTTATCTAAGTGCCTTTGACAGACATGCAGTGTAGTCAATCAGTGAAGACTCCTAAATAACTTCACGGGAGTGAGCACAATGTTATCTATATGACACATGTGAACTAGCACAGTCTAACTGTGAAAAACTTTCAAAATGCTCTGAGCTAGGAGATGGTTTTCAACTGTTTAGAAATCAGTTTGAGCCTAGCTAGGTTTAGCTCTTCAAAAATACCACCAAGGGAACAAAGCAAATTTGCTGATAAAAGTAAATTGGAAAGTTGTTTAAAATAGCAAGCCCTATCTGAATCATGAAAGTTTAGTTTTGACTTTACTGTCTCTTTAAGTTTCATTCCCCTACCCATAATCCCCAGTCATTCGACCGAAGGGAAATGGAAACGGAATAACTCAAAGGTGTAGAGGTGCCTAAGGTTTAGTCAAAAATAACTGTCTTAATAAAGGGTGGGGTCGTAGACTCTCCATATATGTAAATAAAAAATTTTATCAGGTAAGCATAAATTTTGCTTTCTTTTCTAAGATATGGAAAGTCCACAACGTCATTCAATTACTAGTGGGAACCAATACCCAAGTTAGAGGACACATAATGAACAGGGAGGGAGAACAAGACAGGCAGACCTAAACAGAAGGCACCACGGCTTGAAGAACCTTTCTTCCAAAAGAAGCCTCAGCCGAGGCAAAAGTATCACATTTGGAAAATTTGGAAAAAAGTATGCAGAGAGACAGCCCTAGTGGAATGAGCTGTAATTTTCTCAGGAGGCTGCTGTCCAGCAGTCTCATAAGCAAAATTAATTATACTTCTCATCCATAGGGAAAGAGAAGTAGCAGTAGCATTTTGGCCCTTACGCTTTCCTGAGAAAAAAACAAGCAGGGCAGAAGACTGGCGAAAATCCTCAGTCACCTGTAGGTAGAATTTTAGAGCACACACAACATCCAAGTTGTGCAACAGACGTTCTTTATGAGAAGAAGGATTGAGACAGAGAGAAGGAACAACAATTTCCTGATTAATATTTCTATCCGAAACCACTTTAGGAAGAAACCCCAATTTAGTAGGAAGAACCGCCCTATCCGCATGAAAGATAAGGTAAGGCGAATCACACTGCAAAGCCGATAGTTCCTGAAACTCTCCAAGCAGAAGAGATATCAATAATAAACAAAACCTTCAAAGAGAGCAACTTAATATCTATGGAATGCATTGGCTCAATTGGAGCCTGCAGCAAAACTTTAAGAACAAGATTAAGGCTCCAAGGACGAGCAACAGGTTTAAACACAGGCCTAATTCTGACCAGGGCATGACAAAAAGATTGAACATCTGGCACATCCATTAGATGCTTGTGTAACAAAATAGATAATGCAGAAAACTGACCTTTCAGAGAACTGACTGACAACCCTTTCTCCAGAACTTCCTGGAGAAAAGACAAAATTCTAGGAATTCTGACCCTACTCCAAGAGTAGCCAGTACATTATGGTAAATTTTTCAAGTAACAGGTTTGCAAGCCTGGATCATGGTCTCAATGACTGACTCAGAAAATCCATGCTTCGACAGAACTAAGCATTCAATCTCCAAGCAGTCAGCTTCAGAGAAACAAGATTTGGATGGAGGAATGGACCCTGAGTTAGAAGGTCCATCCTCAGAGGAAACCTCCAAGGTGGCCGAGATGACATCTTCACTAGGTCTGCATACTAGATTCTGTGAGGCCATGCAGGAGCTATTAGAATTACTAATGCTCTCTCCTGCTTGATACGAGCAAATAGAGGAAACAGGTATGCTTGACCGAAATCCCAAGGAACCACCAGAGCATCTATCAGAGCGGCCTACAGGTCTCTTGACCTTGAAAAGTACCTTGGAACCTTGGTGTTCTGCCGAGACGCCATCAGATCCAACTCCGGCACCCCCCATTTGAGGGTTAACCTGGAGAACACCTCCGGATGGAGAGCCCATGCCCCGCAATGAAATGTCTATCTGCTCAGGAAATCCGCTTCCCAGTTGTCCACTTCAGGAATGTGGAAGGCAGATAGACAATAATTGTGAGCTTCCTCCCACTGAATAATCAGTGCCACCACCTTCATGGCTAAGGAATTCTGAGTTCCTCCCTGGTGGTTGATGTAAGCCACTGAGGTAATGTTGTCCGACTGAAACCTGATAAACTGGGCTAACGACAATTGAGGCCAAGCCATCAGAGCATTGTAAATCACTCTCAATTCAAAGATGTTTATGGGGAGAGCAGACTCCTCCAGAGTCCATAGTCCCTGTGGCTTTAACGAGTCCCAGACTGCTCCCCAGCCTTGCAGGCTGGCGTCCATGGTCACAATCACCCATGAAGGTCTCCAGAAGCATATACCCTGAGACAGATGGTCCTGAGAAAGCCTCCACGGGAGAGAGTCTCTTGTAGACTGGTCTAGATCTATCCTCTGAGACAGATCCAAATGGTCTCCGCTCCATTGTCTGAGCATGCATAATTGCAGAGCTCTCAAATGGAATCGAGCAAAGGGAATAATGTCCATGGAAGCGACCACCAAACCAATTACCTCCATGCATTGAGCCACTGATGGCCGAACAGTAGACTGAAGAGAGGCAAGAGGAGAGAATTTTGGATTTTCTGACCTCTGTCAGAAAAATTTTCATAGATAGGGAATCTATGATGGTCCCTAAGAAAACCACCCTTGTAGCTGGAACAAGGGAACTCTTTTACAGATTCACTTTCCATCCGTGGGAAAGTAGAAAAGACAACAAGATCTCTGTATGAGAGTTTGCTTATTGAAAAGATGGCGTCTGAACCAATATGTCATCCAGGTAGGGCGCCACAGCAATTCCCCGAGACATGACCACTGCCAAGAGAGCCCCAGAAACTTTGAGAAAATTCTGGGAGCTGTAACATCTATCATTCACTCATGAATTTAATAAACTACAAGTTAATTATTTAGATGTGACATTAACAGATACCACTAATGTAGATGGAGGTTGTATTGTAACTCAGATATTCCAAAAACCCACTGCGGGTAACTCCCTTTTGCATGCAAAGAGTAGTCACCCTAATTGGGTTTTTAAAGTAATCCCCAAAGGATAATTCATTAGGACACTAAGAAATTGTTCAGATAAGTCAATCTTTCAGAAACAAGCTGATGAATTGACGGAGAGACTAGTGTCTCAAGCTTATCCTGAGCCGATGGTAAAGGGAATCAGGAAGTCAGTAGGATCTCGTAATAGAGATGACCTTCTGATGAGAAACAGGAAGATTGTGAAAAGAGTAGGAAATACGGACAATAAAACAACATTTATAACCACTTACAGTGATAAATTCCACCTCTGTTTCTAAGCGAATGGATCAAGCTAAAAAAAAGGATGAAATAAATAAGGATATTTGAGTTATTCATGAGGGGGTAGGACCAGAACTGTAAATTAGAGTTTCTCTACAGAAATTGAATAGTTAAAGGTTTGAGTTAATTTACATTCTTTTGTATTCTGGTTTTTAATATTACAATTAGATAACACTTAGATTGTTTGCATAGGTGAGCAATGAGGAGGGACCCCACACTATCTTTCTGAGGGTACTTAAAGAGATCTGTTTAGCTCTGCTAAACATTAGCTCTGTTTCTTAGCAAAGGGATCAAGCTAAAAAAAAGGATCAAATAAATAAGGATATTTGAGTTATTTCAGGAGTCATTCAGAGTTATTCAGGGTTATTCAGTAGTAAAGAATACTTTTATTTTACTTATTGTTAAAGTGTTGCATAGTTTAAAATGTCTGGCTAGTAATCATGTTGCTGCTGTTCAGAAAGAGTCTTGTGACCTAGGTAATCATTTAGAGAATGTGGCATCCAGTCTATCATGTTCTGCTATTTTACCTGTGTATGGCCAGGAAGCAGGAAAGATGGAGCTCATAAGAACATTTAATACTTGGTTAGATAAGTGGTGCAGGGAATGAGGATTTGGTTTTATTGGCCATTATAGCTCTGTTTGACAAGATACTACGTTATTTAGGAGAGAAGGCTTGCATTTGGATGTTAAATGAACAGTGTATCTGGGAGAGGAGTTCAAATGCTTTATTAGAAATCATTTAAACCAATAAAGGGGGGTAACATTAATATATCCACCTCCCCCCCCCCCCACAGCATGCCAAAACTGTTAGTCCAAGTAACAATTCTAGAAATTCTAGTAGAAAAATTATTTGTGCCATCAGCACAAATGCTTGCAGCTTAGAAAATAAATTACCTGAACTAATTTCAATAATGACTAGGGACAACTTGGATTTAGTAGCTAGAACAGAAACATGGTATAATGATTTGCATGACTGGGACATAGTCATACCTGGATACCTGGTAGGAAAGAAATGTGGAGGAATTGCTCTGAAAATATAAAGGTTACTGAAATTGTAGGAACAAATGTTGAGGTGGAAAGTATTTGGGTGACTTTGGAAATTGGAGATAAAAATGTGTTTAGAATAGGGGTTGTATATAGGCCTCCATTGCAGGATGAAAATCTGGACAATCTGTTATTAGAAGAAATAACCAAAATATCCATAAAGGTTAAAGTTATAGTAATGGGGGACTAATTTGCCAGATATAGACTGGAAGATTCTTTCTGCTAGATCAGCTAGAAGCAGGTATATTCTTGAATCTCTGCTAGGGGAATAACTTGAGCAATTAGTTAAGGAACTAACTCGTAAGGAAGCTATATTAGATTTGATACGTACAAACAGTGATAAGTTTCTGATGTGTCTGTAGGTGAGAACTTAGGATCTGGATCTCTTTGGTTTAGTATTCATGTGCAGAAACTGTCCAGCCTGACTAAAACAAAAGTTTTAGACGTTAGGAAGGCAGATTTTTCATTAATGGGAGAATACCTAAAACATTATTTAAAAGGGAAAACTCTTATTACAGGGGTTCAAGAACAGTGTGAATTTGTGAAGGGTGTACACTGTATTAGACATGTCTGTAAAGGTAAAAGAAAGCGGAAGCCAATTTGGTTTTCCAAAGAAGTAGCACATGCTGTAAAGACAAAAAAGATAGCTTATAAAAATTACAGACGCACACAATCAGATGATGATACTCCAACAAAAAAAGACTAAGCAGTTAATTAGGAAGGTTAAAGCTCATGAAGAAGAGAAGATAGCACAGTCAGTGAATCATGGGAATAAAACATGCTTTAGATATATCAGTGAAAAAAATAAAAATTGAGGTAGGAATAGTAAAATTGGAATCAGTTGATGGTAGAATAATAGAAGGAGATAAGCAAATTGCAGATTGTCTCAATAATTACTTTCTGTTCTGTTTTCACAAAAGATTGTGAAGATAGAATGGCCCCAATTTATCAAAGTCTGGCGGACCTGATCCAACAGTGCGGATCATGTCCGCCAGACCTCGTTGAATACGGAGAGCAATACGCTCTCCGTATTCAGCATTGCACCAGCAGCTCACAAGAGCTGCTGGTGCAACCCCCCCCTGCAGACTTGCGGCCAATCGGCCGCCAGCAGGGGGTGTCAATGAACCTGATCGTACTCGATCGGGTTGAATTCCGGTGATGTCTGTCCGCCTGCTCAGAGCAGGCGGACAGGTTATGGAGCAGCAGTCTTTGTGTTTCTGGCGAGTCTACAGACTCGCCAGAAACACGGGCCCACAAGCTCCGTATGGAGCTTGATAAATAGGCCCCAATGTCTACATTAAGGGATGCTACAAAAAATAGAAACAAACTTAAAACTAATCTTTTTACAGAGGATGACGTTTTGTTAGCATTATCAAAAATAAATGTTAAAAAGGCAGTGGGTCCTGATAATATTCATCCAAGGGTTTTAAAAAAACTTTGATAAGTGCTAACTGTCTCATTAACTGATCTGTTTAATCAGTCACTATTAACAGGAGCTGCTCCAGATGATTGGAGAATAGCAAATGTAATACCTCTTCATAAAAAGGGCAGTAGTGAAGAATCTGGTAACTACAGGACAGTTAGTTTAACTTCAGTAGTAAGGAAATTAAAGGGACATTAAACCCAATTGTTTTCTTTCATGATTCAGATAGAGAATACCATTTTTAAAAAGTTTCCAATTTACTTCTATTTTCAAATTTACTTAATTCTCATGTTATTCTTTGTTGAAGAGATACCTAGGTAGGTAGCGTGAACATGCCTGAAGCACTACATGACAGGAAATAGTGCTGCCATCTAGTGCTCCTTCTAATGTATAACATTGTTGCAAAACTGCTGCTATATAGTGCTGCAGACACATGCACACTCTTGAGCTTACATTTCTGCTTTTCAACAAAGTATAACAAGAAAACAAAGATTATTTGATAATAGAAGTACATTAGAAAGTAGTTTAAAATGTTATGTTCTATCTAAATCATGAAATAAAAAAATTGGGTTTTATGTCCGTTTAATGGAAGGCCTCTTAAAAGAAAGAATTATGACTTACATAAAGATAAACAATTTAGAGGACCAACATCAGCTTGGTTTTACTTCAGGGAGATCATGTCAGACTAATCTTATTGACTTCTTTAATTATGTAACAAAGGTATTAGACAAGGGTGGAGCAGTTGATGTAGGATATCTAGATTTCAGCAAAGCATTTGACACTCCCACACAACAAACTAATTCACAAACTGTATCTCCTTGGTCTAGACTCAAAAATTGTGAACTGGGTGGAATGGTGGCTTAAAGGGACAGTCTAGTATAAATTAAACTTTAATTATTCAGATAGGACTTTTAATTTTAATCAACTTTCCAATTTACTTTTATCATCAAATTTGCTTTTTTTCTCTTGGTATTCTTAGTTTAAACTAAACATAGGTAGACTCATATGCTAATTTCTAAGCCCTTGAGGGCTGCCTCTTATCACAGGCTTTTTAAATCTCTTTTCAACACAAAGAGACGGAAAGTACATGTGGGCCATATAGATAACACTGTGTTCAGGCACAGGGTGTTATTTAAGATTTAGCACAAAACAATGCTAAATTTAAGACAAAAGATAATAAACAGTCACAGTCATGTAATCAGGGGGCTGGAAGAAGGTTCATAGATACAAGGTAATCACAGAGGTAAAAAGTATATTAATATAACTGTGTTGGTTATGCAAAACTGGGGAATGGGTAATAAAGGGATTATCTATCTTTTAAAACAATAACAATTCGATGGTAGACTGTCCCTTTAAGGACAGAAAACAAAGTGTCTTAGTAAATGGAGTTCATTCAGCAGAGGGGGCTGTTACTAGTGGTGTTCCTCAGGGGTCAGTTCTTGGGCCTGTTTTGTTTAACATATTTATCTGTGATATCAGCAAAGGGCTACAGGGGAAAGTATGTCTGTTTGCAGATTATACAAAAATTTGTATACAACAATTGGAGGATTGGACAAATGACTGGGATCTAAAGTTTAACACAGCAACGTGTGTTAAACAAAGTGTGTGTAAAATAATGCATTTAGGGAAGAAAAATCCAAATGTTAATTACAGACTCAATGGCACTTTACTGACTGTTACAAATGAGGAACAGGACTTGGGAATTATTATTTCAGATGATTTAAAATGTAGTAAACAATGTAGTAATGCAGCGAGTAAGGCCAGCAGAATTCTTGGGTGTATTGGTAGAAGTATTTGCAGCAGAAATAGTAAGGTTCATATGCCATTTTATAGATCATTAGTTAGGCCTCATCTTGAGTATTGTGTGCGGTTCTGGAGGCCATATCTTCAGAAGGATATTAATAAACTTGAATCTGTGCAAAGGAGGGCTACCAAAATGGTACATGGTCTAAAAAATAAAACCAGGATAGGCTCAATAAACTAAATATGTATAGCTTAGAGGAGAGAAAGGAAAGAGGTGATATGATAGCAACTTTCAAGTATGTTAAAGGGCTTAGTAAAACTGAGACTGTGGGAATTTTACATAAAAACAAAATTTATGCTTACCTGATAAATTTATTTCTCTTTAGTGTATCCAGTCCACGGATCATCCATTACTTGGGGGATATTCTCCTTCCCAACAGGAAGCTGCAAGAGGATCACCCACAGCAGAGCTGTCTATATAGCTCCTCCTCTAACTGCCACTACCAGTCATTCGACCGAAGACAAGCAAGAGAAAGGAGAAACCATAGGGTGCAGTGGTGACTGTAGTTTAAAAATAAAACACACCTGCCTTAAAATGACAGGGCGGGCTGTGGACTGGATACACCACAAGAGAAATAAATTTATCAGGTAAGCATAAATTTTGTTTTCTCTTGTAAGGTGTATCCAGTCCACGAATCATCCATTACTTGTGGGATACTAATACCAAAGTTATAGGACACGGATGAAGGGAGGGACAAGGCAGGTGCTTAAACAGAAGGCACCACTGCCTGCAAAACCTTTCTCCCAAAAATAGCTTCCGAAGAGGCAAAAGTATCAAATTTATAGAATTTTGAAAAAGTATGAAGCGAAGACCAAGTCGCCGCCTTACAAATCTGTTCAACAGAAGCCTCATTCTTAAAAGCCCACGTGGAAGCTACCGCTCTAGTAGCATGAGCTGTAATCCTTTCAGGAGGCTGCTGGCCAGGAGTCTCATAAGCTAAGCGTATTATACTCCTTAGCCAAAAAGAAAGAGAAGTTGCCGAAGCCTTTTGGCCTCTTCTCTGTCCAGAGTAGACAACAAACAATGCAGATGTTTGACGAAAATCTTTAGTAGCTTGTAAATAAAACTTTAAAGCACGAACCACGTCAAGATTGTGTAAAAGACGTTCCTTCTTTGAAGAAGGATTAGGACACAGTGACAGTACAACAATCTCCTGATTGATATTTTTATTAGATACCACCTTAGGTAGAAAACCAGGTTTGGTACGTAACACTACCTTATCGGAATGAAAAATGAGATAAGGAGAATCACATTGTAAAGCAGATAACTCCGAAACTCTTCGAGCCGAAGAGATAGCTACTAAAAACAAAACTTTCCAAGATAAGAGCTTAATATCTATGGAATGCAAAGGTTCAAACGGAACCCCTTGAAGAACCTTAAGAACTAAATTTAAACTCCAAGGCAGAACAACAGGTTTAAACACAGGCTTAATTCTGACTAAAGCCTGACAAAACGCCTGCACGTCTGGAACCTCAGCCAGACGTTTGTGCAAAAGAATAGACAGAGCAGAAATCTGTCCCTTTAAGGAACTTGCTGACAAACCCTTCTCCAATCCATCTTGGAGAAAAGATAATATCCTAGGAATCCTGACCTTACTCCATGAGTAACCCTTGGATTCACACCAATGAAGATATTTACACCATATCTTACGATAGATTTTCCTGGTGACAGGCTTTCGCGCCTGTATTAAGGTATCAATAACCGACTCGGAGAAACCACGCTTTGATAAAATCAAGCGTTCAATCTCCAAGCAGTCAGCCGCAGAGAAATTAGATTTAGATGGTTGAAAGGACCCTGAAGTAGATGGTCCTGTCTCAGAGGCAGAGTCCATGGTGGAAAGGATAACATGTCCACCAGATCTGCATACCAAGTCCTGCGTGGCCACGCAGGTGCTATCAAAATCACTGATGCTCTCTCCTGCTTGACCTTGGCAATCAGACGAGGGAGCAGAGGAAACGGTGGAAACACATAAGCCAGGTTGAAGGACCAAGGCGCTGCTAGAGCATCTATCAGCCCTGTCTTGGGATCCCTGGACCTGGATCCGTAACAAGGAAGCTTGGCGTTCTGGCGAGACGCCATGAGATCCAGTTCTGGTTTGCCCCAACACTGAATCAACTGTGCAAACACCTCCGGATGGAGCTCCCACTCCCCTGGATGAAAAGTCTGTCGACTTAGAAAATCCGCCTCCCAGTTCTCTACTCCTGGGATATGGATAGCTGATAGGTGGCAAGAGTGAATCTCTGCCCAACGAATTATCTTTGAAACCTCCAACATTGCTAGGGAACTCCTTGTTCCCCCTTGATGGTTGATGTAAGCTACAGTCGTGATGTTGTCCGACTAAAATCTGATGAACCTCACTGCCGCTAGCTGAGGCCAAGCCTGAAGAGCATTGAATATCGCTCTTAGCTCCAGAATGTTTATCGGAAGGAGAGCCTCCTCCTGAGTCCATGACCCCTGAGCCTTCAGAGAGTTCCAGACTGCCCCCCAGCCCAGAAAGCTGGCATCTGTTGTTACTTTTGCCCAATCTGGCCTGCAGAAGGTCATACCTTTGGACAGATGGACTCGAGATAGCCACCAGAGAAGAGTATCCCTGGTCTCTTGATCCAGATTTAGTAGAGGGGACAAATCTGTGTAATCCCTATTCCACTGACTGAGCATGCAGAGTTGCAGCGGTCTGAGATGTAGGCGGAGAAACGGCACTATGTCCATTGCCGCTACCATTAAGCCGATTACTTCCATACACTGAGCCACCGAAGGGCGAGAAGCAGAATAAAGAACACGGCAGGAATTTACAAGTCTTGACAACCTGGCCTCTGTCAGGTAAATCCTCATTTCTACAGAATCTATCAGAGTTCCCAGGAAGGAAACTCTTGTGAGAGGGGATAGAGAACTCTTCTTTTCGTTCACTTTCCACCCATGAGACCTCAGGAATGCCAGAACAATGTCTGTATGAGACTTGGCAATTTGGAAATTCGACTCCTGTATCAGAATGTCGTCTAAGTAAGGGGCTACTGCTATGCCCTGTGGCCTTAGGACCGCCAGAAGTGACCCCAGAACCTTCGTAAAGATTCTTGGTGCCGTAGCTAACCCAAAGGGAAGAGCCACAAACTGGTAATGCCTGTCTAGGAAGGCAAACCTGAGAAACCGATGATGATCTTTGTGTATCGGAATGTGAAGATAAGCATCCTTTAAGTCCACGGTAGTCATGTATTGACCCTCCTGGATCATAGGTAGGATGGTTCGAATAGTCTCCATCTTGAAAGATGGGACCCTGAGAAATTTGTTTAGGATCTTGAGATCTAAGATTGGTCTGAAGGTTCCCTCTTTCTTGGGAACCACAAATAGATTTGAATAGAATCCTTGCCCCTGTTCCTCCTTTGGAACTGGGTGGATCACTCCCATAACTAGGAGGTCTTGAACACAATGTAAGAATGCCTCTCTCTTTATCTGGTCTGCAGATAATTGTGAAAGGTGAAATCTTCCTTTTGGGGAAGAAGCTTTGAAGTCCAGAAGATATCCCTGGGACACAATTTCCAGTGCCCAGGGATCCTGGACATCCCTTGCCCAAGCCTGGGCGAAGAGAGAAAGTCTGCCCCCTACTAGATCCGTTACCGGACCGGGGGCCAATCTTTCATGCTGTCTTAGAGGCAGCAGCAGTCTTCTTGGCCTGTTTACCTTTGTTCCAAGCCTGGTTAGGTCTCCAGACCGGCTTGGACTGGGCAAAATTTCCCTCTTGTTTTGTATTAGAGGAAGATGATGCTGCGCTCATCTTAAAGTTTCGAAAGGCACGAAAATTAGTTTGTTTGGTCCTTAATTTGTTAGACCTATCCTGAGGAAGGGCATGACCTTTTCCTCCAGTAATATCAGAAATGATCTCCTTCAGTCCAGGCCCGAATAGGGTCTGCCCCTTAAAGGGAATATTGAGAAGCTTAGACTTTGATGTAACATCAGCTGACCAGGATTTAAGCCATAGCGCCCTACGCGCCTGAATAGCAAAACCTGAGTTCTTAGCCGTTAGTTTAGTTAAATGAACAACGGCGTCAGAAACAAATGAATTGGCTAGCTTAAGCGCTTTAAGCTTGTCAAGTATATCATCCAATGGAGTTTCTACCTGTAAGGCTTCTTCCAGAGACTCAAACCAGAAGGCCGCAGCAGCAGTGACCGGGGCAATGCATGCAAGAGGCTGGAGAATAAAACCTTGTTGAATAAACATTTTCTTAAGGTAACCCTCTAACTTTTTATCCATTGGATCTAGGAAAGCACAACTGTCCTCGACGGGGATAGTTGTACGCTTAGCTAGGGTAGAAACTGCTCCCTCCACCTTAGGGACCATTTGCCATAAGTCCCGTGTAGCGGCATCTATTGGAAACATTTTCTTAAAAATAGGAGGGGGAGAGAACGGTACGCCTGGTCTATCCCATTCCTTAGTAATAATTTCTGAAAACCTTTTAGGTATTGGAAAAACATCAGTGTAAACAGGTACTGCATAGTATTTATCCAATCTACACAATTTCTCTGGCACTATAATGGTGTCACAGTCATCCAGAGTAGCTAAAACCTCCCTGAGCAACACGCGGAGGTGTTCAAGCTTAAATTTAAATGTTGACATATCAGCATCAGGTTGAAGGATCTTCCCTGAGTCAGAAAAATCACCCACAGAAAGAAGCTCTCCTGCCTCAGCTTCTGCATATTGTGAGGGGATATCAGACATAGCTACTAAAGCGTCAGAGTGCTCTGTATTTTTTCTAGCCCCAGAGCTGTCTCGCTTTCCTTGTAACCCTGGTAGTTTGGACAATACCGCTGTAAGGGTATGATCCATAACTGCCGCCATGTCTTGTAAAGTAAACGCCATGGGCGCGCTAGGTGTACTTGGCGCCTCTTGAGCGGGAGTCCCTTGAGCGGGAGTCAAAGGTTCTGACACGTGAGGCGAGTTAGTCGGCATAACTTCCCCCTTGTCAGTTTCCTCTGGTAATAAATTTTTTAAAAACAGAATATGATCTTTATAACTTAAAGTAAAATCAGTACATTTGGTACACATTCTAAGAGGGGGTTCCACAATGGCTTCTAAACATAATGAACAAGGAGTTTCCTCTATGTCAGACATGTTTAAACAGACTAGCAATGAGACCAGCAAGCTTGGAAAACACTTTGATAAATGTAAACAAGCAAAAAATAAAAACGGTACTGTGCCTTTAAGAGAAACAAATTTTGTCAGAAATTGAAAAACAGTGATAAAAAGCAGTAAATCTTACGAAATTTTTACAGTGTGTATAATAGACTAACAGAGCATTGCACCCACTTGCAAATGGATGATTAACCCCTTAGTTTTAAAACCGGATCAAAAAAACGATATAAACGTTTTTTAACAGTCACAACAAACTGCCACAGCTCTGCTGTGGCCCTAGCTGCCCAAAAAGGCACAAAAACCCTTTAGAGAGGTCCTAAGTGTTCAGGGGACTCCTTCAGGGAAACTGGATGTCTCAAGCTGCAAAATCTAATGCGCATTTAGGCGCGAAAATAGGCTCCTCCCAACCTGTATTCACAGTGAGAGGGCCTAACAAAACTATCCCTAGGCAAAATCTAGCCAGCCATGTGGAAAAAACTGGGCCCCAATAAAGTTTTATCACCAATATGTATAAAAAAAAAAAAACGATTAAACACTTCCAGCAAACGTTTTATGTTTCAGTAATGTGAGAAAGTAATAAGAATATTACCTTTTACAGCAAGCATGATACTAGTCGTTATTAAATCACTGTAATCAGGCTTACCTTAAATAAATCCGGTATTAACAGTATTTTCTAGCATATTCATTTCTCTAGAAAAAATTAAACTGCACATACCTCATAGCAGGAGACCCTGCACGCCATTCCCCCAGCTGAAGTTACCTCTCTCTTCAGTCATGTGTGAGAACAGCAATGGATCTTAGTTACAACCTGCTAAGATCATCAAAGACCACAGGCAGACTCTTCTTCTACTTTCTGCCTGAGGCTAAAATAGTACATCTCCGGTACCATTTGAAAATAACAAACTTTTGATTGAAGATAAACTAAATAAAAACACCACATCTCTAGCTACTTCCTATCTTGTCGAGAGCTGCAAGAGAATGACTGGTAGTGGCAGTTAGAGGAGGAGCTATATAGACAGCTCTGCTGTGGGTGATCCTCTTGCAGCTTCCTGTTGGGAAGGAGAATATCCCACAAGTAATGGATGATCCGTGGACTGGATACACCTTACAAGAGAAATTGAAAATTCAAGAACAAGGGGTCATCATCTCAATCTGAAAGGTAGTAGATTCAGGAGTAATTTGAGGAAGCACATCTTTACAGAAAGAGTGATTGATTTATGGAATACACTTTCTCGAGAGGTAGTAATGACAAACACTGTGTGTGTGTGTGTGTGTGTGTGTGTGTGGGGGTTAAAAATGCCTGGGACAAGCATAAGGCTATCCTATGAACTATATACGTTTATACTGTTAGGTAATATTGGGCAGACTTGCTGGGCCTATGGCTCTTATCTGCCATCAATATCTATGTTTCTATGTTTCTATATCTCTAGAAGTAGCTGTCGTTTTGCCTATAAGAGAGGTCTAACTATAGATAACAGAGTAGCCCCCACTTGCTTAAAGGGACACTGTACCCAAATTTTTTCTTTCATGATTCAGATAGAGCATTACATTTTAAGCAACCTTCTAATTTACTCCTATTATCAAATTTTCTTTATTCTCTTGGTATCTTTATTTTAAATGCAAGAATGTAAGTTTAGATACCGGCCCATTTTTGGTGAACAACCTGGGTTGTCCTTGCTGATTGGTGGATAATTTCATCCACCAATCAAAAAGTGCTGTCCAGAGTTCTGAACCCCCCCAAAAAAGCTTAGATGCCTTCTTTTTCAAATAAAGATAGCAAGAAAACGAAGTAAAATTGATAATAGGAGTAAATTAGAAAGTTGCTTAAAATTGCATGCTCTATCTGAATCACGAAAGAAAAAAATTTGGGTTCAGTGTCCCTTTAAGAAAAAGAACAACAGTCAATCTTCTTGGTTATCAATAAAAGGTGTCTACAGCTGCCATCATTCAAACGGCAAAGCATGTAAGTTTGTGCAGGTAAGGGAGGGATTCTCTATTATTATTATTATCATTTATTTATATAGCGCCGCCAAATTCCATAGCACTAGCACAGTCATGGGGGACACTTTTACAATCAATCAAGGGTGTCTACAGCTGCCATCATTCAAACGGCAAAGCATGTGAGTTTGTGCTGGTAGGGGAGGGATTCTTTATTATTATCATTTATTTGTATAGCGCCGCCAAATTCCGTAGCGCTAGCACAGTCACGGAGGACACTTTTACACACAAGATGTGTTACAATTGTAGAGCTACCTATGTAATATACCTGTTGACATGCACTCATTGTAATCTCCAGTATGTAGGTATGATCTCCAGGGAGATCAGATCCTGCATCCGAGGACATGTTTGAAATATCAAAATGGGAACACTTACAACACCTCTAATTACACATTTTAAGATTTCCCATGACAAAAAGTCTAAAGTGGACCATCATTGACCATGTACCTAGGGTGGGGATAGAGATCTCAACTGGCTAAACAAGAGGTTTATTGGATCCTTTCCCTTAAAACAAGAAAACCACATGGAATAAATAGTGAATATGATCTCATAAATTTCTGGTATTAACAGATATGCTCCCATAAGTACTTTGTCAGGGGTCTATTATAACTTAGCAATGATTGGTAACTATTTTTATGGTGTGTCATGTGTGCTTATGGTTACTTCTTGAGATCATTTATACAGGAGCCTATGGCATTAGTCCATGATTTGATTATAAGGTTTAATATTATTATATTACTGATCACGAGTGTGAGCAAAGAGAGTATATGAGCCTTGTGTATTAACAATAGAGGAACTGCATATTAGCGCAAGGGAGATAATATTTTTTGTGAATCAGATTAGGGACCAAAATTGAAAACCAAAATTAAAACATTTAGGAGCATGTACTGTGTTAAGATATTTTCCAATGTTTGGGGTAATGCCTTCATACTTTTAGAAGCAAGGCTCTAAATCTGTATGGGAATGTTGAAAAAGTATACGGCATTACCCTCTTATTTTTAAGGGATTAAGCATTTGAGCATTTTTACGGCTTTACCCTAACATTGGGAGAACATCTAATTTTGTATACTCCACACCACCTATGCAATCCACTATTATGTGTTTTAATGAAGTCTAAACAGTAATTTACCTGAGTTAAAACGTATTGCTTTAAGTTTGTTCAATCAACATTTAAAGGGATATGAAGCTCAAAATGTTTCTTTCATGATTCAGACAGAGAGTATGATTTTAAACAACTTTCAAATTTATTTCTATTATTTAATTTGCTTCATTCGCGTTTTATTATTTGCTAAAAGTTTTATCTATGAAAGCTCAGGAGCATCAGAGAATATAGGTTCTGGCTGCTGATTGGTCGCTGCATATATATACTGATTGTCATTGGCTCACCCATTTGTTTAGTTAGAAACCAGTAGTGCATTGCTGCTCCTTCAACAAATGATACCAAGAGAATAAAACAAATTAAATAATAGAAGTAAATTAAAAAGTTGTTTAAAATTGTATTCTCTATCTGAATCATGAAATCATTTTTTTGGGTTTCATGTCCCTTTAAGTGATGTTATGGAAATTTTAAACTTTAACATTGTGCTTTGGGTTTTAAATTTACCTATCTGTCTTTTCCAAGTCAAGCAATGCGTCAGCTGATTTGACAGACACGCTTTTTGGATTGAAGTGCAGTGATGTTTTAAAGCTCTAAATAAAGAGAAATGTTATTATATTACTACTTCGAACTCTCCTCTTCTTCTTCCAATACAATTTACATGTTTCAATAGAAACTCAACCCCTCTTCTTACAATACAATAGTAAATGAAACATATCAATAATACACGTATAGATGCTAGGGGATTGTGGGTAAATGAAATATGTATATACATTGTTTAAAGGGACATGAAACCCAAAAGTTTTATTTCATGATTCAGATAGAGCATACAGTTTTAAACATCATTTCAATTTACTTATATTATCTAATTTGCTTCAATCTTTAGGTATCCTTTGTTGAAGAAATAGCAATGCACATGGGTGAGCCAATAACAGGAGGAATCCATGTGCAGCCACCAATCAGCAGCAACTGAGCATATTTAGATATGCTTTTCAACACAAGAACACATGAATCAGGGTTAAAGAACTTCATAAAACTTGGGTAATAACCAATATTCAGGTATGGCAAAGCACCTTATTTATTTTTCTCCCCCTCTACAGCTTTTATCTTAAAGTTATAAATTTCAAATAAATTATGTTTACGGTCTCTTGCTTTGATATTTTTTATGAGCCAGAGACACCTAGGTTTTTTTGTGGATCTGTTAGTTTTATTGCTCTGTGTTCTAGATTACAAATAGAGCGCATACAAATGCGCAGGGTGTGTTATCTTTTGTGCAACCTTGCTCAAAGAATAACTCATAACTTTACAAGTGGATGGTTAAATATTTTAACCTAAGCATCTTAATGTGAAACTTTTTTAGTGCGCCCTATACTTTAAACGGATAGCTCAGCCCACTTATTGTATTACAAGTGGTGAGTTAAGATGAATCCAGAATACCATTGTCTTGTTAAGACCTGTAGTAAACCATGATAGTGTAGCCAGGAACTGTACGAAGAACTCCACTACTTTTGCACCATCTGCTTAGTGCACCCTCGGCATAGCGCTCGAGTGATATCTGACATTACCTTTACTGCACAGCCCCATAGAAGTCTATTATGTGAGGGATTAGCACACCCGAGCTATCCGACATGTAGGGGTAAATTTATCAAAGGTCTGGCGGACCTGATCCGACAGTGCGGATCAGGTCCGCCAGACCTCGCTGAATGCGGAGAGCAATAAGGTCTCTGTATTCAGCATTGCACAAGCAGCTCTTGTGAGCTGCTGGTGCAACGCCACCCCCTGCAGATTTGCGGCCAATCGGCCGCCAGCAGGGAGGTATCAATCAACCCGATCGTACTCGATCGGGTTGATTTTCGGCGATGTGTGTCCGCCTGCTCAGAGCAGGCAGACAGGGTTATGGAGCAGCCCTACAGTTTACAGTTCAGTATGTCTGATCCAGCAGTATTAGACAATAGAGAGAACTTGATGAAATCACCCCCTAACCTGATTCGCTACGTGCACCGCAACAATTAGCAACGGTAACAGCTGAATATAATTGACATACGTTTTTGTTACCAACATATGAGCATCGTCATAGTGACCAAAGAATCACAAATGTCCATATGGCAAATGGGCCGCACACACAGACGTGCGTGATGACATATTCAATGTGGCGTCGGTTGTCATGGCAACGCAAAGGGTAACTTAGCTCCGGATGAAACCACGCACACACAAGCATGACACATTCAATATGGCTTCAGTTGTCATAGTAACGTAAAAGTAAACGGTAATCTATAATTTAGATACGGGCGAAACCGCCCACAAACAAACAAAGTGTGTTACCTTAATAAGCGACAAGCCACATCATAATATAATGTCCAAATGGCTATAGGCTAATCATAATATAGGTAGCATGTGTTGTCACAGAAAACTAAACATACATTCATTGTGTAAATTTCAGCAGTGGTGGTATTCCCCAATTGGAAATAGGCACTCTGCCCTCCGTAAATCATAGAGTGTTGCTATGACAATAAACTAAGCCTACTGATCGGTGAATAGAATAAGCTTATCAGGATGTTGCTATAAACTCTACTAAGATTAAAAATGAAGATAGGTCCTAGCCAAATTGATATATGTAAAGGAAATAGTATTTGACAATGGATATTTCATGTTTTATATCTTAATCATAAATAGCTCCCATTTAATTACATAAAATGTGTTTCTACATACATATCAATTAGTGTACTAGGTAACCAATAAGAAGGGGAGCACAAGTCCCCGAAACGTCAATAAACTTGACTTTTGCACCTGAAGAAATCCTGGTTTGTTTCTGTTTTCTTTGGAGTTATTTTTTATATATATACAGTATATATATATACGTATATATATATATATATATATATATATATATACAAATATACAGAGAGATCTGCACTCACCAGCATCATCAACCACTCTGTGCACGGCCTTAGCATATCCAAACTTGAAAGTAGTTGAGGAATGAGATCCGGTGTAAATCCCACAAATCCGCAACAGTATAAGTCAGCACAAGAAATTCAAAATAACACCTTTAATCGTTCAAAGACATAATGTTTCGGCCAAACAAGGAGGCCTTGGTCACATGTATAAATCACACTCGACAAGCATTAAACATATAACCCAAAGAGTGTCTTAAATGTCCCCACCCCCTAACCTGATTCGCTACGTGCACCGCAACAATTAGCAATGGTAACAGCTGAACATAATTGACATACGTTTTCTGAAAAAGGGGAGCACAAGTCCCCGAAACGTCAATAAATTTGACTTTTACATCTGAAGAAATCCTGGTTTGTTTCTGTTTTCGTTGGAGTTATTATATTTACACGGAACATCCGGGTGGTTGACCCTAGGAGGGCGGATTCACATTTTGACTGGCATATATATATATATATATATATATATATATATATATATATATATATATAAAAGCATATACATATATATTTATAGAGAACACACAGTTCCCCATAGACCACAATGTAAAGGCACATTTCAGTGCGCTTTTTTTTTCTAACACACTAAAATTTAAAACAAACACTAAACTTAAATTTGGGGGCAATTGGGGACATTTTGAAAATTAACCAGAGAACTGATCTCACTTGTAATGGCTTGTTATTTATTGTGGGCTCGTAACCGTGTGAATTTGCCTGTTTACCGTCATGTGAAAAAATAGCGCTCCACTTGTAATCTAGCGCTAAATATATATATTTTTTGCATATGAAAAGAAATGGGGATTTATTTGGTTGATTACTGAGTTTGTTGTACATAACTGGGGCTTGACCTTATTGATAGTAAAATATATGCACATTTTGGATTAGGAAACTTGTGTCAACAGCCTTAGTACAAAAAGATATAGATGCAATTTAATATATTGTTTTATGGAGTATACACTATATTCCCAAAAGTATTTTGGCATACCTACTAATTATTGAGTTGAGGTGTTTCAGCCACACCCATTTCTAAGAGTTGCATATAATCCAACACATAGCCATGAACTCCATAGACAAATGTTGGCAGTACAATGTGTCTGAAGAGTTCAGTGACTTCAGTCAGTCAGTTTGTGATATTTCTATCATACTAGATCGACCCTGGTCAACTGTAAGGGCTATTTTTGGGAAGTAGAAGCATTTAGGAGCAACAACAGCCCAGCCACAAAGGGGTAGTCCATGCAAAGTCACAGAGCAGGGACGCCAAGTGCTGAAGCATGTAGCCTGTAAATCACCTATGAACTATGATTACCTATGATTACTAGACTTGTGCATGGCCGAAAAAATTTTTTATGCTTACCTGATAAATTTCTTTCTCTTGTGGTGTATCCAGTCCACGGGTTCATCCATTACTTGTGGGATATTCTCCTTCCCAACAGGAAGTTGCAAGAGGACACCCACAGCAGAGCTGTCTATATAGCTCCTCCCCTAACTGCCATTTCCAGTCATTCGACCGAAGACAAGCAAGAAAAAAGGAGAAACTATAGGGTGCAGTGGTGACTGTAGTTTAAAAATAAAAAACACCTGCCTTAAAGTGACAGGGCGGGCCGTGGACTGGATACACCACAAGAGAAAGAAATTTATCAGGTAAGCATAAATTTTGTTTTCTCTTGTAAGATGTATCCAGTCCACGGGTTCATCCATTACTTGTGGGATACCAATACCAAAGCTTTAGGACACGGATGAAGGGACGGACAAGGCAGGAACTTAAACGGAAGGTACCACTGCCTGCAAGACCTTTCTCCCAAAAATAGCCTCCGAGGAAGCAAAAGTATCAAATTGTAGAATTTAGAAAAAGTATGAAGCGAAGACCAAGTCGCCGCCTTACAAATCTGTTCAACAGAGGCCTCATTTTTAAAAGCCCATGTGGAAGCTACCGCTCTAGTGGAATGAGCTGTAATTCTTTCAGGAGGCTGCTGGCCAGCAGTCTCATAAGCTAAACGGATTATGCTTCTCAGCCAAAAAGAAAGAGAAGATGCCAAAGCCTTTTGGCCTCTCCTCTGTCCAGAGTAGACAACAAACAATGCAGATGTTTGACAAAAATCCTTAGTAGCTTGTAAATAAAACTTTAAAGCACGAACCATGTCAAGATTGTGTAATAGACGTTCCTTCTTTGAAGAAGGATTAGGACACAGTGACGGAACAACAATCTCCTGATTGATATTCTTATTAGATACTACCTTAGAAAGAAACCCAGGTTTGGTACGCAAAACTACCTTATCTGCATGGAAGATCAGATAAGGGGAATCACACTGTAAGGCAGATAACTCTGAAACTCTTCGAGGCGAAGAGATAGCTACCAAAAACAGAACTTTCCAAGATAAAAGCTTGATATCTATGGAATGCAGAGGTTCAAACGGAACCCCTTGAAGAACTTTAAGAACTAAATTTAAACTCCATGGCGGGGCAACAGGTTTAAACACAGGCTTGATTCTAACTAAAGCCTGACAAAACGCCTGAACGTCTGGAACATCTGCCAGACGCTTGTGCAGAAGAATAGACAGAGCAGAAATCTGTCCCTTTAAGGAACTAGCTGACAATCCCTTCTCCAATCCTTCTTGGAGAAAGTATAATATCCTAGGAATCCCGACTTTACTCTATGAGTAACCCTTGGATTCACACCAATGAAGATATTTACACCATATCTTATGATAGATTTTCCTGGTGACAGGCTTTCGAGCCTGAATTAAGGTATTAATGACCGACTCGGAGAAACCACGTTTTGATAAAATCAAGCGTTCAATCTCCAAGCAGTCAGCCGCAGAGAAATTAGATTTGGATGTTTGATTGGACCTTGGAGTAGAAGGTCCTGCCTCAGTGGCAGAGTCCATGGTGGAAAGGATGACATATCCACCAGATCTGCATACCAAGTCCTGCGTGGCCATGCAGGTGCTATCAAAATCACTGAAGCTCTCTCCTGCTTGATCGTGGCAATCAGACAAGGGAGGAGAGGAAATGGTGGGAACACATAAGCCAGGCTGAAGGACCAGGGCACTGCTAGAGCATCTATCAGCGCTGCCTGGGGATCCCTTGACCTGGATCCGTAAAAAGGAAGCTTGGCGTTCTGATGAGATGCCATCAGATCCAGTTTGCCCCATAGTTGAATCAGCTGGGCAAATACCTCCGGATGGAGCTCCCACTCTGCCGACTTAGAAAATCCGCCTCCCAGTTCTCTACTCCTTGGATATGGATAGCTGAGGGATGGCAAGAGTGAACCTCTGCCCATAGAATTATCTTTGAAACCTCCAACATTGCCAGGGGGCTTCTTGTTCCCCCCTGATGGTTGATATAGGCTACAGTCGTGATATTGTCCGACTGAAATCTGATGAACCTGACCACAGCTAGTTGAGGCCAAGCCTGAAGAGCATTGAATATCGCTCTCAGTTCCAGAATGTTTTTCGGAAGGAGGGCTTCCAACTGAGTCCACGAACCCTGAGCCTTCATGGAGTTCCAGACTGCGCCCCAGCCCAGAAGGCTGGCATCTGTTGTCATTATAGTCCACTTTGGCCTGCGGAAACTCATTCCCCTGGACAGATGGACCCGAGATAACCACCAGAGAAGAGAATCCCTGGTCTCTTGATCCAGATTTAGCAGAGGGGACAAATCTGTGTAGTCCCCATTCCACTGATTGAGCATGCAAAGTTGCAGTGGTCTGATATGTAGGCGGGCAAACGGAACTATGTCCATTGCCGCTACCATTAGGCCGATTACTTCCATACACTGAGCCACTGACGGCCGAGAAGTGGAATGAAGAGCACGGCAGGAAGTTAGAAGCTTTGATAACCTGACCTCTGTCAGAAAAAATTTAATTTCTACAGAATCTATCAGTGTTCCTAGGAAGGAAACTCTTGTGAGAGGGGAGAGAGAACTCTTTTCTTCGTTCACCTTCCACCCGTGAGACCTCAGAAAGGCCAGAACAATGTCCGTATGGGACTTGGCGATTTGAAAAGTCGACGCCTGTATCAGAATGTCGTCTAGGTAAGGAGCCACCGCTATGCCCCATGGCCTTAGAACCACCAGTAGGGACCCTAGAACCTTCGTAAAGATTCTTGGTGCCGTGGCTAACCTGAAGGGAAGAGCCACAAACGGGTAATGCCTGTCTAAGAAGGCGAACCTGAGGAACTGATGATGATCTCTGTGAATCGGAATGTGGAGATAAGCATCCTTCCAGTCCACGGTAGTCATATATTGACCCTCCTGGATCATAGGGAGGATGGTTCGGATAGTCTCCATCTAGAAGGATGGGACCCTGAGAAATTTGTTTAGGATCTTGAGATCCAAGATTGGTCTGAAAGTTCCCTCTTTTTTGGGAACTATAAACAGATTTGAATAGAAGCCCTGCCCCTGTTCCTCCCTTGGAACTGGGTGGATCACTCCCATAACCAGTAGGTCTTGAACACAACGTAGGAATGCCTCTCTCTTTATCTGGTTTACAGATAATTGTGAGAGATGAAATCTCCCCTTTGGAGATGAAGCTTTGAAGTCCAGAAGATATCCCTGGGAAACAATCTCTAATGCCAAGGGATCCTGGACGTCTCTTGCCCAAGCCTGGGTGAAGAGAAAAAGTCTGCCCCCTACTAGATCCGGTCCCAGATCAGGGGCTACTCCTTCATGCTGTGTTAGAGGCGGCAGCAGGTTTTTTGGCCTGCTTCCCCTTGTTCCAAGCCTGGAACAAGACTGGTTTGGACTGGGCAAAATTTCCCTCTTGTTTTGCATTAGAGGAAGCTGAAGCTGCGCCACTCTTGAAGTTTTGAAATGAAAGAAAATGATTCTGTTTGGTCCTTAATTTATTGGACCTATCCTGAGGAAGGGCGTGACCTTTTCCTCCAGCAATATCAGAAATTATCTCCTTCAGGCCCGGCCCGAATAGGGTCTGTCCTTTGAAGGGGATGTTAAGAAGCTTAGACTTTGAAGTAACGTCTGCTGACCAGGACTTAAGCCATAGCGCCCTGCGCGCCAGAATGGCAAAACCTGAATTCTTAGCCGTTAGTTTGGTTATATGAAAAACGGCGTCAGAAATAAAGGAATTAGCTAACTTGAGAGCTTTAATCCTGTCTAAAATATCATCTAACGGGGTCTCCACCTGTAGAGCCTCCTCAAGAGACTCGAACCAAAAAGCCGCTGCAGCAGCAACTGGGGCAATGCATGCAAGAGGCTGGAGGATAAAACCTTGATGGATAAAATTTTTCTTAAGGAGACCCTCCAATTTTGTATCCATAGGATCTAAGAAAGCACAACTGTCCTCGATGGGGATAGTTGTACGCTTAACTAGGGTAGAAACAGCACCCTCCACCTTAGGGACTGTCTGCCACGAGTCCCGTATAGCGACATCTATGGGAAACATCTTTTTAAAAGCAGGAGGGGGAGAGAACGGAACACCTGGTCTATCCCATTCCTTAGTAATAATTTCCGAGAACCTCTTAGGGTCTGGAAAGACATCAGTGTAAACAGGCACTGCAAAGTATTTGTCCATTTTACACAATTTCTCTGGAACTACAATGGGGTCACAGTCATCCAGAGTCGCTAAAACCTCCCTGAGCAATAAGCGAAGGTGTTCAAGCTTAAATTTAAAGGCTGTCATTTCAGAATCGGACTGAAGTAACGTCTTCCCTGAATCTGAAATCTCACCCTCAGATAGCAACTCCCTTGCCGCGGCTTCGGAGCATTGTGAGGGTATATCGGACATAGCTACTAAAGCGTCAGAAAGCTCTGTATTTGTTCTAGCCCCAGAGCTGTCTCGCTTTCCTTGTAACCCTGGCAGTTTGGGCAATACCTCTGTGAGGGTATTAGTCATAACTGCCGCCATGTCTTGTAAGGTAAACACATTGGACGCGCTAGATGTACTTGGCGTCACTTGAGCGGGAGTTATAGGTTCTGACACGTAGGGAGAGCTAGATGGCATAACCTCCCTTTTGACATGATTAAGAACCTGGTATAGGTTTGAAACGTTGTTGGTTGATATGATGGACCCTGTAAGAAATTAATAAAGGTCTTTTTAAAATCTAACTGGAGGCTGGAAAACTACTTCTTTTGAATATACATTGGGGTCTGGCTAACCCTTTCCTGTGCCCCAGGAAGGAGAAAAAGAAGGTGCTGTCTTTCACCATTTGCATATATAACCTCCCTTTTGTCAGTCTGAGAAACCTCTTGTGATAAATCTTTAAATGCCATAATATGGTCTTTATAATTTATAGAAATTTCAGTACATTTGGTACACATTCTAAGAGGGGGTTCCACAATGGCTTCTAAATATATTGAACAAGGAGTTTCCTCTATGTCAGACATGTTTAACAGACTAGTAATGAGACCAGCAAGCTTGGAAAACACTTTAATAAATGTGAAACAGCAATTAAACAAAAACGGTACTGTGCCTTTAAGAGAAAAAAACTATCACATAAACTGCAAAACAGTGTTAAAAAGTAGTAAACTCTTTGAAATGTTTACAGTGTGTATAAGGGACTAAAGCAGCATTGCACCCACTTGCAAATGGATGATTAACCCTTTAGGCCCCAAACCGGATTTGAAAAACGTTAAAAACGTTAATAAACAGTTAAACACCTTGCCACAGCTCCGCTGTGGCTCCTACCTGCCCTCAAATACGATTTAGGGAAGAAATAAGCCCTCTATAGTGGTCCTCAAATGCCAGAGGAATCCTTTAGGAAAGCTGGATGTCTCAGTCTGAATAAGAACTGCGCATCTAGATCGCGAAAATAGGCCCCTCCCACCATGCACTCGATGTCAGAGGGCCTTAAGAAAATACTCCTAGGAGTATCTGACTAGCCATGTGGAAACTAGGCCCCAAAAAATGATTTATCACCCTCAGAGAAAAAACGTTCTTTCTATATAACATGTAAACGTTTTGTCACTAAGAAATATGAGTATTAACATGAATATTACCCTTTTTTGTAAGCATGATCCCAGTCGTTGTTAAATCACTGCATCAGGCTTACCTCAATTATACAAGGCTCTGTCAGTATTTTCTAGGTCTTATCATCTCTCTAGAAATAAATATACTGAACATACCTCAAAGCAGGTAATCTGCAAACCGTTCCCCCAACTGAAGTCTTTCCCATACTCTTCAGTTATGCGTGAGAACAGCAATGGACCTTCGTTACAAGCCGCTAAGATCATCAACCTCCAGGCAGATTGTTCTTCTAATTTCTGCCTGGGAGTAAAACGACGCCGGTACCGTTTAAAAATAACAAACTCTTGATTGAAGGTAAAAACTACACTAAGTCACCACATATCTCTTATACTTCCTATCTTGTCGAGAGTTGCAAGAGAATGACTGGAAGTGGCAGTTAGGGGAGGAGCTATATGGACAGCTCTGCTGTGGGTGTCCTCTTGCAACTTCCTGTTGGGAAGGAGAATATCCTACAAGTAATGGATGAACCCGTGGACTGGATACACCTTACAAGAGAAAAAATTGTTTCGGTTCGTGTCGATTTGAATTCGGAAAAGTTTGAATAAATTAGTTTCGGATTTGTTTCGGATTCATTCGGATTCGAATAAATTCGGCTGGATTCGGTTCAATTCGGAATTTCGGTATGTGTTAGGTGGGATGTGCTGTGTATTAGACTAGTATAATGTACTGTATATTAGGTGTAACCCATAGCAGAGTGATATAACCTAATATACTGCACAATACTAGTGTAATCCATGGCCATCCGAATGTAACAAATAAATCTGAACTAATTTGGATTTATTTGGTAGATTCGGTACTACCGTAATTCGGAAATTCAAATCGATCCGAATCTCCGAATTTAACAAATTCGTCCGAATTTCGATTTGTTCCGAATCGAAATGCACATGTCTAATGATTACTCACTTCAGAATTCCAATCTGGAAGCAACATAAGCATAAGAACTGTGCACCAGGAGCTTAAGGAAATAGATTTCCATGGGCGAGCAGCTGTACACAAGCCTCACATCAACCTGCTCAATGCCAAGCTTCAGCGGGAGTGATGAAAATAGGCACCGCTGGAGCGGTGGAAACGTGTTCTATGGAGTAATGAATCACACTTCATTATCTAACAGTCTGATGAAAGAAGCTGTGTGTGGTGGATGCCAAGAAAATACTGTTGGAATAGGGATTATAGGGTGTAGGAATATGAGTTACTTAGGTGCCAACTCACCTTTGTTGTCTAGGGGTTATTATTAAAATAATGGTCAAGCCTGCTTCTTCTGTAACAATTAAGGGCTTATTTTAGTGAGACAGCAGGGTAGGCTGTTATACTGTATGTGTTACAGAACAGCATAATGGTGTGAATGGAATGTAACAATATTTAGAGAAAAAGACCAGAGTTATAAAGGCAGAAATGGTCAACTTAAAGAAATTGCATCACACACAAATGTACAGAAAAGGAAAAGACGGATCTTAGGTATGTGTTTAAAATATTACACCACACAATATACGTACAAAATAGGAAGGTATATTTATCTACAACTATTCTTGTGTTTATCAGACCTATCTCTTGGAGAAGTCAATGTTTCTTGTTTCATTTATAACGAATTACAACAACAGATATACAGTGGATAATAAATGTCTACATACCCTCATGAAATTGCAGGTCTTTGAAATGTATACAGAAATAACAATGTAAATGTCAGATTTTTCCATCTGTAATATGATATTCCAACAAACAAAAATCCAGAGAAAACCCCCCAAATAGTTAATTATTTAATTATTAGGAATATTTTAAATATAAAAAAAACTACAACACCCTGATTGCATAAACCCTAATACTTTGTGGAAGCACCTTTTTCAATTAATTAAAGCAGTAAGTATTTGTGAATAACTCTCTATTAAATTTGCACATCTAGACTTTTATCCCACTCTTCTTTGCAAAAAAATTCAAGTTCTTTTGGCACAGCTCTCTTTAGATCATGCAACAGCTTTTTGATGGGATTAAGATAATTTTCGGAATGTGAATTTATTTCCTCTTCGTTTTTCTGACAGAGGCCAGCAGGTTTTGTGCCAAAATATCTTACTATATGGAGCTATTCATTATCCCATCTATTTTGACAAGAGCCCCTGACCTAGCCGAAGAGAAGAAGCTACCACCACATGCTTCAAAGTCAGTATGGTGTTCTTTGGATTATGAGCTTTATTGGACTTTGCACCTGATATATGTTTTACAATTTAGGCCAAAACATTAAACTTTTGTCTCATTAGACCATAACACATTTTGCCACATGGTTTGGGGTGACTGAATTGATCTTCTGGCATAATTTAGATGGACTTGGGTGTCACTTTTTGTAAGAAAGGGTTCCATCTTTCTTCATACCCCGTAGCCTAGACATGTCCAGAACACAAGAGATAGTGGTCACATGCAAAAAGTGACCAGTACCTCACAGAAATTCCTGTAGCACATTTAGTGTTGCTGTTGGCCTCTTGGTAGCCTCTCTTCATCCTCTAATCAACTTTGTAGGGTCATCTGATCTTAGCAATGTGGTTCCACATCTCTCTCCTCGTTGGTATATTTCAACAATTAGCTTTTACAGTTTCTTTGAAAACATTCAAGCAAATCCTGCTTTAATACTTTTATTAATGGCATGATTTAGAATGTGATTGGTTAACTGTGAACACAGCTACAGCCACCATTGTGAGACTTGTTCTATAAGGGCATTGTAGTTTTTTTATTATTTAAAATGTTCCTTGTTTTTTTGTTTTTTTTGTTTGTCTGATGATCACACTTCAGATGGAAAAAGACTGACATTTAAATTTTTGTTATTTCTTTCTTTACCTTTCAAAAACCTGTAATTTCATGAGGTAAGTAGACTTTTAATACCCACTGAATCTCTAAATAGTAGTCACTGTCACAGGTTATGTCAAAAAGCAAATGTTAGCAAACGCTTGGTCAGCTGTGGTCAGCTTTTGCTCACCTTCAGCCATCCTTCAGTTCCACTAAAATTGCAAGACAATTGGAGATACTTAAAATGTACCATTATATTATTATACCATAGTGCCTAATGTAAGAGGAGGTGGAGGAGGGATAATGGTCTGGGGCTGTCTTTTAGGGTTTAGGCAGGGCCCTTAGGTTCCAGTGAAGGGTTGTCTTAATGCTACAGGATACAAATAATTTTGGACAACTGGGTGCTTCCTTCTTTTTGGCAACAGTTTGGAGAAGGTCCTTTCCTGTTCTTTAATAAATGTGCATAAGTGCATAAAGTGAGGTCCATAAAGACATGGTTTGATTAGTTTTGTGTGGAGGAACTCAAGTGGCCTGCATACAGCCCTAACTTCAACTTCATTGAACATCTTTGTAAAGAATTGAAACACAGACTGGAAGACTGACTTTCTTGTCCAACATCAGTGCCTGGCCTCACAAATGGACTTTTGGCAAAATTAGCACAAATTCATCAACTTTATTTAATCAACATATTCTAAATATCCAATGAATGCTGGCAATTAAAATATATATAACAAAGGAATATAAACAGAGAAGTGACCTAACTACACAACTACACACAATGATAACTACCCTATATATTACCCTAAAGTTTTGAACATGAAGAGACAATAACCAAAAAGGTTGTTTACAAATTAAAGCACAGTGAATTCTAATAAAAATATTTAAGGGTCAGCTTAGTTTTGCCAAATAAGATTATAGTTAATTAGTTCCATTAATGAAATAGTTTGGTGAGACTCAATCTACATTATTCATTTTTTTCTGAATTATCTTTGTTCTTCACAAATCATTCAAGTTGGACAATCTTCATTAGTTTTTTTGCCCTATAAAACTAATGCAATCTTGCATTTCCCTTTCAATCCTCTTTGTTCATAAACTAAAGGTCTAACACAGGTCATCATGATGTTGCATTTTAGGGAAACAAGAACCAGGAATAGAAACGGCAAAGAAGGAACTTCTTTGATGGCTTTGAGATTCAGAAGCTATAGGATAAACATTTAGAAATTGTAGATTCCAGATGTTGTTTTAATAGCATAGTGCCTTGAATGGAAAATCACAAATATTAGTCCTATCAGTATTTTTCACTACTATTCCTTTAGCATTATGTCTCTTAAGACATGTCATGGCTTCTGCGTCAAAAGAAAATACAAGGCATACATATATCTACCACTGTACCCTACAAGGCTTGAGACTGAACGCTTAATAGGCAATATGTCTCATTAAGAGAGTTAGTCGAACAACCTAGCGGTGCAATTAGCTGTTCTGATTAGATCAGCAGCAGTTTCCTCTCTGAACCAAGGGTGCTCTGTGATACTTTAAAGAAACAGAAAAGTAAAAATGTTACTTTAATAATTCAGACACAGCATGCAATTTTAAACAACTGTCCTATTTAACTCTATTATCTAATTTGCATTGTTCTTTTGGTATTCTTTTTTGAAAAGCATACCTATGTAGGCTCACGAGAAGCAACACACTACTGAGAGCTTCCTTCTGATTGGTGGCTGCACATATATGCTTCATTTAACCCCCAGTAGCGCATTTCTGCTTCTTCAACAAAAAATACTAAGATAATTAAGTAACTGTGATAATAGACACCAGTTGAAAAGTTGTTTAACACTGTATGCTCTACCTGAATCGTGAAAGAAAAATTTGAATGTCGTGTCCCTTGTAACTATGTGTTCAACCACTTTGTGGGTGTTAAACACACAGGTGCAGCGTCCCTAGTGATACAATTACATGCTCAAATGTATTAGTTATTTCATAACTATAATGGCCCTTTATTAATGTGCAGCAACATGGAACGTAAAAATGATAATGCAGCAACACAGAACTAAATTATATGCAGGAACATCCACAGTTAAAATGAGCTTCTTTCCAAAGCATGTATCCCCATTATCCACCTTAATAATGTCATGGGGTAGATTTATTAAAGGGCCATAATACCCAAATGTTTAAACACTTGAAAGTGATGCAGCATAGCTGTAAAAAGCTGACTAGAAAATATCACCTAAACATCTCTATGTAAAAAAGAAAGATATTTTACCTCAAAAGTTCCTCAGTAGCCACCTCCCATAGTAAAGGATTTCTAAGCAGCATTTTAGTGTGTCTGTCCTGGGACATCTGAAGGGACTAGCATCGTGCACTCTCATATTATTTCACCAATCAGGTAAAGGAAGCTTACTATGAAAACTCATGAGAGTTAAGTCAAATCTCATGAGATCACAGTAAGAGTTCATGACCTTAGCACTGCTGATGCTGATTGGCTGCTGTTCATTTCTTCATTTTTTTAAATTTTTTACCTGCAGCTGGGAGAAGGTGAAGTATAACTTTTTACACAGAACTTACTCTGCTGAGCTGAGGAAATTCTGAGGTAAAATATCTTCCTTTTTTACATAGAGATGCTCAGGGGATATTTTCCTGTCAGCTTTTTACAGTTATACTGCATCAGTTTCAAGTGATTTAGCATGTGAGTATTATGTCCCTTTAAGCTGCACGCACAGCTTTTAAGAAGCAGAAACTCCTTTTTTTGACTCTCTGCCACCTCATAAGTGTCCAAATGAAACACCCTGACACTTGCTTGTTTGTGGTGATTGACATACGGCATTGCACAAGAAAGCTCTTCTTGCACACCTGTCCGCCTGCAATCATGATCAATTTTGCCCATTAGGTGAGCTACGGTAGACTTCTCACATTCTTCATCAGAAGGAGGCTGAACACAGAGTACATTAACCACAAACTGTATCATACAGGAGAAATCTGTCCAAGGTTCTTTAATTTGTAACAAAACAGCATTTTTAAAGTTTAAGGCACTTTAGCTCTTGGTGTTGAGAGAATCATCAAACATTTGGGCTAAGGAAAATTAATCAAGCAATCAATTAATGTTATACACTCATTAAAACTTTGCTGGAAGGAACTGAAGGGTAGTATCATATATTGTGTATAGATTTGGTCATCTTAAAGAAAATGTCAACATCTGAGAATAGTAAAACTATGTATGCGTACATCATTGTGTCAGAAAAGCTAAGGCGTGTACAAGTAATAACACAACATGCTGACAATTGGTGTACAAAAATGTCACTAGAAAATAATGGTGCATCAAACAAACTTGCAGTTCCTCTGTGAGTAATCATTTCATTAGAATAATGCTCATCAACAAATATTAAGTGCATAATTCAGAATATAATCTGTCTATTCAATACACTTACCTTGACTTTTAATGTTGTGCTGACTGAATCTCCAAACTGGTTAGTAGCTGTAATTGTAACATTGTAAACAGAGTCATTTTCTTGATCTCCTGGGGGAAGATAAACCGAGGGCAGCTCTAGGTTTGGGCCACAATACAGCTGAGATTCTAAAACCACCAAACAAAAATACACTCTATATTAGTTGAATAAGGGATTACATTTTATAAGCATATTACTTTTATTCTTGCATTTCGTTTTCTTGTGATGTGTAATTCCATCAGCATTTATTTCATCATTACTGTATTTGTATTACATTTCTACTGGTTCCTTAGATGAAGTCCAGTTTAATTCCCAAACATCCTTTTCTAGGATTTGGCTACTATAATTTGGATAACAAACCATTATTTTCTTACTCAACTAAAGATATGCTTTAGGCATTACTAGCATCACATTATTCTGAAAATGTTTAATTCTGAGTCTCTTATAACTTACCTGGACCAATGTGGGTGATATTTGCTTAAAACAAAATTCACAAGAGATGGGATATGCAAAGTTCTAGCTTCAATATATTAAAAATGCATTTGCTAGGGGGGTGGAGTTAACCGCCGAAGAGACCAGATGTGTTTTGCAGGAGCTCATGACTCCTATATATAATAATGGAGGTTATTTTGTAAATCTGAATCTTAATTCTCTATTAAGAGACCTATCTCAACTCCAAGACCACTGAAGGAAACGGACAGATTGAACCTGGGTCATGCTACTATCCTAGGACCTATACTAGCACCACATGTAATGGCATCTCTGACCAGTATGAGCTGCCTATGTGCCATACAGATCAACCAGTGGATCGACAACTGGGAACGTGAATCCCAAAGGCTGATAGCTGACCAAATTGGTGACCTTAAACAGCAAATGAGGGAAGTTTTCCAAAAACTACAGACACAAGCCAGGGATTGCTTTATAGGCCGCTCCACACCTATCAGAACTACATGCTGTCCACATGGACTTAAAGAGAATGAGAACAGCCGCAAAGACACAGCTGTGGTGCCTAAACTGGTGGATCTGACAACTGGTGCCTTAGAATCAGAAGCCCTTACATCTGAGAATAGCAGCTGGCTTGATCCATACGTGCGAGCTAAAACCCAATATAGTGGCCCAGGAGACAGTACAGCGGAGGCCGCAACACCAGACATTGCCCTGCACAGCGGGAGACATATTCAGACTGGGGATTATCTGGCTGATCTCTGTACAGATATCCAAAGTAATTCAGCACCAGTGTAGTGTGCTTACTGCCAGGCCTCACACCAAAGACCCAAAATCATACATAAAGGACAAAGGCAGCAGCACCACAAAAAATAATCTCCAAATTTATAAATTTGGAGATTATTTTAAGTGGTGCTGCTGCCTTTGTCCTTTATGATCTCTGTACAGAGACAGAGGAGATAGCGCTTGACCCTATTGCTAGTGTAGCACCTACCTGATCCATTTCCAGTGGCGAACCAGAGAGAGCTGCACATGTGACAGGGATCAGAACGGTCCCCAGTTTTGGATGTGCTTCTATTGTGGCAAGTGAGGGGAAAAATATCAGTCATGGCTCCATGATCGTGGTGATAGATAGAAGAAGCATAACAACATAACAGAGTGAAAGCCTCACTGTTCATAAATGGATTGCCTTCAATCTTATGAGCTTGATCTACGCTGATAAATCTTCTATCCCGGTTGTAGTGAAAATAGGTTTAGAGCGGCTGCCACTAACAGAAACAGAGTCAAAGATTCCTAGAGGCATTGGCTAAAGGGATTGCTCTACAGGTCATCAAGTCCATTACGGTCTTTGCAGCCTTAGAAGTGATATTGGCTACTTTGGAGACTTGTTTTGGTACCCCCGTAATGTTAAATGTGTGATAAGTGGACACTCACGTTTGTTTAAGGTTTCCTAGATTTACACTAATCATTTATATTTCTGACACCCAGTCTGTTTATTATGCATAATGATGTCCCTGTTGAGATATGCCCTTACTTACATAGTTCTATTCCTTCAAATCTAACTACGTGACTATATATTTGTTATTCAGGATGTGTACTAATTATGACAGGCTATATTGAGCTGGTTGTTTTTCTATGTAGAGTGACTTATTCTTCAACTTAATTGACCAATACTAGTATTAATAGGGGTAGATAATTGTTTATAGGAAGACACCCCCAATCCTGCATATTCCACATACAGGAGCCAATAGATTCTGGCAACACCACAAGTAGATGGCTATAGGCACAAGGTGTAAAAGGCAACCAGCAGATACTAGGTTCTACTATATAGAATTCAGACTTTATTCATATATATTAGTCAGAACCATGTATCATAATGAAGTCTACAATCTCAAATTGACTGTTTGTTTTTAGACACAGCCTTCTCAAAAATGTGAATATTTTTAATGTTTCTAACCAGCTTAAGATATACATTTATCGTAGTCCATTATACAAGGTAGTAATGTATAATACTTATGAGACCGCCAGGACCATATGATATAGGTAACAGATGTAACAATACGTATAATATATTGCTTAGCTATGGTGTATCAACACAACCAATAGCTAGTGACTTCTTTTTCCTTTAATAGTTACCTAAAAATTTTAGCATAAGCCTAGGCGAGATTATCCCCCTCTCTGCATGGATAGAGAAAGCTATACAACCCATAGACCTATATATACGCATACTATAACTTGAACATAATATAGAAGATTTTATTAAATGGTTAGTAAGACTACAATATATGTTATATGCTTATGTCTAATGTCCGTTATGCCTTTGCTGACTATAGTTCCTTTCTACCAGATATGTACTGCACGCTAATACATCTATGTCTCGTGTCAATATATAAGCCTAGTACCATGTCATAGTCATCTCATATATCTTCAATAAGTCACTTCCTATATCGAGACTTGAGAAAAGTTATTGAGCACTATTTACTTTCCACTACTTTGGCGTTAGTTGAGATTTTAGCCGCTACTTAGTATGAGATCCAGAGTGGACATGAGTCTTTACAATACCCGAATTGCAATCCAGTAGCATTTATATTCTTATTTGGTACACCATCTTCCAGTTTCTATTATATATAATTCTGTTAGCACCTATAATATATACCTTTACTTTACCCCCCCTCCATTGCTTACTAGATAAGCATAGGAAAGTGCATCTCTTCAAAATGTTATTTTACTTTTCTCCCTGTCCCCCTTAAACTCTCCATCTGTTAAAGTTACTGTTTTAGAGGTCCATTAGAGACCTTAGTTTAATATTTGGAGGGAATGTTAATAAGTGGTATAATTATAGTTGAAGGGGACATTTGATCAGATCTATAGGTAAAACATTTTAAAAATGAGATGCCGTGCTCTCTGCTTAACTTTTTATACAGACACATATCTTGAGATTTTTATGTAACTCCTTAACATGTAATATTCTATGATAACTTTTACAGGATACCATACTCTGTACTTTTTGTGTTACTTCTTGACGTCTGTATATCTCGCTGTAAGATAAGCTCAAGAAATGCCATCTATTGTTCTGTATCATCTCAATAAAAACTTTATTAAAAAAAAATGCATATGCTAGATTAACTAAAGAACTAGAAAAGGTTAGTTTCACAATAATGCTGCTTACTTATCTTGGGGTAGAAACAATAAGTGATAGAGACCCTTTCATCCTTGGTACACGAGTTTGATAGGGAACATGGAGTGGTGCAGGAGATCTGGAAGCTGGTCAGTAATGTGCCTTCCTCTGGCGTTATGATACAATTCGGAATCTCTGGAGGGGGCAAGGTGCTCACAACAAAAATATCCTCTCCATATTCATATGCATTCATGGCTATTGATAAAGCACAAGATAATTTGTAAGACTCAGAAAGTATAAAACATTAGGCATATTTTATTTTCTCACCTTGAAGGGATAAGAGAAAAAACTAAATTTATGCTTGCCTGTTCATTTTTTTTTTCCTGGCATGGGGAGTCCAGGAGTCCATTCAATTACTGTTGGGAAATTCTCCTCCTGGTTACCAGGCAAAGAACACCCCAGCCAGAGCTTAAAGGGACAGTCAACACCAGAATTTTTGTTGTTTAAAAAAATAGATAATCCCTTAATTACCAATTCCCCAGTTTTGCATAACCAACACAGTTATAATTATACACGTTTTACCTCTGTAATTACCTTGTATCTAAGCCTCAGCAGACTGCCCCCTTATTTCAGTTCTTTTGACAGACTTGCATTTTAGCCAATCAGAGCTGTCTCCATGGTAAATTCACCTGCATGAGCTCAATGTTATCTATATGAAATATGTGAACTAATGCCCTCTAGTGGTGAAAAACTATCAAAATGCATTTAGATTAGAGGCGGCCTTCAAGGTCTAAGAAATTAGCATATGAACCTCCTAGGTTTAGCTTTCAACTAAGAATACCAAGAGAACAAAGCAAAATTGGTGATAAAAGTAAATTGGAAAGTTGTTTAAAATGACATGCCCTATTTGAAACATGAAAGTTTTTTTTTGGACTTGACTGTTCCTTTAAGTATTGTCTCACTACCTATACTCCCCCGGTCATTCAGCCGAGGGAATAAAGGAAAGGTAGGAGAACACTAGGGTATATAGGTGCCTGAAGGTTATATAAAACAATTTCCGTCTTAAATAGACTTACAGGGCAGGTCGTGGACTCTCCATGCCAGGAAAGAAAATAATAATTTATTAGGTAAGCATAAATTTTGTTTTCTTTCCAATGGCATGGAGAGTCCACAAGTTCATTTAACTACTGTTGGGAAACCAATACCCAAGCTAGAAAGGACACAAAATGGATAGGGAGGGAGAATAAAAGGCAGGCGGACTTAAACTGAAGGCACCCCCGCTTAAAGAACCTTTCTCCCAAAGGAAGCCTCAGCTGAGGCATACACATCAAATTTGTAAAATTTTGAAAAGTTATGTAAAGAAGACCAAGTAGCCGCCTTACAGTTTTGTTCCATGGAAGCTTCATTCTTTTGAAGAAACAACATGAGTAGAATGAGCCGTAATTCTCTCAGGAGGCTTCTGCCCAGCTTCCTCATAAGCCAAATGAAGGAGTCTCCTCAGTCAAAAAGAGAGAGCTATTGCAGTAGCTTTTTGACCATTACGCTTAAAAGCATAAAACACAAACAAGGCAGAAGACTGCCTAAAATCCTTAGTAGCCTGGAGATAGAACTTTAAGGCACGTACCACATCCAGATTGTGAAGGAGACATTCCTTTTGAGAAGAAGGATTAGGACAAAAGGAAGGAACTACGATCTCCTGATTGATATTACAATCAGAAACCACCTTAGGAAGAAAACCCATCTTTGTATGAAGAACAGCCTTATCTGCGTGGAAAATAAGATAAGGAGGGTCACACTGTAAGGCAGATAACTCTGAGACACTACACGGAGAAGAGATAGCCAACAAGAACAAAACTTTCCAAGATAAAAGTTAAATATCTACAGAATGCATAGGCTCAAATGGAGCCCCTTCAAGAACACAAAGAACTAAATTAAGGCTCCAGTGAGGAGCAACACATTTAAACACAGGCCTGATTCTGACCAGGGCCTGAACAAAAGACTGAACATCAGGCAGATTGGCTAAGTTCGTGTGTAACATAACCAAAAGGGCAGAGATCTGGCCTTTTAGAGAACTAGCAGATAAACCTTTCTCCAAACCCTTTTGGAGAAAAAACAGAATTTGAGGAACTCTCACCTTCTGCCAAGGGAAACCTTGAAGCTTGCAGCATGATAGATAGGTGAGCCAGACCTTATGATATGTCCGACGAATAATGGGTTTACAAGCCTGGATCAGGGTGTCAATAACCCATACCTGAGAACCACCTCTTAGAAAGAACTAATGTTCAATCTCCACGCAGTCAGCTTCAGAGAATATAGATTTTGGTGAAGAAACGGATCTTGAAGAAGAAGTTCCTTCCTCAACAGTAACATCCACAGGGGAGAATGAAATCTTTACAAGATCCGCAAAACAAATCCTGTTAAGCCAGGCTGGAGCAATTAAGATCACCAAGGCCCGCTCCGGTTTGATGCGGGCTATGACTCTGGGAAGAAGGGCAAATGGGGGGAAGACATCAGATTGAACTCGCACGACACTGCTAATGCATCCACCAGCACTGCCTGAGGGTCCCTTGATCTGGACCCGTAACTGGGCAACTTGGTATTGAAATGAGACGCCATGAGGTCTATTTCCAGAACACCTCACTCGAGGGTAATTTCCAAGAATACTTCCGGATGAAGATCCCACTCCCCTGGATGGAAAGTTTGTCTGCTCAGATAGTCCGCTTCCCAGTTGTCCACTCCCGGAATATGAATGGCCTAAATGTGACAACTGTGAGACTCTGCCCACTGATGGATGCGAGAGACCTCCTTCATAGCCAGGGAACTTAGAGTTCCACCCTGATAATTGATATAAGCCACCAATGTTATGTTGTCTGATTGAAATCTGATAAACCGGAAAGAACTCAGTTGAGGCCACGCTACCAGAGCATTGAAGATTGCTCTCAACTCCAGAATGTTTATTGGGAGAACAGATTCCTCTGGCAACCAGGATCCCTGAGTTCTTAAGGAACCCCAAACTGCTCCCCAGATGGCATCCATAGTCACAATCTCAGAAGTTAGTCTCAAGAAGCACATGCCTTGTGACAGATGATCCTGACAGATCCACCAAGAGAGAGATTCTCTTGTGTGGTGGTCTAGGACAATTCTCTGAGATAGATCTGAATTATTGCTGTTCCATTGTCTGAGCATACATAGTTGAAGAGGTCTCAGATGGAAGCGAGCAAAAGGAATAATGTCCATTGTAGCCTCCATGAGACCAATTATCTCCATACACTGATCTCCATGTGAGATCTTGCCAAAAGAAAAGATGGAGCCTGAACCAAGATATCCTCCAGGTACGGAGCCATAGCGTTTCCTTGAGTCCTTGCTACTGCTAAAAGAGCCCCTAAGACATTCGTAAAGATTCTGGGGGCTGTAGCCAGACAAAATGGAGGGGCTACAAATTGAAAATATTTGTCTAGAAAGGCAAACCGCAGAAATTTAAAGTGTTCCTTTTGGATAGGCATATGAAGGTATAACTGACCTTCCTGGACCAATGGAAGAATCGATCTGATGGCTTCCAAATTTATTGAAAATCTTTAGATCCAGAATAGGGTGAAAGGTTCCCTCCTTTATGGGAACAATAAAAAAGGTTTGAATAAAACACTAGGCCCCGTTCTGCAGGAGGGACAGGAACAATGACTCCCAGGGAAGATAAGTCTTTTAAATAGCTTAAGAATGCCTCTCTTTTTACAGGATGTGAAGAGAGTCTTGATAGGAGAAACCTGCCTCTTGGAGGAGGACAAGACTTAAACCTATCTTCTAACCCTGTGAGACCACTTCCACTGCCCAAGGATCTAGAACGTCTTGAATCTAGGCCTCTCAAAAAAAGGACAGTCTGCCCCCTACATGAACGAATTCCAGATTGGTGGCCGCCCCTTCATGCTGACTTATTGTCAGAGGAAGGCTTCTTGGACTGCTTATTTTTGTTCCAAGACTGGTTAGGCTTCCAGGAAGACTTGGGTTGATCAGCCTTGGATGAGGAAGAAGATTTGTGTCCCTTGAAGTTGTGAAAGGAATAAAAATTAGATTGACGACCCTTAGGTTTAACCTTCTTATCCTGAGGAAGGAAGGCCCCTTTTCCATCAGTCACAGTGGATATAATGGAATCAAGACCAGGACCAAATAGAGACTTCCCCTTAAAAGGTCAAGAAAGAAGTACTGACTTAGAGACCATGTCTGCTGACCAAGACTTCAACCATAAGGCCCTAAGAGACAGGACAGCAAAACCTGAGGACTTAAAACTCAGGTGAACAACCTGCATATTAGCATTGCAAATAAGGGAATTGGCTAACTTTAAAGCCTTTATTCGATTCTGAATCTCCTCCAAAGGAGTTTCCTTTAAAAACAATTTAGATAAGGAGTCACACCAGTAAGTTGCGGCTCCAGCGACTGCTGCAATACTTGCAACCAGTTGCCAAAGAAAACTTAGTTGAAGACAAATTCTTCTTAAGTACCTCTCTAATTTTCTATCCATGGGGTCCTTAAAAGAAGTACTATCCTCCAGAGGAATAGTAGTTCTCTAAGCCAAGGTGGAAATAGCTCCATACACCTTAGGAATAGAATTCCATAACTCTAGGGTAGAGTCAGAGACTGGAAGCATTCTCTTAGAATTTGGTGAAGGAGAAAAAGGAATCCCCGGCTTCTCCCATTCCTTAGTGATGATATCAGACATATGATCTGGAACTGGGAAAACCTCCAAAGACTTGGACTTAATATCATAAACTCTATTTAGTTTTGAAACCTTAGAAGTTTCCAATGGTTTGGACTCCAGAATATCCAAGGTAGCTAAAACCTCCTTAAAGGGACAAGTTACTCAAAACTTTTCTCCACCTTTAATTTGTTCCCAATGAGCCACTTTACCTGCTGGAGTGTATTAAATTGTTTAAAAGTATTTCCATTACCCTTATATTGGCATTTGAAATGTGTATTTAGCCTGTGGTATCCCCACCCATCCTGAAAGTTTTTGGCCTTAAGGCCAAGCTATTTAAGGCCGCCCCTAACATCGCTGCCACCTACATTACACTTATTAACCCCTAATCTGCCGCCCCTAACATCGCCGCAACCTGCATTACACTTATTAACTCCTAATCTGCCGCCCCTAACAGCGCCGCCACCTACATTACACTTATTAACTCCTAATCTGTCGCCCCTAACATCGCCGCCACCTACATTACGCTTATTAACCCCTAATCTGCCACCCCCAAAGTCGCAGCCACTATACTAAAGTTATTAACCCCTAAACTTAACCCTATTGCAATCAGCCAATAGGATTGAGCATCAGCCAATAGGATTTTTTCACCTTTAATTCCGATTGGCTGATAGAATTCTATCAGCCAATCGGAATTCAAGGGGCACCATCTTGGATGACGTCATTTAAAGGAGAATTCATTCTTGAAGAGCCGTCGTCAGAAGAGGATGCTCCGCGCCGGATGTCTTGAAGATGGAGCCGCTCCGCGTTGGAAGGATGAAGATAGAAGATGCCATCTGGATGAAGACTTCTGCCCGTCTGGAGGACCACTTCTTGCCGCTTGGATGAAGACTTCTCCTGGCTTCGTTGAGGATGGATGTCCGGTCTTAAAAAACTGTAAGTGGATCTTCAGGGGTTAGTGTTAGGTTTGTTTAAGGGTTTATTGGGTGGGTTTTATTTTTAGCTTAGGGTTTGGGCAGAAAAAGAGCTAAATGCCCTTTTAAGGGCAATGCCCATACAAATGCCCTTTTCAGGGCAATTGGGAGCTAAAAGTTTTTTAGATAGGATTTTATTTGGGGGGTTTGGTTGTGTGGGTGGTGGGTTTTACTGTTGGGGGGTTGTTTGTATTATTTTTTTACAGGTAAAAGAGCTGATTTCTTTGGGGCAATGCCCCGCAAAAGGCCCTTTTAAGGGCCATTGCTAGTTTATTGTAGGCTAGGGTTTTTTTTATTTTTGGGGGGCTTTTTTATTTTGATAGGGCTATTAGATTAGGTGTAATTAGTTTAAATATTTGATCATTTCTTTTTATTTTGTGTAATTAAGTGTTTTTTTTTTATTTTTTGTAATTTAGTTAATTGTATTTAATTAATGTAATTTATTTAATTGTAGTGTAAGGTTAGGTGTTAGTGTAACTCAGGTTAGGTTTTATTTTACAGGTAAATTTGTATTTGTTTTAGCTAGGTAGCTAGTAAATAGTTAATAACTATTTACTAACTATTCTACCTAGTTAAAAAAAATACAAACTTGCCTGTAAAATAAAAATAAAACCTAAGATAGATACAATGTAACTATTAGTTATATTGTAGCTAGCTTAGGGTTTATTTTATAGGTAAGTATTTAGTTTTAAATAGGAATTATTTAGTTAATGATAATAATTTTTATTTAGATTTATTTTAATTATATTAAAGTTAGGGGTGTTAGGGTTAGGCTTAGGGTTAGGTTTAGGGGTTAATAACTTTAGTATAGTGGCGGCGATGTTAGGGACAGCAGATTAGGGGTTAATAACAGTAATGTAGGTTGCGGCGATGTTAGGGACAGCATATTAGGGGTTAATAATATGTAACTAGTGTTTATGATGCGGGAGTGCAGCGGTTTAGGGGTTAATATGTTTATTATAGTGGCGGCGATGTCCGTAGCGGCAGATTAGGGGTTAATAATTTTATTTTAGTCTTTGCGTTGCGAGAGGGCCTCAGTTTAGGGGTTAATAGGTAGTTTATGGGTGTTAATGTACTTTTTAGCACTTTAGTTATGAGTTTTATGTTACGGCTTTATAACATAAAAGCCATAACTACTGACTTTCAGTTTATGGTATGGATCTTGACGGTATAGGCTGTACCGCTCACTTTTTGGCCGGACAGGCAAACTCGTAATACCGCCGCTGTGAAAGTCCCATTGAAAAAGGACTTTATGAAAGCTGCAGTAGTTACGATGCGTTATGGCCAAAAAAGTGTGCGGGACAGATATACCTGCAAGACTCGTAATACCAGCGGTAGTGAAAAAGAGCCATAACAATGCTTTTTCACTCATACCATATCATAGGCGAAAATTAGGTAACTCATATACACAAATAAGCCTTAAAAAGCAAATCTCATACATTTTATACTCTGCAGCTGGTAAAAAAAAGTAATTGGACACACATTAAGGGAAAAATTTTTTTATAGTATACTGTCCCTTTAAATAATAAACAGAAGTGATCAAGTTTAAATCTAAAATTAACCTCTTCAGACTCCACTGGATTGTCTGAATCAGAGTTAGAATCAGAGATCTCACCCTCAGAAGCAGCTGAGGAATGGTCTTCCTTGAGAAATCTGGGATAAGCTGACCAACGCAGCATTGTCATTTGATGAGTTTCCCAAGTCAAAGGAAACATGTTTAATTTTTCTCTTACCTGCTAAAGGTAAGGAGCTCAGCGTCGCAGAAATAGATGATTAAATGTGTGCTGCAAAGTCTCCTGGTAAAAAAAGATTCCCCCAGATACAG
This sequence comes from Bombina bombina, assembly GCF_027579735.1. Lineage (NCBI taxonomy): Eukaryota > Metazoa > Chordata > Amphibia > Anura > Bombinatoridae > Bombina > Bombina bombina. The sequence continues at coordinate 1,240,011,750 of NC_069499.1, forward strand.
ACTTTTTAGACTTAGATTTTAACATTTTTTTAAAGGCATAAAGAACATAATTGGGCTGGAGGAAGTACTTGAACCTCTTCACAATATAAACACTTATCTGCAACAGGCAGATAAATAGGATTCTGTTCTATATCCATTTTATTTCCTAGTGAGTCAATTGAGTCCCAACAGAAATACATTTGTACACATATATCTTAAAAATAAATTCACAGTGTCTATAAGCCAGCCGTTATTTCATTTAGAAATAAGATGTGTCAGGGTACCTGTGAATGACATTAAATAAACTACATATGTATCAAATAAATTTTGATATTTGATGTCAGCTAAGATCGCCCTTGACATGAGTTGTGTGGGCTATAACCAAAATAGACCAACCCCCCTTCTTCTTCTTCTTGGTTACTCAGGAGAGAACAAAGGATTTAAACCTTTGTATAGATAAGACCGATGGGTCACTTCAAAGTAAATATTAGCATTATGGAGCCCTCAGATGTATATGCCCATATATGGGTTTCCTGCCCAGGATGGGTAATAAAACTTACAGGCCCCCTGTAAGGAACAGACAGTCCGACTGTAAGAATAGTGGAATATACAAACATTCTCAAAAGATGTGGCTCATATCATCTAAGTGTAAATTGTCCCTGCAGAGTTTCCCATACGGAGCTCCCTAATAAGCTGGCATTTTAAGTCTCTGTATGACATGATGAACTAGATCTCAGATAAAGGAATTGTGCCTAATCTTCAACATAATTTAAAATACACAGATCATATTAAAAACATATATATATATATATATATATGAAAATTAAAGATACAAAAAGAGAAGAAACAGGGCGCAACCCCTCTAAGTGCAGTATGTAGGATAAAATAATATATTTATTTGATGTCACAATTTAAAACTCACAAGATATGACCTCAAACAGTATGAGGTATGTTAAAGGCACCAGGGAACCATATAGGTCTCTCAAAGATATTGCATCAGAGTTCCATATAGGCAAAGGCTCGCAGAAGTCATGTGTAGGATAGACATATACACTCGTAGTTCCACGGCACTACTCACGATTTCCAGCCTAAGTTAGGTCCTTCAAATGTCCCCAAATAGGAGAGTTCAGTATAACAAGTACGATTACTCTGTTAAAATGTGCCACACAAAACTATCAAGTCAGCTGTTAGCAAGCATCAAAAGCCGGCAAGTTGTATCTGGTGTATCTGGTAACGTATAAAAGGTTGTTTCATACTTTTATATTTAAATCAAAGGTATTTTGTTGCTACAGTTAAATTACAGTTAAATATCCATAGTCCTGTATAGTTTTAACTAGTCACAAATGCTAAATAACTTTAACGCTAAGATAAAGGAGAGAGTAATTCATTTGCTAGATAAAGGTCTTATGTATTTCATATCTCTAAGTCAGGCTTATTATTGTAAGTAAATCTCTCTGGTGTGTATTAAGTTATTTGCACCTATATATTTTAGAATTTGTCTTATTGTAGCTAAATAAATGGCTGTTTGCATTAATAATATATCCAACTTCTGATATTTTATTGTGTTATTTTAATGCGAGTAAAGTTAATTTTAAAGGTATATATTTTATGTAAAGAATATTATAACAGCATAAGCGTGTATAATTTGATTCATAATCTGGTCTCTACATAAATATATTGCAATGTGTATATAAATTTTAACTAATCTAAAGAATTTAGGAATAAATATTAAAGGGACATGAAACCCAAATTTTTTCTTTCATGATTTAGAAAGAGCATGCAATTTTTTTTTATATTATTTTATTTTATCCAACAGTGAGTACAAGTTCACAATAAAGAAAAAACAACATATTATTATGCTTCATCGATATAAGGCAATATTAGAGTAAGACAACAGTGAGAAAAAGGAAAAAAAGCAAAAATAAAAAAACCATAGCAGTCTTACAAGAAAGAAAATAATTGTATATTACATCTCATATACCAATTAGCTGAACTATTCAGTTTGTCTTAGTAACTCAGTGTTGGAATTTTTGCATATTTTTCTCTTATATGTTAGATCCATAATGTAATGTCTTATCTGTAAGTAAGCAAAGAAATCTTTGTTTACCAGATTATAATCTTCCCTCAATTGTGCAAAAGATTTGACACATTTTCTATCCTGATCAATTAGATAAATAATTCTGTCCAATCCATTGTTATGCCACCTATTAAAAACCGGTGAGTCTAGACCAGGTTGGAAATTCGGATTTTTAGTTAAAGGGAGATACCTTGATGCCTTAGGGCATATTGAAAGAGTTTTAGTCAATCTAGACCAAGCTTTAAGTGGATTCAGAATAAATTTAAGTTCTTTAATGCTTATTGGAAGATCTCTGGGTTCCAAGTGTGCCAAGGCCAATAATGAGTAAGGTTCACAAATATTAGACTCTAAGTCAACATTTAGAACATAATTCTTATTAGAAAACCAATCTGCTACTATGCGGACTAAAAAACAGAGATTATAGAATCTTAAATTTGGGAGTGCCAAACCTCCCATCTCTCTTAGTACTGTTAATTTGGAAAGGGCTATCTTAGCTCTTTTCCCTTGCCAAATAAATTGGCCAATTGATGAGTTTAACGACCGTATATCTCTCTCAAACAAAATTAGGGGGACATTTTGCAAAATGTAAAGCAATTTTGGAAGGAGAACCATCTTAAATAAGGCTGTACGACCAGAAATTGACAGAGGTAAGTTTTGCCAGATTTTAAGCCTTTCTTTAATATATGCTAGGATTGGGGTTATGTTCACCTTATAGAGATCTTTTAAATTTATTGGGATTTTAATTCCTAAATATTTCATAGATTCCGTTACCACTCTAAAGGGTATGTCTGTTATGCTGGTTTTATTTTTCCTAAGCCAAATTAACTCAGATTTGGTGGCATTTACTTTGTACCCTGAGAATATCCCAAACTGATCAGTGATACGCAGAAGTTTTGGGATATTTTTTTCTGTATTAGAAAGATATATAAGTAAATCATCTGCATATAATCCAATTTTTATTTCGTGATTTTGAATTTTTATACCTTCGAGCGAGCGCCTAATCTGAATTGCTAAGGGTTCTATGGCTAAATCAAATAGGAGCGGGGAGAGAGGACAGCCCTGACGAGTGCCCCTCTTCAATGCAATCGAAGAAGTAATATCATTATTAATAATCAGATTTGTAAAGGAATGGTTGTATATATTCTCCACGAATTTAGGAAAATTACCCCCAATCCCAAACTTTGTTAAAGAGAAAATTAAATGTTTATGGATTACTAAATCAAAGGCTTTTTCCGCGTCAAGTGATAAGATAGCCATGTCAGGGGGATCCTCCCTCCCCACCCCTTGAGAAGATGTTCTTTGTATATATTCCATAGTAACTAGTAGTTCTCTGATTTTTGCTGAAGAATTACGGTTATTGATAAAGCCAGCTTGGTCCGGATGGACTACTGTAGTTAAGATAGGTTGAAGTCTTTTTGCTAGAATAGAGGAGAGAATTTTGTAGTCTGAATTTAACAGTGCAATAGGTCTATAAGACTCTTTGCATGTAGGGTCCTTCCCCTCTTTCAAGATCAGAGTGGTAAGTGAAGATGCGAAAGAGGAGGAAGCCTGTTTATGTTTAATAAAAATATCATTGTAAAGGTTGCCCAGATATGGCGCTATCACTGGTATTAGAATTTTATAAAACTCGTTGGGCAATCCATCCGGGCCAGCTGCCTTACTTATGGGAAGTTTGGTGACTATTATTCCAATTTCTTCTAGTGAGATAGGTGCATTGAGTCTGGCAATCTCCTCAGGAGTGGCCGTAGGAAAGTTGATTTTGCTACAGAAATCTGTCGCTTTGTTTATATCAAATTCTTTACTAGTGTACAGTTGTTGAAAATACTGGTAAAATACCCTAGATATTTCTTCTGGGTTAATTAAAGATTTCCCATTATGTTGAATTCTGTTAATATGAAGTTTTTTATTCTCATTTTTAATTAATCTATTTAACATTTTGCCAGACTTATTACCAAATTTATGCAATTTGGCTTGCATCCTAAGCTCAGTGTTTGTTGCCTGTGTTAGATAAAAGGTATCTCTTGCTGCCTTAGCTCGTACGTATCTTGCCCAATTGAAGGGCGTTCCATCTAGTAGGTAATGATTGTAGGAATTAATCAATGAGTTACAAACTTCCCTTTCTCTTGCCCTCCTTCTTTTATTTTGGATCGCCGAGTATGCCATAATTTCTCCTCTGAGAACTGCTTTAGCAGTTTCCCAGAAAATATCAGAGCGTTCAACGTAATTGTTATTAAATTGAGCGTATTCATTGAATGTGTTCTTAAGCCATTCTTTAAATTTGAAATCATTGTAAAAGTGGTAAGGAAAAAAGAATCGATGATTCTTTGAACTCTGTTGGGTAATATTAAATTCGAGGGTAATAGGCCCATGATCCGATAAGAAGATAGGCGTTATCTCGGACTTAACTGTTATAGGACTTAGGTGATCCCCGATTAGAAACAGGTCAATCCTAGACAATGTTTTGTGCACCTTAGATAGGCAGGTAAAGTCCTGAGTGTCAGGGTTCTGATATCTCCAAATATCGCGCAGAGAAAGGGTCTGTTTAATATTATTGATTATTTTGCGCTCAAGATTATCTTTTTTCTGTTTCAAACATTTAGTGTTTTTCCTAAGTCTGTCTATGGGACATTGGGGGGCCATATTAAAGTCCCCCCCCACAATTAGATGTCCTTCAGTTCTCAGAAGGAGCTTTGTTTGTAATACGTCCCAAAATTCAGGATCAATTTTGTTTGGCCCATAGACATTGCAAATTGTATATTTTGCCTGACCTATTTTCACCTTAACCAGGACATACCTCCCCCCAGAATCGGCCTCAGAGTCCAGAATCTCCACTTGGAGTTTTTTGCCTATGAGTATTGCTACTCCTCTCTTCTTTCCTACACTCGGGGCTATAAAAACTTCTCTTACCCAAGATGATTTTAATTTTAGTGATTCCTCTAAGTTTAAGTGAGTTTCCTGTAATAGACCAATATCCGTCTGAGTTTTTCGTAGGTGTGCCAGAATTGCTTTGCGTTTAATAGGGGAAGAAATTCCCCCTACGTTCCATGATACAATTTTAAATTTTTCCGAATTTTGTGTCATTTTTCTCTAACATATATAGGAAAGGTAAAAAAAGAAAAAGAAACAACAAAAAAAAAAAAAAAAAAAAAAAAAAAAAAAGGAAGAAACAAAAAAAGGGGGAGGGGGGAGGAGTTGGGGGAGGGGAGGGGTCCCATTTTCCCCCAGGATTACCATCGCCATAACCTGCTTCTAGAATTAATACCATATAAAAGAGAAAAAAACAGCATGGAGCCACTTGTGTAAAGTCGTTAATCATAATTTGTCCCTATGTCTAACCAGCAAGAGACTTAAGAAGGTTTTCAGCTATTTGAACATCTTCAGTAATATGTGTTGTTCCATTCAATATCACTTTCAATTTTGAGGGGTAAATCAGAACCGCCCTATACCCTTGTTGTATAAATTTTGAACAAATCGGGGATAATTCCCTTCTTTTTAAAGCAGTGTCTGCCGAAAAGTCTTGGAAAATCATAATTTTATTGCCCTCTATCATAATCGGTTGATTCTTTCGTGAATACTGTAACAAAAGGTCTTTATCCTTATAATTAAGGAGTCTGGCTATAACCGGCCGATTTCTGCTACTGTTATTACCTTCTGATCGAGGGGGGCCTATCCTGTGGGCTCGCTCTACTATCATCGGGGGGTATGAGGAGGGAATTTTTAAAGCTTTAGTGAGAGTATCGGATATGAAAGTATCAAGGTTTTCAAATTGTTTAGTTTCAGGCAGACCAATTATTCTAAGGTTATTCCGTCGTGAACGGTTTTCAAGGTCCTCTAGTCTATTCATGATTTTTTGTAGTTTTTTATCAGCATTCTCAATTTTGGAATTATGAATAATTGTTTGATCTTCCAGATCCGATACTCTCTGTTCTACTTCTTGGAGTCTGTTTGAAAATTGCCGCACCTCTTGGGTTAAGGAGGAGATATCATTCTTAATTTCGGTTTTGAGGGTTTCAAAATTAGGAGTAAGTGCTTCAGCAATATTGGTCACTAATGTCTGCATGTTAGGGTTTTCTGGCATTATTGCTAAATTTATAAGACTTGTTTGTTCGATACCTGGTTCTGGTGGATTCTTAATTTTTCGATCTCTATGCCTTCCTGTCATATTTGGGGAAGTATATTTTGGGGAGTTGGAAAGATATTTATCCATATACCGTGTGATTGTGATTTATAAGGTGTTGAATCGGGGAGGAGAAAAAAAAAAAAAAAAAGGGGGGGGGAGGGGATAGTGAAAGTGAATGTGTGGTAAAAAAAATTAATATTGGGGGGGAGTGATAGTGTACCAGTGGGGAAAGTGAAGACCCAGTATGAGGGGGCTGCAAGAGCCCGGGGGGTGCACTTGCAAAGAAGAAAACAACAAAAAAGATAATCTAAGTGAGTTTATAGTGAAAAGGTTAATTATTGATAGTTTATGTGGGAAATTGAGATTATCGTGAGTAGTGATAGAGTGAGTTTATTACGGCAGCAGGGAAATATTCCTCCCAACTCCCTGGGTTAAGAAAAAGCTAAATAACAGTAAAGCGAGAATTTTTAAATAACTCAAATAGTGAGAAAGTAATGCAAGTTATCTCCACTTATTTGTAGAGTTTAAGGTTAAGATATAACTATAAATGTAGGGTATAGGGTTATGAGCACATTTCTTTTCCTCCCTTCTCCTCAAAAGAGAGAAAAAAAAAAAAAAAAAAAAAAAAAGGGAAAAAAGAGATGACCAAAATTTGCAAAATAAGTAAATATGTACCAAATGTTCTCCCTACTTTCTGTAAGAATAAATGCAAAGATGAATACAATAACAAGAGCTCTGTTCTAATAGGTAGATAACTAGGCTTTGGGGCGAGATTTTAGTACCCAAATCTAACTTCAAAAAATAGGTATTTATATAATTTCTAGGAGGTACTATAAGGGCCCAAGGCAATTAAGCATTGGTTTTAATAGTTAGTATTGTAAATGTAAATCACATCAGCAATCATAATTACTAACTTAACAGAAATAAAATATATAAATGCAGCCAAAGAAAACCAAACTCATAGAACCTATTATTATTTTAGTTACAATTGAAATTTAACCATTATTCCTTTCCCCTTCCTCCCTCTCCCTTCCCTCTAAGGGGAAGAGTCAACTTCCACACTTCTAGGAAGAGGAAGAAAGAAAAAAAAAAAGAAAATACTCTTGACAAATGTCTCTTTCAAAGCATTAGTCTTCTGATAAATCCCATAAGGAAAGAGGGTTTTATTTTATCCAAAGTCTCAGTTTTCCACAGTATGAGCTTGTAAGCAGGGAGAAACAGGACATATAAAATGTTATTGCTATATTAAGCCTTCCGATATTTCACTTCCTTGCTTCCTTGAATTATGTAGGCTATTAAGTAAGTAAGTACTCCTCTTCTGTTTCCCCTTTCGTATATTGGTTTATATGAGCAGTCATTTACAGCTTGAGGATAAGGTGTTCCTAAGGTTAAGCCTGACTATGCGACCAATGTTCACAATTTAATTAGGAATTAGTTTCGCCGTCTGGACACAGCTGCACAGTGAAACTTACCCTCGCCTCCGCACACCCGTCATCCCTCTATTGAAGTTTAAAGAGCCGGAATAGTTGCAGCGGTGCCGGTAAGGAGCAGGTACTCTGGAAGCCACCTTATAGACAACCCGGTGTCCAAGGATTCTTTGCGCTGACAGCGTATCCCGCACCCCTCTCACGCAGCACCGGTGGGAGAGGGGGGGGGGGAGGACAGAGGCAGGGGAGCTGCGGTAATCCGTCTCGTATCTCTCGCTGATCTTGTTATCCAGCGAGACTCTCAATGCCTCCTCCCACGCAACTTCGGTGGGGGAGGGGGCAGCATACGTACCGCTAGGTCCACCGGGGCAGAGGTACCTGTTCAAACAGTCCGTGGTCTTCCTGTCTCTCTCAAGAAACCGGCAGGTACAGCAAGGCAAGTTTTGAAGTCGAGACGGGTGCGGAGGGGAGGGGGGTCTTTTAGTTCCGGCAGAATATTGCCAAGTCCGTGTAGCGAAGGCTGGAGCAGGGGAGAATTCAAATGTTTGGAACCCTTTACTTTACTTTTTCCCCTTATATTTCACTCTTATCAGGTAGTCCCCAAAGAGGGGTATATTTTCTGTTTGCTATTGGCAGTTCAGTAGTGTAGATATAAGCAGGTTATGTGTCTGTTCTGCAGCAAGGCAGTGGGTTGGATTTCCACTGCAGGGCACCGGAGGAGTTGATAGAACCTGTCCAGGTAGCAGCCCCAGGTAGTGGGGAGGCGCGAAATTCCTGCCGCCAGGTGCTGTGAGACTGGAGGGAAGCTCAGCAATCAGGACCTTGCTCCTCCTCCACCAGGTGCCTCGAGTATCTAGCAAGAGCATGCAATTTTAAACAACTTTCTAACTTACTTCTATTATCTAATTTGCTTTATTCTCTTGATATTCTTTGCTGAAAAGCATATCTAGATAGGCTCAGTAGCTGCTGATTGGTGGCTACACATAGATGCCTTGTGTGATTGGCTCACCTATGTGCATTGCTATTTCTTCAACAAAGGATATATAAAAAAATGAAGCAAATTAGATAATTGAAGTAAATTGGAATGTTGTTTAAAATTGTATTCTCTACCTGAATTATGAAAGAAAAATGTTGGGTTTAGTGTCACTTTAATTTCAATTGTTTTGTACATACATTTAATTGCAGGTTATTTTAAAGAATAAATAAATTGTATTATAACCCTGCTATATACTGACAGATGGCTAAGTAAAAACATATCAATAAACCAGATGTTTATCAAATTAAAAATAAGAAGGCACCTATATATCCCTCAGTCAATACTGCTGACTGTGGAGACTTACCACCTCCTTTAGAGATAGAGAGGATTGAGTGAAAATTGCGCTATCCACTGTCTCAGTATTTATGAACACAGTGGAAGTCAGTGGAGTCTGCAAAAACCACGTGACAGCAGCGGTTCCATAAACAGAAACAGGGCGAGTAAAACAGTGCCAAATATGAAAGGATTAGAGTAAACGTCATAACAAAATGGCACCTAACAATGCTGTATCCGTACAGTAAAAACGGAAAGCGGCGTCACAGTGATAAACACAAAGAAAACTATGCTTAAAAACTCCTACATAAGCAGCTTGATAAAAATAAAGAATAGCCCTTCAATAAAAAAGTTAACCCATACATGCCTCAGCCCATTACTGTAAGACGGAATAAAGTAGTATAATACTAGAACAAAAGGGAAAAAGTGATGGCACTACGAGTGTTGTTTCCTAGATAGATAATATGTATTAATACAAGCAATAGTATTATCTGCAATTATTTATTGGAGAGGAAATGGTGCTGTACACATGAAGTAATTGTATTGGCAAAGATCCTGTAAACACTGGAGAAGTGTGTACATAATTAGCATTCTACAATACTTTGTTTATAAATGTTTAAAGTTGACACAAAAAATAATCATTCCCCGAAAGAAGGGGTAAAACTTAACTTTAAATATATCAAAATAAAATTACACACATAAAAACACAATGGAGCTGCAATGATGCAATATTGGGATACTTTTATTGCTACTATATCCCCAGGTGGAGTAAAGTGTTCTAGATCCCTAATAAGGTGAGTACTATAATATCAGTGTCACTTATGGGGAATAAAGACAAGTAAGTCAAAGACTGTGATAGATACACTCAGTTGTTGGCCACAATATCCTGCGGTTCATAAGAGGTTAATATGAAAGTGATTTCACAAACTTTACATGTATCTCTAATTATAGGTTTCTATTATTCCCACTATGTAATATTAAAGTGAGCCAAATGCGGAGACAACAATATGGTGGAACAACTATGGCAGATAAAGTAGGTCATAGACTGTAATAGATACACTCGGTTATTTGGCCACATTGTAATATTAAAGTGAGCCAAATGCGGAGACAACAATATGGTGGAACAACTATGGCAGATAACTATGGCAGATAAAGTAGTTCATAGACTGTAATAGATACACTCGGTTATTTGGCCACAATATCATGTGGTTCATAAGAGGTTAATGTGAAAGTGATTTCACAAACTTAACATGTATCTCTGATTATTGGTTACTATTATTCCCATTATGTTGGAGAAGCAAAATTAAATGTACCAGATGCGGAGACAATACTATAATAAAACAACATGTTTCATACAGCACGTCACTTCAGTCAAAAGTGAGATATGTTGTTCACATCAATATGGCTTGTTCTCTGCAAAGAGGCTCATGATATAAATACTGCAACAGATTATAGTACAGTATTAATAATTAAATAGGGAGTCTAGGTTGAAGTAAGTATACAGGCTATTATATATAATTTTCACATAATATATAGCGCATTGTTAGTTAGGATGTTGAGGGTTTCTCCTCATTGGTGAATATAAATAATCAACAGGATTCCCAAGCAAGCAATCCTAAATGAAGCCGTATCTACTTTAATTACAGGTAACACAATTTGTCTGCCATAACCACATGCATAATGGGGTAAGTATAATTCGGCAATTTTAGAGAATCACTTTAGCACCAATTGCTAGTTAAAAAGAAAAACTCCTCGTCCCCACTCCCCCTGACATGTTTCGCCGGTAAGCTTTATCAAAGGTGGAGCTGCAGCCTTCTTTCCAGCTTTTTGTAGGCTGGTGATCTTGTGACGTTTGATATGTAGTGCTTACTGATTGGTCCACAAATTGGGCGAGGATATGTCTACGTAATACTCCAAAGTGTCAGAGCATGTTAATAGTGGTTGCCAGGTAACGTGAGTAGCGATATCATCACTGGATGGAAATTCTTATAGCAATATTTCTGGTTATATGATGGCATAATTGTGATAACGCTAAAATACTGAACAACAAATTTAGGGGATACGTTAAAAATAAAAATATTTGCTAGGTTTCTAAGGTGTATTTTAATGGTGTTAATGGGACAATGAAAAAATAGTGCATTTTCTATATATCGATCTATGATACTGATATTTGAAAATTATTTAAGTGTATCTAAAAATGTTATGAATGCTACGTTGTGAAGTTCAAAATATGAAAAATGTGGTAGGTGCATATTGATGCTTGATATATTAAATAATGTGAAAAATAAAAAATATAGAAATAGGAGCGATATTTATTATAAAATCAAGATGATATAAGTTTTTTTTTGGTTATTGTATGTGATGGGGAAAACACAAATTAAAAAAAGGAGAGAGTAATATTTATTATACAAATCCCCCTGACCTTAGTTTGTTGTGTTCTTGTTGTTTTTCCAAAATTGCTGTTCATATTACATTGCTAATGATATTATCCTGGTTGATGTATATTTGATTGGATTTATTATAGAAAACAGTAATAATTATTTTGCTCATTTAACCCTTTGGGATGAACAGAATCTAGCAGATATATCCATCTGCATTCAGCTTTAAAGGGACATGAAACCTACATTTTTTCTTTCATGATTTAGGAAGAACATGCTATTTTAAACAACTTTTCAATTTACTTATTTTATCTTATTTGCTTCATTTTCTTGATATCCTTTGTTTAAAAGTATATCTAGATATGCTCAGTAGCTCCTGATTGGTGGCTGCACATAGATGCCTCGTGTGATTGGCTCACACATGTGCATTGCTATTTCTTCAACAAAGGATAGCTAAAGAATGAAGCAAATTAGATAATAGAAGTAAATTGGAATGTTGTTTAAAATTATATTCTCTATCTGAATCATAAAAGAAAAATTTGGGGTTTCATGTGCCTTTAAGTAAAGCTTCTTCAACGTTACCTCCCCTAATTCCAAAGGAGATTTTTTCAATCCCCTGACATTTGAGGTATTTGGGGTTAGATTGATAGTACATCAAAAAATGTAAGGCAATAGAGGTCAGACTTTTTCCGTCTTCCAGATCTTTTTTGGAATTTTTAATATTACTGATGTGTTCTTGGAGTTTGGTTCGTAGTTTCCTGGTTGTCATTCCTTACCCTGCGGTACATGTTCCACTTGTAATCACATTAAAAAGACTAATATATATTTCAAGATCGTTTTGGACAAGTGCATAAAATGAAGAATTATATTAGCTGTTCTACTGAAAGTGTGATATGTGCACTGTTCTGCAAATGCTCAAAAATCTATGTGGGAATGACAAGCAGGAAACTACGAATGGAACCAGACTCCAAGAACACATCAGGAATATTAAAAATTCCAAAAAAGATCTGGAAGACGGAAAAAGTCAGATTTTTTGATATACCATCAATCCAACTCCAAAGACCTCAAATGTCAGGGGATTGAAAAAAATCTCCTTTGGAATTAGGGGAGGAAAAGTTGAACAAGCTTTACTTAAAGCTGAATGCAGGGGACTTCCGGTGGGCGGGCGTTGCAGGAAGAAGCAGGATTGTGGAGCTCCGTATATTTATGCTCACAAGCCTGAGATTTTGCTCAACAAATTGCCCGGAAAGCTGCATTCCTTGGCAGGGAACCACCACTACACCTGCCCGGACTAAGTAAAGCAAGGAACGCATTAGATATGCTCCCCCATTGGCAAGGAACTTTAAAAAGCCATCAGGAACAAGATCGCGGCGGCGATCAGAGTGACCGGACCTTCCTGGGTAATAAAAGAAGGGCAGGAGGGAAGATAAATCTGCCACAAATTGGCCGCAGAGATTCGAAATTCAGCTCCCAGGGATGGATGCCCGCAGCAAGACTAGCTACTGGTGAGTTACGCAACAGACTTGTCGCCACCATCTTGTGTAACAGCTCTTCTGAAAAGTGGCACATATTGAGCTCTGCAGACCCCCAAGTTCTATAAAACTATAAAGCCCCCTGTGTTATTTTTTGTTTGCTGGTGAGGGGGAGTGGGGAGAGCTTCCGATTAAGAGGACTAAAGAAACTAGCTGTCACACATCATAGCATAGAGTTCAGAAACTGCTACACGTGGATCATTACTATACAGTCTAACTATAACAGCTACAGATTGGTTTACAGCCTAGAGATACAAGCTACAGGCCCTTATAAGATTGAAATACTGCAGCATTATCTAGTCTCACATAGAAAGGCTGGGAGTTTGAGAAGTTATCCGGGTACTGTAGGGGCGGGCTGCCATAGCATCAGCATTATCTGGGCAGTTAGGAGGCTTTTGCAACAGCATTATACACAGAAAATAGTGTGGCAGAACCTGCATATTTACTTTCCTACCCCACTGCAAAGTAAAATATCTCAGACCATTGTGTACAAGAGGCCAGGGGTTTATCTATCTGTCACACTTATAGGAGACTTTTCTTGCTGGTGTTTGCTGTACCTGTGTTGTGAGTGGAAGCTGTTAGCATATATTTGATTTTACTCTGTGTCTGGACAGTTAACTAGCTGAATTGAGTGGCGACACTCCTGTGGTAAACATATAGTGTCTTCCACCCTAAACATTTCTCCACTATTGGTCCTGTCGCTAGAGCGGGTGTCAGGGCGACAACGCTTCTGCATGCAAAAATATTACACATTGTACAACAAAACAAAAGAACTGACAAGATGGCAAGCAAGCAACGTCAGCAAGACAGAAGACTCAAGAGTCAAGCAGAGGTTCACTCGCCACCATCAACCGCCTCTGAGTTGGCGGAACCATCACAGCAGGACACGCATCCAATTGTGTCCCATTTGTCTGCACTTTTTCTCCCAAAAATAGAGCAGCTGCAGACAGGGCTGGATACAATAAAAACAGACCTGAAAGTATTCTCCACGAGACTCACTACAGTTGAACAAAAGGTGGCTGACACTGAGACTCAACAGAGGGAGGCCACACTAAATGTCGCACAACTACAATGGCAAAACAAAGTTCTCCAAGACAAATTGGATGACCTAGAGAATAGGTCCAGGCGGAATATCATCCGAGTGGTGGGCCTCCCTGAATCCATTCCTGGCTCAACCCTTATTGACTTTGCAGAACAAACACTCCCAAGACTGCTGGGATTGGCCAATGCTAATATACCCTGTGTGGTTGAAAGAGCACATAGGGTGGGATCTCTTCAACAAAAAGGAGGTCAAAATGCACAACCCAGGCAAGTTATGATTATTAAGTACCTCAATTTTAAGGATAAGACATTACTTCTTAAAGCGTACAGACAAACATCAGATTTGGTCCATGAAGGATGCAAGATTCATCTATTCCAAGATTATTCTGCTGAAGTAGCTAAAAAGAGGAGAGAGTTTTCGCCCTACTGCAAAGAGCTATTACAAAACGGCGAATCCATTGCTCTTCTATATCCGGCAAGGCTCAAGATACAACAGCACATGGTTCGAAGTTCTTTGAAAACACCACTCAGCTCAAAGACTTTATGAGGACTCACAAATCACGAAGGAACAACCTACTAGAAGAAGAAGCAAATAGGATTGAAAAGGATGAGAACTGACAAGGTACTGCCCAGATATATCTATCCTATATACATTCTCAATGTGAGGACCCCACTTAGTGGGAGATGATGATATGCACAGGCTGAAGACTTTAAACTCTTACATACAGAGTTTACCATGCACAACATGGTTCCTGTTATATATCCTTTTGAAAATGTGGGGGGTGGGGGTTATTTGAATGTTTACATTGTTCTGTTTAACTGTTCTGTTTGATTTGTATTGATTGCATTGAGGCCATAACGTTACTGTGGTCGGTTCATTGTTTTTTCTGATCTATCATTATACGCTTATCCTCCAGGGGAGTTGGAGCTGGTATTCCAGGTCATACTGTATACTCAGGTAATACCCCGGGGTGTCAGGTCATATGTACTTAATCTGCAAGCATACAACACACTCATTGCGCATAGAGCGAGGGTAGAGGAATATATCAAACCATGGGAGTTCACATTTTATCTTGGAATGTAGGGGGCATTACATCGCCCATAAAGCGGAAAGCTATCCTAAAATATCTTAATTCCAAGAAAACTGATATTGCTATCTTAGAGGAAACCCATTTAAAACCTAGTGAACACCAGAAACTTAAACAGCAATGGGTTGGGGGTGTCATCTACACCCCATATGAGAGTAGCAGAGCCAGGGGGGTGGCTTTCTTGTTCAGAAAGAATCTTAACTATAAGATATCCCAAACAATTCTAGATCCCTTGGGAAGGTATGTCCTCCTTAAAATCATATTGGAGGGTCTACCCCTGATTTTGGATGGAGTGTATGGGCCACAAACTCACAAAAAAGAATTCTGGAGTGCTATGAGGATACACATTCTAAAGATGGTGGACGCGCCGGTAATCTTAGGAGGAGACTACAACATAGCACCGCAGGTGCCGGCAGACAGGTATAAAAATCCATATCGGGTATCAGCTTGCCCCAGTAGACAATACAATGTGAAGCGGGACTCTATAACATTAAATACATTTTAAAAAGCACTCCAACTTATAGATGTCTGGTGGGAGAGAAACCCTGAAACGAGAAGCTACACATGCATTACACCCACAAAAGATACATTATCACATATAGACCTCTTTCTGACATCTCCTTCCCTGAACATGAGAATTCTAGAGACCGGAATCGATAACCCGACTATTTCCGACCATGCCCCAATTACGTTTAAACTAAAAGTTGGTTCAATTAAACCACACAGAGATGGTTGGTCATTCCCTAAATATCTCTGATGCACGATGCTAATCTCAGAAACCACTTGGTAGGTGAGTGGTTGGCTTATTGCAACCTAAATAACGAGCATAGGGATAATCCACTCCTTTTTTGGGAAGCGGGTAAGACAGTACTCAGGGGGGTGGTAACCTCTTATGTTATTGCCTCCAGGAGGCAGAAATGTCTGAGGGAAGAACTACTACTAAAGCAACTTCTCAATTCACGGAATCGTTATCTATGCAACTCCACAGAGGCCAATAGACTTAAATACAAAAACATCAAATCACAAAGAGACACCTTCCTACTACAGAACGCAGCCAGAGATATAACAAGAGCACATGCTAGGTTCTATAGACAGGGAAATAAGATAGGTAAGATACTTCATAACGGCCATTAAAAATCAAAACGCTATATTAACTGACACAACGGACATACAGCAGACTTTTAGACAGTACTTCTCGGATTTATACAAGACTCAGGAAGTTAATCCTTTATGGAGAGACGCCTTTTGGGAGACTCTCATACTTCCACAGATCACAGAGAGTCAGCGTCAATTATTAAATGCCCAAGTCTCAGTAGAGGAAATTGAGAAAGCCATAGGAAACATGTCATTAGAAAAAGCACCGGGACCAGATGGACTCCCGGGGGAGTTCTACAAGCTGCTTCAAAACGAGGTGGCGGGAGCACTATCTGAGCTCTTCAACAGCATCCTGGGTGGAGAGATAATGGGTTCTGGGAGATTCACCGAAGCCAATGTTAGTTTGATACCCAACCAGATAAAGATCCTCTTAGTCCAGCTTCATACAGGCCGATTTCACTTATGAACTCGGACTACAAAATCTTAACAAAAATCCTAGCAGATAGGTTAGCGTTAATTTTACCAGATATTATTCATGACAATCAGATGGGATTCATTAAGGGTAGGTCAGCAGTAAAAAATGTTAGAACGCTCCAATTCCTCTTAACACACTATTGGAATAAAAAATCGCAGAGGCGGGTTGCAGAGATAGACGAAGCTTGCATGCTTCTTGTAGACGCAGAAAAGGCTTTTGACAAAGTCATCTGGGAGCACATGTATGTGTTCGGAATTGAGGGGCCTTTTGTTGAGGCATTACAAATTCTATACTCTAATCCACAGGCAGCGATTTTAGTTAATGGGGCTTTGTCACAACCCTTTACCTTGGAAAGAGGCACGAGGCAGGGGTGTCCCTTGTCACCCCTCCTCTTTGATTTAGCCCTAGAACCCTTGGCGACAAAAATTAGATCAGAAACTGAGGGTCTCAGAGAGGGAACAACTACTCTCCATCTATCACTTTTCGCAGACGACATGGTCCTTTATGTGCAAAATCCTAGCTCTAACATCCCTAAACTAATGGTGTATTATCACCGACTTTAGCCAAATATCTGGCTATAAAATGAACACTGATAAGACAGAACTCATCTGGCTGACTAATAGCAACGAAGTGCCTGACTTTCAGTATAATTTTAAATTAGCAGGGAAATCCTTCAGGTATCTGGGGTTGGAATTGTCATTAAACCCCGCAGACTGGTATGTAGCCAACTATACTCCACTAAAAAGAGAAGCCACTGACCTAGTAACTCACTGGGCAAAGCTTCCGCTTTCAATCTCAGGCAGGGTGGGTCTCATTAAAATGATCCTGTTCCCCAAAATTTTGTATAAGTTGCAAATGTTACCATTGGTAATTAGTAAAGAGGATCTGACATTCTGGAACTCCTTGTTTTTCTCTTTTATCTAGGCCAATAAAAAACATAGAATTAAATCAGACAGAATGAAAAGCACTGTTGACTCTGGGGGTA
Source organism: Bombina bombina (assembly GCF_027579735.1). Taxonomy (NCBI): domain Eukaryota; kingdom Metazoa; phylum Chordata; class Amphibia; order Anura; family Bombinatoridae; genus Bombina; species Bombina bombina. The sequence continues at coordinate 1,240,029,256 of NC_069499.1, forward strand.
TGGCTGTGCCTGATATTGAGCTGTACAGCTGGGTGACTCAAGCTAAATACGTACTGGACTGGCTAACAGGGGGAGACCACTTTACCATTCCTGACTTAGAGCGTCAACTCACGAACCCATGGTCACTAGATATGCTGCCACATCTGCAATCCACAAAGGTAGATAAACATCTTTTCACAACATGCATTAATCCAACAAACACTATAAGCATGGAGGAGAATTTGTAACAAATTGCAGTTCAAACATGAAACATCCACATACATCCCACTGCAAGGGAATCCTAATTTAATTCCAGGGATGACCACACAAATCTTTAGAAATTGGGAAACTCGAGGGTTGAATGTGGTATCTAAGCTCCTAGAGGGAGACGGGAAGATGATACACACATTCGCATACTTACAAGACAAATATGCTTTACCGCGATCACACCACTTCGCATATCTCCAGGTGAGGCATTATGTAGCTGAACTCCTGGGCTCTGATGCTTTTCTGGGGAGTGAACACATTATTTATCAGTTATGCACCCTATATGCACAAGGGAACACATCAATCACTCCGATTTACAAATCACTGACAAAAGCAAACAATGAGAACACATATCAGTGAGAGATGGTCCACATTGCTGAACACTGAGGTCTCTGCAACTCAAGTTAAGCATAGTATACATAGGGTACAACATGCCACACTGTCTATGGATCATAGGGAGTCCCATACCAAACTACTGGAGATGGCGTATATCACGCTCAAATTATATAAAACCATGGGCGCGATCCGATATAGGTCGTAGTTTGCGGCGCAAGCGAGGGAACCCCCGCCGCCCGTAGTTTCAGCTCGCAACTCGAGCTATCCAATATACCCCGCCGGCAATTGCTAAAGTGCCGTAAGTCGGATAAACTAGCGATGTCCATAAATCTGCGTAAGTACAAATTTCTGGAGTCGCCAGTGACTTACAGGACTTTAGAAACTGCCGGCGCCTACAAAACCTGACTAAGTTATTAAATCTCCCGTACTGTCTAACACGCCTCCCAAACATAGCCCGACACGTATACCCCTCTATCCGCTATCCCCCCTCACTCTCCTAATAATAAAAAATGTATTAACCCCTAAACCGCCGCTCCCGGACCTCGCCGCCACCTACATTAACTACCCCCTAATCTGAGCCCCTTACACCGCCGCCACCTACATTACCTACCCCCTAATATGAGCCCCTTACACCGCCGCCACCTACATTACCTACCCCTAATGTGATCTCCTTACACCGCCGCCACCTACATTAACTACCCCCTAATGTGAGCTCCTACCCCGCCGCCATCTACATTACCTACCCCCTAATGTGAGCCCCTTACACCGCCGCCACCTACATTACCTACCCCCTAATGTGATCTCCTTACACCGCCGCCATCTACATTACCTACCCCCGAATGTGATCTCCTTACACCGCCGCCACCTACATTACCTACCCCCTAATGTGAGCCCCTTACACCGCCGCCACCTACATTAACTACCCCCTAATGTGAGCTCCTACCCCGCCGCCATCTACATTACCTACCCCCTAATGTGAGCCCCTACACCGCCGCCATCTACATTACCTACCCCCTAATGTGAGCCCCTTACACCGCCGCCACCTACATTAACTACCCCCTAATGTGAGCTCCTACCCCGCCGCCAGCTATATTTAAATTATTAACCCCTAATCTAATCCCCCTATACCGCCACCACCTATATTATATTACTAACCCCTAATCTAATCCCCCTATACCGCCGCCACCTATATTAAATTATTAACCCCTAATCTAATCCCCTACACCACCGCCAGCTATATTAAATTAATTAACCCCTAATCTAATCCCCCTATACCGCCGCCACCTATATTTAATTATTGACCCCTAATCTAATCCCCCTATACCGCCTCCACCTATATTAAATTAATTAACCCATAAAATACTAAACTATCTCTACCACTAAACCTAAGTCTAACCCTACAAATAGCCCTGAAAAGGGCTTTTTGCGTGGCATTACCCCAAAGTAAACAGCTCTATTGCCAGCCCTTAAAAGGGCTTTTTGCGGGGCTTTGCCCCAAAGTAACCAGCTCTTTTACCAGCCCTTAAAAGGGCTTTTTGCGGGGCATTGTCACAAAGTAAACAGCTCTTTTGCCTCTTATCTAAATCCCCCTACACCGCCGCCACCTATATTAACTATATTACCCCCTAATCTAATCCCCCAACACCGCCGCCACCTATATTAACTATATTAACCCTAATTATATTAGGGTTAATATAGTTATATTATATATGTATTAAGTATAATAACGGTAGACAAAAAGAGGGGAAGTAAGGGCGCTAAAAGCTTAAGATACCTCTTATAAGCTGACAAATATTTATGACCAGGAACGCTAAATAAAATGTATATACATATTTAATAAACAGTCAAAAAATGAAAAGTTAAAAATCAATCAAACATATATCTCTAAAACATCGGGACGTCTCCCTGTATATCTATTGAAAGTGCAGTGTGCCAATAAAACAAATATAACAATCTAAAAATATATTGCAATATGAAAAGTTCAGAATCCAAATGCCAGAGTGCGATAAAGTGGTAGATACTGCATATAAAGAAAGTTCACTCCTTAGGATATTGCCGTTATAGTATTAGCAAAGTCTCAGATTGTAGTTTTCGGTCTTAGATAACTTAAATACGTCTGTACCTTATCTCAGATGTCTGGTATATTGTTTTACTCGTAGCCAGTCTGTGTTAGTTAGCCTTCGTGTGTGTTCCTCGATGATTCGGCGTCTGACGTCACTACTTCCGACTCGTGGGCTCGTCTCTATCCGGCCAACCAGAAACCACCGTGAATTCCTGTAAGATACTCTGCTTTTCTCCGAATATGAGTCGGCTCTCTATGGTCACAATTACAGTTGGAGATTGCTCTTAGTGCTGTTGATTAATACTTTTCTATATGCTGATGGTTGATCCTCAGAGTTTAGTATATGGTACTAGTTTCGTTTCAACGCATTTCACTCCTTTCAGAGCTTTATCAAGAATAACTAGCCCATATTCTCCTCCTTCTTTTAAAGAGACTTCTTTATTCTCATTGGTCAGTCTTTTACAGGTATTAAAGGTGGTATTTTTCTTTACATTTCCAATAAGGAGAACATTTTTTGGCACCTTCTATTTTAAGGTGGAAGATTTGTAATGTCTACTATCTTAGTGACACTTTTATCATGTTATTATTTGTTTCTTTCCTTATGGTTTATATTCCTTAATGGAGGTGCCCATAGAATAGTATTATTACAGTATCTATTACCCACTCTATCAGTTGATCTCTGGTAATATATTTTATTAAAAATTGATAATATAATAAAAGGATCCTAAATACATCAAGCAATCCTAAATATAAAACACAGTTCTGTATATTCAAAGACTTCAGTTTCTAGGAAAAAAGTTGTGTGAAATGATGGAATGGGGATTAACTCTATTCATATTACGGTTTAGATTTATGCCATATTTTATCTCTACAAGAAATATATATAATCTTTAGTCTAAAAGAAATGGGGATACATCCATTTCGGAGTTTAAGCCTTTAGGGTTTAGTGTATCATATTTGAATATTAATTCAGCCTCCTTAATTAACAAACTTTTTTTCAATGTTTCCCTGGCTCCAGTGTTTTTTTATTGTTTCAATTCCCCAGTATGTTAGATCCTTCATTCTCCTTTTATGGACATTTTAAAATGTTTATATAGATATGTATCTTCCACCCCTTTCTCAATACTCCTTAGGTGTTCCCTGATTCGATCCCTGATGGCTCTTTTCGTTTCTCCAATGTAAAATAAATTACATGTGCATTTCAACACATATATTGCACATGTATGTGTGCACCTAATTAACTCCTTTATTTGGAAGATTTCTTGGGGATTTCTTGGGAGTTATTAAACTTGATTTCTTTAATTTTTTTGCTATGACCACAGGCCTTACAGGAATAGCATGGGAAGAAACCCATTGGTTTGAAACCAGATAGATCTTTTTGTATCGTCAACCTTTTTTTTTATAATTCTGTCTTTTAAGTTCACTAGGGGCTAAAATTGATTTTAAGTTTGCAGCTTTTTCCTCCTAAAATACTATCTTCTTTCAGGATATGCCAATGTCTTTTTATAATCCTCTTTATCAAGTTGTGGTCTGCATTGTACTCTACTCTATAATAAAGGGTACTTTAATCAACTCATCATCAGCATCTTTGGTTTTAACTTTATATGTTAACAAAGTCTCCCTCTCAGTATTCCTAGCCCTTTGTATAGCTTTTTTGGTGTGCTCTTTATTATAGCCTCTAGAATTAAATCTCTCTTCTAAGATCTCAACCTGTTGTTCAAAGTCCATCAATCTTGAGCAGTTTTTCCTAATTCTTAGGCATTGGCCCACAGGAATGTTCTCTTTCCATGTATTCAAGTGACAACTTTCAGCGTGAATATAGGTATTTCAGTCTACCTTTTTGAAGTGTGTTTTTGTTTCTATAGTGTTATTGATAGTCATTATTTCCAAATCCAGAAATGTTATTGAAGTTCTACTATAATTATAAGTAAAAGTTAAACCATATGTGTTACTATTCATTTTGTCAAAAAGTGCTGCAAGTCCAGATTCTGATCCTTTCCATACAAACAGAAGGTCATCAATCGGAATTAAGGTAAGAAAATATGATTGGCTGATTCAATCAGCCAATCAGATTGAGCTCGCATTCTATTGGCTGTTCCGATCAGCCAATAGAATGCAAGCTAAATCTGATTGGCTGATTTAATCAGCCAATCAGATTTCTTACCTTAATTCCGATTGGCTGATAGAATCCTATCAGCCAATCGGAATTCGAGGGACGCCATCTAGGATGACGTCATTTAAAGGATAATTAATTTGTCGTTCAGTCGTCGGGCCAGCTGGATGTTCCACGTAGGAGGTCGGAAGAAAGAAGATTGAAGATGCCGCTTGGAGAAAAACTTCGCCCCGATGGAGGACCTCTTCTTTACCGCTTGGATGAAGACATCGCTGGGATGGAAGACTTCTTCTTTGCCGCTTGGATGAAGACATCGCCGGATGGAAGACTTCTTCTTTGCCGCTTGGATGAAGACATCGCCCGGATTGGATGAAGAGTTTGGCCCGGCTGGGTGAAGACGACTCAAGGTAGGGAGATCTTCTGGGGGTTAGTGTTAGGTTTTTTTAAGGGGAGTTTGGGTGGGTTAAGAGTAGGGGTATGTGGGTGGTGGGTTTTAATGTTGGGGGGTGGTATTGTGTTTTTTTTACAGGCAAAAGAGCTGATTACTTTGGGGCATGCCCCGCAAAAAGCCCTTTTAAGGGCTGGTAAAAGAGCTGGTTAATTTTTAATTTAGAATAGGGTAGGGCATTTTTTTATTTTGGGGGGCTTTATTATTTTATTAGGGGGCTTAGAATAAGTGTAATTAGCTTAAAATTCTTGTAATCTTTTTTTATTTTTTGTAATTTAGTGTTTGTTTGTTTTTGTAATTTAGTTTAGTGTATTTAATTGTATTTTAGTTTAGATATTTGTAGTTTATTTAATTTATTGATAGTGTAGGTGTATTTGTAACTTAGGTTAGGATTTATTTTACAGGTAAATTGGTAATTATTTTAACAAGGTAGCTATTAAATAGTTATTAACTATTTAATAGCTATTGTACCTAGTTAAAATAAATACCAAGTTACCTGTAAAATAAATATAAACCCTAAAATAGCTACAATGTAATTATTAATTATATTGTAGCTATCTTAGGGTTTATTTTATAGGTAAGTATTTAGATTTAAATAGGAATATTTTAATTAATAATATTAATATTAATTAGATTTATTTTAATAAGAATTTAGTTAGGGGTGTTAGAGTTAGATAGGGTTAATATAGTTAATATATATATATATATATATATATATATATATATATATAATATATATATACATAATATAATAACTATATTAACTATATTAACCCTAATATAATTAGGGTTAATATAGTTAATATATATAATATAATAACTATATTAACCCTAATATAATTAGGGTTAATATAGTTAATATAGGTGGCGGCTGTGTAGGGGGATTAGATTAGGGGTTAATGTATTTAATATAGGTGGCGGCGGTGTAGCGGGATTAGATTAGGGGTTAATACATTTATTATAGGTGGGGGCGGTGTAGGGGGATTTAGATTAGAGGCAAAAGAGCTGTTTACTTTGTGACAATGCCCCGCAAAAAGCCCTTTTAAGGGCTGGTAAAAGAGCTGGTTACTTTGGGGCAAAGCCCCGCAAAAAGCCCTTTTAAGGGCTGGCAATAGAGCTGTTTACTTTGGGGTAATGCCACGCAAAAAGCCCTTTTCAGGGCTATTTGTAGGATTAGACTTAGGTTTAGTGGTAGGGATAGTTTAGTATTTTAGGGGTTAATTAATTTAATATAGGTGGCGGCGGTATAGGGGGATTAGATTAGGGGTTAATAATTTAATATAGGTGGCGGCGGTATAGGGGGATTAGATTAGGGGTTAATAATTTAATATAGGTGGCGGCGGTATAGGGGGATTAGATTAGGGGTTAATAATTTAATATAGGTGGCGGCGGGGTAGGAGCTCACATTAGGGGGTAGGTAATGTAGGTGGCGGCGGTGTAGGGGCTCACATTAGGGGGTAGGTAATGTAGATGGCAGCGGTGTAGGGGCTCACATTAGGGGGTAGGTAATGTAGATGGCGGCAGGGTAGGGGCTCACATTAGGGGGTAGGTAATGTAGATGGCGGTGGTGTAGGGGCTCACATTAGGGGGTTATACATTTAATGTAGGTGCGACGGGGTCCGGGAGTGGCGGTTTAGGGGTTAAACACTTTATTAGGGATGCGGCGGGGGATCGCGGTTGACAGGTAGATAGACATTGCGCATGCTTTAGATGTTAGGTTTTATTTAGCAGTTTGCGGTTAACAGGTAGATAGACATTGCGCATGCGTTATGTGGTTTTAGTTTGCAGCTAGTTTAGGGAGTTATGGGGCTCCAATACAAAGCGTAAGGCTTACTACGCCTGCAATTTGTGGCAAGGTGAAAATGGAGTAGGATTTCTCCATTTTCGCCACGTAAGTCCTTACGCTGTATATTGGATACCAAACTGCGCTGGTTTGGTATACCTGTCTATGGGCCAAAAAACTTCGGCCGAAGGCAGAAATATACGAGCGAAACTTCTATGTTACGCTGTATATGTGATACCAAACCAGCGCAAATTTTGGCGTTGCCAGCTTTTGCGGGCGACGATTTATATCGGATCGGGCCCCTGGGAGGCAGAATCTTCAGGGACCTGCCCAAAATGTGCTCAACTCAATGCGGACCTACTACACATGATCTGGGCATGCCCTAAGCTGACTAGATTTTGGGGGATGACTCAATATTGGTTGAGATCCATTGGAATCTCATTAGCTACACTGACGATTCGATCAGTTGTTTTTCTGGACTGTCAGAACCTAAGCAAAACAAATACTCAATTCGCTCACATTGTTATTATAAAGGCAAGAAAAGTTGTCCTTAAAAATTGGTTAAACCATGAGGCCCCAACTCTAAAACAGTTAAAGAGAGAAGTGCATCAACAAATGCTATACGAGCAGGCAGATACACTGGGAGATGTCCAGAAACACACGAAACGCTTCATGGGCAAGTGGGAGGTCTATTTGCATACATTAGAACAGAACCAACAAATACAAGTATTATACCCGATTCGCAACACCGACTACATTCTTGAGGCACAGCTAAGGGGGGAGTGGCAGCTTGACTTTGATGGATATGTTCCTTCCCTAAGAACTAGGTATTAATATACCCCAAAGCAGAGAGAAACAATGACACCCAGGGGAGGGGATTGGTGGAGATGGTGAGGGACGGGAAGACTTACAGGAAATAGAAAATGAAGACATATGTTAGTTCAATTCATTGACTTTTATCTTCTTTTCTCTCTTTTATTGATATTGCATTTCTCTAAATGATAATGTTGTTTATACCTTTTCATTATTAACCTATGATGTCAGTTTTACACTCAATGGAATGAAAATGATGTATGTTCTTTGAATAAATAAAGATTTTTAAAAAAAAAAGCTGAATGCAGATGGATATATCTGCTGGATTCTGTTCATCCCAAAGGGTTAAATGAGCAAAATAATTATTACTGTTTTCTATAATAAATCCAATCAAATATACATCAACCAGGATAATATCATTAGCAATGTAATATGAACAGCAATTTTGGAAAAACAACAAGAACACAACAAACTAAGATCAGGGGGATTTGTATAATAAATATTGCTCTTTTTTTAATTTGTTTTCCCCATCACAGAAAATAACCAAAAACAAACATATCATCTTGATTTTATAATAAATATTGCTCCTATTTCTATATTTTTTATTTTTCACATTATCTAATATATCAAGCATCAATATGCACCTAGCACATATAACGTTATTTTAGTAAGCACCTTCCTTTCCCTTTGTTCTCTATTAATCAGATAATTATTCACCTATTTTTCATATTTTGAACTTCCCAACATAGCACTCATAACATTTTCAGATACACTTAAATAATTCATTTTCAAATATCAGTACCGTAGATCGATATATAGAAAAAACACTATTTTTCCATTGTCCCATTAACACCATTAAAACACACCTTAGAAACCTAGCAAATATTTTTATTTTAAAAGTATCCCCTAAATAAAATGTAGCATTAATAAATAAGACCGTTTCCTTTGTTGTTCAGTATTTTAGTGCTAACACAATTATACCATCATATAACCAGAAATATTGCTATAAGAATTTCCATCCAGTGATGATGATATCGCTACTCACGTTACCTGGCAACCACTTTTAACATGCTCCGACACTTTGGAGTATTACGTAGGCATATCCTCGCCCAATTTGTGGACCAATCAGTAAGCACTACATATCAAACATCATAAGATCACCAGCCTACAAAAAGCCAGAAAGAAGTGGAGGCTCCACCTTTGGTAAAGTCTACAAGGGAAAGATGTCAGGCGGAGTGGGGATGAGGAGTTTTTCTTTTTAACTAGCAATTGGTGCTATAGTGATGCTCTAATATTGCCGAATTATGCTTACCCCATTATGCATGTGGTTATGGCAGACAAATTGTGTAGCTTGTAATTGAAGTAGATACGGCTTCATTTAGGATTGCTTGCTTGGGAATCCTGTTGATTATTTATATTCACCAATGAGGAGAAACCCTCAACATCCTAACTAACAATGCGCTATATATTAAGTGAAAATTATATATAATAGCCTGTATACTTACTTCAACCTAGACTCCCTATGCAGAGAACCAGCAGAGAACCAGCAATATTTATACGAACAACATATCTCACTTAGACTGAAGTGACGTGCTGTATGAAACATTTAATTTTGCAACTGTGTAAATATCATAATAGTTTCATTATAGTATTGTTTCCGCATCTGGTACATTTCATTTTTCTTCTCCAACATAATGGGAATAATAGTAACCAATAATCAGAGATACATGTTAAGTCTGTAAAATCACTTTCACATTAACCTCTTATGAACCGCATGATATTGTGGCCAAATAACCGAGTGTACCGTATCTATTACAGTCTATGACCTACTTTATCTTCCATAGTTTTTCCACCATATTGTTGTCTCCGCTTTTGGCTCACTTTAATTTTACATAGTGGGAATAATAGAAACCTATAATTAGAGATACATGTAAAGTTTGTGAAATCACTTTCATATTAACCTCTTATGAACCGCAAGATATTGTGGCCAACAACTGAGTGTATCTATCACAGTCTGTGTCTTAATTTATTCCCCATAAGCGACACTGATATTATTGTACTCACCTTATTATATTAACCCTGTATCACTAGGGATCTAGAACACTTTACTCCATCTGGGGATATAGTAGCAATAAACATCCCAATATTGCATCATTACTACTCCATTGTGTTTTTAAGTGTGTAATTTTATTTTAATATATTAAAAGTTAAGTTTTACCCCTTCTGTCAGGAAACGATTATTTTTTCTGTCAACTTTAAAAATTTATAAACAAAGTGTATAATACCCTGCAGCCTATTTAAATAATTCTTAGTCCCCAGGTTTAAAAAAGGAGACTGTATACTCAGTGGCGGCTGGTGACTTTTGAAGCTGGGGGAGCACTAGCCCCGCCCCTCAGATGGCTCCGCCCATTTTAATGTGTGTGTGTGTGTGTATATATATATATATATATATATATATATATATACATACATACATACATACATACACACACTCTGCCAGTTACCTTAACACATCCTTATGTACAAGGTGAGGGCAGTGTGTTATGTGTATTACTGTGTGTTGTTAAAGTTTGTGTGTGAGGAATGTACATAACTAACCTGTGTTATGCACACAACACACACAACCACATATGCACACAACACACATACCCACATATGCACACAACACACACACCCACATATGCACACAACACACACCCACATATGCACACAACACACACATATGCACACAACACACACTCCCACATATGCACACAACACACACGCCCACATATGCACACAACACACACGACACACCCACATATGCACACACACCCACATATGCAAACACACCCACATATGCACACAAAACACACACACATATGCACACAACACACACACCCACATATGCACACAACACACACACACACATATGCACACAACACACACACAAACACATATGCACACAACACACACACACCCACATATGCACACAACACACACACACCCACATATGCACACAACACACACCCACATATGCACACAACACACACACCCACATATGCACACAGCACACACTCCCACATATGCACACAACACACACGCCCACATATGCACACAACACGCACGACACACCCACATATGTACACACACCCACATATGCACACACACCCACATATGCACACAAAACACACACACATATGCACACAACACACACACCCACATATGCACACAACACACACACATATGCACACAACACACACACCCACATATGCACACAACACACACACAAACACATATGCACACAACACACACACTCATATGCATGCATACCACATATATAAATATGTATGTATATATATATATATATATATATATATATATATATATATATATATATATATATATATATATATATATATATATATATATATATATATATCACCCTTTAGTTTACTGTGGGACTTTTCATAGACCATGTATAACAAAATACTGTTACAGACTGATTGCACTGCAAATTAGGATAAAAGTAATTTGAAATATTGAAGGAAACCCCACCAGCACAAGAAAACATGCTGCACTAGTAACTTGTGGTTATTAAGCATTTTGAATGTTTTTATAAACAGCAGTACTTGAATAATTTGTTATTCCATGGATTTGATTCCTGAATACTGTAGTTAAGTCATCATTCTATTAAAACAACTTACCTTCCAACATTTCAAAATTCCAAAGAGGGACACCCTTTTAGAAAGTGTATGTGTATGTATGTATGCAATTTTCACAGCATAACAACCATTTCTAACAGGAGCATAAGGGTTAAAAAAGCATGATGAGTTCTGCTGGGAGCCTTTATGTCCTGTCCTGCATGGCAGCACACATTATTTACAGCCCTCTCTTACCTCATTCAGTATCAGTGTAATAATTCTTCACACAGTACTACTTCTACTACTGCCTGCCCTGGGATGTTGGCTGAGACACGGACAACCTCTGCTGCTCTTGAGCTAATAAATAACCGACTACACAAATAAAATAACTGCTTAGATATTCCCACATACAGTGGAGGATAAATATCTGCTAAGAACTGCACATTCCAAAACCAAAGCACATTTTTATTGCCAGTGGCTGGTACATATAAGGGACCTTGCTGTCACAATGTGTATGAAGAGTTAATTCAGGATTAAACATGAAATTACTATATGGGTTAGCAACAGCAGCAGCAATTAGGATAAAGAAAACAAGAGAACACACCTTGTTTTACAGAGCTCCTCTCCGCTCAACGGCTATCTCCTCAATGAGATTTTCACGCCGTTGAGGGGGAGGAGCCTTGTGGGCCGTCACGTGGACGCAACAGCGTATCACAGTGAGGCTGGCTAAGGCAGTGGGAGGAGGCAGAGCACAGGCTGAAGCCCAACACCGCACACTTCAGCCTGTGCGATTAAGGCTCTATGAGCAGTGCTGGGCTGGGAGGAGCTACGCCTGCACAGTGAAGCATCACGTGCGATGGTTAGGTGTGTGCACAGCAGCCTGCCTGGTCGGGAGAGGAGGAGTGGGATGAGAAGCTAGTGACGTCAGCTGTCAGGCAGAGCCAAATACTGTCTGCTATGCTCTGTTGTCTGCCCGGTCCTAGCTCCCTCCCTCCTGCCTCCTAGACCTAGGCTAGTAGTAGTAAAGTATGTACAGACACAGTAATACAGTACAGAATTTCAGACAGTATACTAGGCAGTTGCTGGGGATAATAATAAAATATTAATTTTTCAGATAGGATCATAGGAGGCTATTTGAAAAATTATATTTTATTAAACAAATATTTTTTTTTGGCTCTTTTTTTTTTTTTTTGCTCAATCTGGCTGGGGGTTCACGTGCAAATGTGCACAAATGGAGGAGCCTCCACTGTGTATACTCCAAGTAGTCTTTATGGGTCCTTGAAAAGAAGAAAGGTGCTTACCTTATATCTTCTGCTGTGGGGCAGACACAGCACCTCCAGGTTCATTCAGACATCTGACAGGGACCTGAAGTAGAAGGAAAGCAGTGGAAGTGTAACACTGGTTGCCTGATCGTGTGTTAGCACAAATTGCTTGAAGGAGGACAGAGAAGTTCCCTGCGACATTCCAGCATCTAACAGCTACCAATATTATTACTAAGAGGTTTACATGGACACAGGATTAACCCCAGTCCTATCTTGAAAGGGAAGCTACCCATAAAAGGATTACATTTCTTCAGAGCACCATCTTCACCTCCTCCTAGTTACAGAGGCAAAGAATGACTGGGGGAGTAAGGGTAGTAGGAGGATACTTAAGCTCTGGCTGGGGTGTTCTTTGCCTCCTCCTGGTGGCCAGGAGGTCAATTTCCCAACAGTAATTGAATGGACTTGTGGACTCTCCATGCCATTGGAAAGAAAAGCTAAAGCGGTACACTTATAGCACTCTGGTTTGTAGGATTAAAGGCTAAAGAGTGATACAACTTAACATTTATTTAAGACATTAAAAAAATGATAAAAATGCATTAAAAACATGGGATCAAAATAACCCCTATGATAAATGAAAAAATCAATTGTAAACAGTATTGGTATGGGTAGCTCAAAACAAAATAATGCAAGTTGATCCTAAGAGTATCAATAACAAATAATTTAAATATCTGTATATTAATAAGCTATCTTAAAAACAGCATGTCTGATCAGTAACTTTTGGCATGAAACATGTTTGTTGTCTGTGTTTTTATCTCTCACGATAGATTACATTTATGTGGGGTATAAAATACATGAGCAGAAACTACATGGTATAATGTATATCAAGCAGGTCCTCTATGTTTGTAGTAAGAGGACTATCTAATGCTAAACCACTGTGCCACCCGCCTAGGCAGCCTATCCAAAAATTATATTATTATGCCCATAGATTTGTGAATTAATCAGGGGCTAAAGTGAGCCCCTTAAAATGCAAAGGTATTCCCAATCCTTCCCCCCATTGTCCAGACGCATTTCGCCATTACGGATTTGTTAAAGGTCATGGACCACCATCACTTTGGGATTTTGTAGCCGTATTGCGTCACTCTCTTTGATGATTTTTTAGAATTGTTCACCACATTATCAGCATTTATCTTTTGGAACTGTAATTTTTCATAATTGTCATTTCACACACACTTTTAACTCCTCCTTTTGTGTGTGTTTTGTCCCAGCCACAGTCACTTCACATGTATTATCACTAGTATTAATTTGATACACTTACATTCTAAGTATTTTTTTATTGTTTTGTGTTTTTGATTTATAAGGTTGCAAAAGGGAGAGAGTTTCAAAAGCAGTGCCCTTGGTTCTCTTGTAATCTTTGATGTTACATTTTGTATTTTCAGCAATAATATTAAAAAGTGTGAGACCACAATAAACTATATAAATGCAGAATAGATGCTATGCAAAGGTGTAACAAACTTGCTGTTAAGGCTGCTTAGCTTTTTTATTTACTCTAAGACTGCCATTTTATCTTGAGAGCATGATATGCTTTTTGGTTGATGTTTATTACTAACAATACCTGATATACATCCTTTTTACAGCAAATTTATTGTAAAATGTATAAGCAAAATTGCTTAGTAAATTATATTGCCCCAGAGTAGTTTGTGAGTGAATGTTACTTAAATTGTTAATTATTGTGCATTATAGGAATTATGTTAAAAGTGTTGTGCTCATAAGTACTATTCTCTTCAGCCTTTTTGGATAGAGGGCACTCCAGAGCATAATGAAAGTTCCACTATCCAGAATAGACATTACATACACTGCACATGTATAAAGCACTTGGCTCCTGTGAGAGACAGGCTGTATGTAATGGTCCCCTTTTATGGACAGCTGCACATTTTTAAAACATTGGGCCTAGCTTCCATTACGGTTTGTAAAGAGGTGTTAACATAAAACAGATCCATAGATTTTAATGAAGGTAACTAGGCCTTGGAGAATTTAGAAAGCTTTCCAGCCTGTGTCAATTTGCTCTTAATCTGAGATTCTCTACCTGTATTAAAAAAAAAGTATTAGGAACTGATACCCCCTAACCCACACCAGTATAGCCCTCATCCCTTGCTATGGATCTTTATGACAGCTTTAGACCCAGTCCTCTCAGCTGTATAAACATTATTTCAGCTAATTACAGTTTCATATAGCACTTATGTTTTCCTGGCAGGGTTTAAAATTCTGATAATTAAATTCATACCTGTGAGCTTTATTTTGAAAAATGTTTCTGATTGGCTCTTTAGGAAGGTGTTATTCAGTATGAGAAGTGAAGAGTCACTGTGTAACAACATCAGTGAAGACTGTCTGAAGTCTTTGAACTGGCAGGCTGCTGGAAGTTGAATTGGCTGGGAATAAAGAAGACGTTTTATAAATATGTACATGAGACATAAAAAGCTCTGATCTTAACCTGCACAAGAAGATGTCCCAGAGTCTGGGTGCTTGGTGTTAGACAGCTAAAGGCACAATCTTACATTCAGTTTTTAAATGAAATCAGTGAGGATGTTTGAAAAGGACATGGAAGTCATAGTAACATAGTAGTTGGTGAGGTTGAAAGAAGACAGAAGTCCATTGAATTCAACCAACACAGACCCTTCCTGATTTATTGTAAGAAGGTGACAATTGAATTTACATTAAACAATTAGAAAGCTGACCAATTTTACACAAACAATCATATCAATGAATTTGGTTTCTAGCCAGAAATTTACCTAAGCCATTTTTAAATGTATCTAAGGTATAGGAATTCACTACCTTCTTAGGAAAAGGTGACGAGACAAACATGGCTGAAGCCCTATATCTAACCTGCAGGGCTGCCCTTGGATTATATCACACTACTGGCTAATAAAGTTTAAAAAACAACAACTCCCTTTTATTGCTATAGGACCAATGTCGATACATTTATACCCATTGTTTAAATGATATGCATTTTCATACATATTGCATATTAATTTAAAGTGATTGTAAAGGATATGGAATTAAAGCCCAGTATCTAAAAAAAACTCTTAAAAGTGGCACTTTAATTCACTAAACTGTACAAGCACGCTTTTTAAAAAAAAAAAAACTTTTTGTTATGGTAAATAAACAGTCGATCATCTGCCCGCATCTCAGGCAGTATTTTGCATATTGATGACGAATCCGACTTCCTCCAATTGTTGCGTGCCCCACAAGCTGGACGCCAATAGGGGTACGCAACGATTGGAGGAAACCAGATTCGTTATTGATCTGCAAAATACAGTCTAAGATGCGAGCAGAGGACCGGCGGTCTGTTTACCTTAACAAAAAGGTGTTTTAAAAAAAAAAAAAAAAAAAAAACGTGTTTGTAAAGTTTAAGGAATTAAAGTACCCCTGTTTATTAGAGTATTTTAAATACTGGGCTTTCATCCCTTAAACTTTACAATCACTTTAAGTATTGTATTGATTTTAAACATCTTTTTTTAATATTATAAAGAGCACACAAATTTTTTTTTAAAATCTATACAATGCTTAAATTAATATGCATTATACAAGAAAATGCATATCATTTAAACATTGTATATAAATGTAATGCTACTCTAAATATTAACCCCTTATGTGTCCTCAACCCCTTAGCGCAACCTAACCTTGCTACACTGTTAACCCCTTATCTGCCATAACCTATTAACCTAATCAATCCCTAACCTATTAACCCCTAAACTGCCACAACCCCCTAACCTATTAACACCTAAACAACCCCCATCGCAAACACCCCTAACCTACTAACACCTTAAACAAAAACCCAAAGATGGTGCTCACCCAAATTGAATCTGGCTCCTAGGTGGGCAGCTACTACTCCAAGGTGGTACTCCTAGTCTATCTTCAGCTATGGGGGCACTCTGCTGTGGATGTCCTCTTCCACCCTACCGGTCTTCATCCATCTTCTGATCTTCTGATCTTCCGTAATCCGATGTCCTCTTCATGTGGTCACCGCTACACAATGCAGTTTGAATGCAAGGTTCCCCCTTATTTAGGGGTGTCTGTGCATTTCTATTGGCTGATTAATTAATTCTTAGTCCAATCAGCCAATAGAAAAAACTTTCATTCTATTGGCTTATTGGACTAAGAATTCAAAAATCAACAAATAGAAATGCAAGGGCACCCTTATATAAGTAAGTACCTCACATTCAAACTTCAGTGTGCAGCGGTGACCACATAAAGAAGACATCAGGCACGGAAGACGAGAAGATCAGAAGATGACTGAAGACCAATAGTTTTCAAGAGGACATCCCCAGCGGAGCACTGCCATGGCTGAAGATAGAATAGGAATAGCTGCCCACCTAGGAGCTGGATTCAAGTTGGGTGAGTACCTTCTTTGGGGTTTAGCGTTAGGCTTTTTTTGGTTGGGTGTTTTTTTATGATAGGGTTTTTTATTCTTGTATTAGGGGTTTTTTAGAATAGGATAGAGGTTGTTTTTTTAAAATTATGTTATTTAGGATAGTTTTTTTTCTTTTCTTAAAGGGGCATTATACCCCAAAATTTGTTTCATGATTTGGGAAGAACATACAATTTTAAACAACTTTCCAGTTTACTTCTATTATCAAATTTGCGTAATTCTCTTGGTATCATTTGTTGAAGGAAAAGGAATGCACTACTGGTTTCTAACTGAGCACATGGGTGAGCCATTGACAAATGGTATATTTATGCAGCCACCAATCAGCAGATAGAACCTAGGTTCTTGGCTGCTCCTGAGCTTACCTAGATAAACCTTTTTGTCAAAGAATAACATGAGAAGGAAGCAAATTAAATAATAGAGGTAAATTGGAAAGTTGTTTAACATTGTATGCTCTGTCTAGATCATGAATGTCTAATTATGACTTTACTGCCCATTTAAGGGTACTGTCTTTCCAAATGCCCTTATCAGGACAATCTTTTTTTAGGATAGGTTTTTTTTTAGCTCAGTTTTTTTTTAGAATAGGTATTTTTTATGATACAAAAGAGCTTATTCACTTTAGGTCAATGAGTATTGTTTTAAGATAGACTTTTTTTCTGGGGGGGGCTTACTTTGGTGTTAGAATAGATATATTTAATAACATTTAGTATAGGGCTTTTTTATAATTTAGGTTGGGGGATAATGCGATGGGGTATTGGCGGAGTAGGAATTAAGTAGGTTAGGGGGATAATGCAGTGGGGTTGTGGTGGTGTGTAGGGGTTAAGTAGGTTAGGAGGATAATGTGGTGGGGTATTGGGGGTGTAGAGGTTCATAGTTATGTTTATTGTCATCAGGGCCTAAGAGAGAACAATTAACCTTTTATTATTTTTCCTTCCTACCCCTTTATTGGAAGTGTAATTTCTGGCTATAGTTATATATCTTTTATATAGAAAATAATAAAGTATTGAAATATTCAGGACAGGTGGGGATGTCACAGGCAAAAACAGCTATTTAAAATGCCAAAACGTTTGTAAAGGAGCCAAGTGTAAACAGTTTAATACATGCCAGCAGGTAAAATGAATAACTGGGAAAAAATCAAAGGAGAAGAATTTTTTTGCCTCAATAAATTACAAAATGTACTGTTCAGTTAGGTTTGTAAGATGCAGTGTAAATGTTATCACCCACCTAATACTACTTACCTTCACTGGAAAGTTAGTATCGAGATACCATTTGTATTTAACACCATCACAGTTGTTACACGTAGCACTGAGTACCAAGTCCTCATCCAGGTTACTTTGTTTACAGTTTGTCTTACAGCTGAAATAAAAATAGATTGTAATGTCAGTACATAAAATAGCAAAAAAACTTTCCAGAGAGAAACAAAATAACTCACTTATCTGTAAAAACTTGGAACGCGATCCGATATAGATCGTAGTTTGCGGCGCAAGCGAGGGAACCCGCGTCGCCCGCAGTTTCAGCTCGCAACTCGAGCTATCCCATATATGGCGCCGTCAGATGCTAACGTGCCGTAAGTCTGACAAACCAGCGATGTCCAGAAATCTGCGCAAGTACAAATTTCTGGCGTCGCCAGTGACATGCGGCACGTTAGAAACTGCCGGCGCCTACAAAACCTGACTAAAGTCTAAATCACCCCCACTGTCTAACACGCCTCCCTAACATAGCCCGACAAGTCTAACACGCCTCCCTAACATAGCCCGACACGTCTAACCCTCTATCCGCTATCCCCCCTCACTAGCCTAACAATAAAATATGTATTAACCCCTTAACCGCCGCTACCTAATAAAGTTATTAACCCCTAAACCGGCGCCAGCTATATTAAATCTATAACCCCCTAAAGTGAGCCCCTAACACCGCCGCCATCTACCTTACCTACCCCCTAAAGTGAGCCCCTACCCCGCCGCTATCTATTTTAAAATTATTAACCCCTAATCTAATCCCCCTACCCCGCCGCCATCTATATTAAATTATTCAACCCCTAAAATACTAAACTATCCCTACCACTAAACCTAAGTCTAACCCTACAAATAGCCCTGAAAAGGGCTTTTTGCGTGGCATTGCCCCAAAGTAACAGCTCTTTTGCCAGCCCTTAAAAGGGCTTTTTGCGGGGCATGCCCCAAAGTAACAGCTCTTTTGCCAGCCCTTAAAAGGGCTTTTGGCGGGGCTTTGTCACAAAGTAAACTGCTCTTTTGCCTACAATCTACATCCCCCTACACCGCGGCCACCTATAATAAATGTATTAACCCCTAATCTAATCCCCCTAAACCGCCGCCAGCTATATTAACTATATTAACCCTAATTATATTAGGGTTAATATAGTTAATATAGTTATTATATTATATATATTAACTATATTAACCCTAATTATATTAGGGTTAATATAGTTAATATCGTTATTATAATATATATATATATATATATATATATATATATATATATATATATATATATATATATATATATATATATATATATATATATATATATAAAGTATAATAACCCCTATCTAACTTTAACATCCTAACTAAACTCTTATTAAAATAAATCTAATATTAATATTATTAATTCAAATATTCCTATTTAAATCTAAATACTTACCTATAAAATAAACTCTAAGATAGCTACAATATAATTAATATTTACATTATAGCTATGTTAGGGTTTATATTTATTTTACAGGTAAATTGTTAATTATTTTAACTAGGTATAATAGCTATTAAATAGTTATTAACTATTTAATAGCTACCTAGTTAAAATAATTACCCAATTA
The DNA here is from genome assembly GCF_027579735.1 of Bombina bombina. NCBI lineage: Eukaryota > Metazoa > Chordata > Amphibia > Anura > Bombinatoridae > Bombina > Bombina bombina. Next base: position 1,240,049,192 of record NC_069499.1, read on the forward strand.
CCTGTAAAATAAATCCTAACCTAAGTTACAAATACACCTACACTATCAATAAATTAAATAAACTACAAATATCTATCTAAAAATACAATTAAATAAACTAAACTAAATTACAAAAAAACAAACACTAAATTACAAAAAATAAAAAAAAGATTACAAGATTTTTAAGCTAATTACACCTATTCTAAGCCCCCTAATAAAATAATAAAGCCCCCCAAAATAAAAAAATTCCCTACCCTATTCTAAATTAAAAAAAGTTCAAAGCTCTTTTACCTTACCAGCCCTTAAAAGGGCCTTTTGTGGGGGCATGCCCCAAAGAAAACTGCTCTTTTGCCTGCAAAAAAAAACACAATACCACCCCCCAACATTACAACCCACCACCCACATACCCCTAATCAAACCCAAACCCCCCTTAAATAAACCTAACACTACCCCCCTGAAGATCTCCCTACCTTGTATTCACCCAGCCGGGCCGAACCGATCCAGGCGATGTGTTCTAGCAAGCGGCAGTGAAGTCTTCATCCATCCGGGCGATGTCTTGAAGCAAGCGGCAGAGAGTCTTCTTCCATCGGCGACGTCTTCAAGCAAATCGGCATCTTCAATCTTCTTACTTCGCTCCTCCGCTGCGGAGCATCCTTCCGGCACGACGACTTCACGACGAATGAGGTTCCTTTAAATGACGTCATCCAAGATGGCGTCCGCCGAATTCCGATTGGCTGATAGGATTCTATCAGCCAATCGGAATTAAGGTAGAAAAATCTGATTGGCTGAATGAATCAGCCAATCAGATTCAAGTTCAATCCGATTGGCTGATTGGTTCATGCGTTAGGTGTTAGGTTTATTTTAGCAGATCGCGGTTGACAGGGAGATAGACATTGCGCATGCGTTAGGTGTTAGGTTTATTTTAGCAGCCAGTTTAGGGAGTTACGGCGCTCCAATAGTCAGCGTAAGGCTTCTTACGGCTGCTTTTTGTGGCGAGGTGAAAATGGAGTAAGATTTCTCCATTTTCCCCACGTAAGTCCTTACGCTGTGTATTGGATACCAAACTGTGCGGGTTTGGTATACCTGCCTATGGCCCAAAAAACTACGGGCGACGGCAGAAATATACGCGCGTAACTTCTAGGTTACGCCGTATATAGGATACCAAACCCGCGCAAATATTGGCGTCGCCAACTTTTGCAGGCGACGATTTTTATCGGATCGACCCCAAGATGGGGATTTACACCAACAAAATTTCAATCTTCCTCATAAAATCTTTCATGTAAAGAAGACATACTATAGTATTTAGACACAGACGTATATATATATATATTTATTTTTTGTTATAAAAAAATACTCACCCAAAGGGCTATTACACAGATATTAGGATGAGGTGCACAGGAGTTGACCATAATTTGTATTCTCTCTCTCTGTATATGTATATACACTTGAATGAACTAAAACTGGTTAAAGCACGTTGAAGGTGGCATAGATGATGATGGCATAGATTAAATTTGGGCACTACCACCTCTAGAGTAGCAAATTATGCTCAAGCAAAGGTGATCTTAATATTTAGCACTAGTCATGAAAATATGTAATAGGACACCAACCAGTTCAGAGAGAGAGAGATTTACCAGATGAATGTTTAATACCTATCTTACCAGGTATAAATAAATACTAATCTACAAATAACTCTTGTTTACAATTTGTTTATATGAGTATATAACAATGAATCTCTGGGTTACTGTGTATAACATGTATGTGTACTTTTATAGAACTTGTTTATATGATAACCCAGCTGGCTACAGCACTCATGCATGGATTGTATTCACAGGTTTTCATGGGGTTTGATAGGGTATACATTGTTAAAGAGACACAAAAGTCAATTAACTTCTATCAAATTGGGCAAATTTTTTAATATGCAGATTTCATGCGGCACCAGCTCCTACCGAGTTTACAGTGTACATGAGTCTATGATTGGCTGATGGCTGTCACATGATACGGGGGGGGTGGCGGCGGAAAATTAAAGGATATTTTTAAATTTGTTAGAAATAAATCTTTTGCCCATTTAAAATTTAAAGTGCTATTGCATGGATTTTTTTTTACACATTTTTGATTAGGCAATTCTATTGTATTTAATGGTCTTTTAAGATATGCAATACTTTACTAGTCAGGGGTTAAAAGTTACTTGTCCACTCAATGTTAAAGAGAGGAAAAATACCAAAAAAAATTTCCGTCTGTGGCTAGTGGAAATTTCAAGATAGATAGATAGATAGATAGATAGATAGATAGATAGATAGATAGATAGATAGATAGATAGATAGATAGATAGATAGATAGATAAATAGATAGATTTTTTTTGAGAAACTGATGTCTAGAATTGTCAAACCTGATTTTGGGATAGAGCTGATTCTTGGCAGTCACATATATACATGTCTCATCTTGCACCAGATGCCCGTCACTAAGCCTCACATCAGCTTGTACAGTAATGGCAGAGTTAGGAGGGGGGAGGCATTTAGCTGGAATTTCAACTTTTGTCAAATTTGTATTGATTAGGTTCTGTTGCACACATTGGGTCCAACCAGGCCAACAAGATCCTATGACAAAATAAGAAGAGGTAATGTCACTGTCATCCAATACCATTAGCAAGTAACAAGATACCTGATTAACTTGAATCACTTAAAGGGACACTAAAGTCAAAAGTAAACTTTCATGATTCAGGCAGAGCAGGCAGTTATCAAACTGCCATTACTAAACTGTACACCGTCACTATATGAGGAACAAAAGTCACATTTTGCAGAAAATTAGCACTCGCTGAAGAAAGTAATGAAAGGTAAGATTTAGTAAAATACTGTAGTTAGACATGTCTCTCTCTATGGAAGAATGAAAATCCATTAAAAAAAATATAATGCTGTTCTCTGCATTTATCATTTCTCCTTAAATTTGGTATGTAGATTTCCAACTTGTTTTAAAGGGACAGTCTACTTTTTATTGTTTTAAAAGATAATTAGTAAATACCCAGTTTTGCATAACCATCACAATAATATTAATATCTGTGATTACCTTGTATCAAAGCCTTCTCAGACTGCCCCCTTATCTCAGTTCTATTAACAGACTTGCATTTAAGACAAATAATGCAGACTCATTAATAACTCCACAGTAGTGAGCACAATGTTATCTATATGGCACACATGACTGAGCAGTGTCTTGCTGTAAAAAGTCACAAAAATGCCCTGAGATAAAGACGGTTTGCAGAGGCTTAGTAACAGGTAAAAATGTAGATGTTTAAAGGTTATAACGTATATTCATATAACAATGTTGGTTGTGCAAAGCTGGGGAATGGGTAGTAAAGACGTTATCTATCTTTTTAAATAATAACAAAATTGGAGTAGACTGTCCCTTTAATGTCACATTTTTTCTTTTTTTTTGGGGGGGGGTCTCTTTAAGACCTGGGAAACTTGATACCTTGCAGATGTTGTTTAGACAGATTTTGTTGAGATTATACAGGGTTTCACTGTCCTATTTCCTATTTCATCCTGACCACTTTCTGTGTAAGATACTCAATATCAGAAGCTATGTACTCAATAAAACACTGATTGGTTTGCATATCCATCCTGTTACTCTGTCATTATCCTCATTACTGCCTAATTTGTTGACACTAACAAGTAAACAAAAAAGCTATTTCGGGCTTCTAAGAAGACAACAAAGAATGTACATACCACATGACCAGGTAATATCATGACTTCCACTGTCAGGCCAGAGCAAGGTGATGTTGGTGAAAGGATTAACATGTCTCCCATGTTCTATCTGTATTGTCTGATTTACTTTAGCAGTAGTCTATAAACAACATCAAGAATGAAAGCTGTAAATCACAGAGCAAATTGAACAATGCTTAAGACATGAAAGCATGTTGTTGATATAATGATTACTTTAGAATGTTATACAGTGTGTTGAGTATTGCTTTCAATAGTCAAAGGCAGCTGCTTTATATAAAATAGCCCTGAAACCTTGTTTCTATATACATATAACCTTTTATAAATAGTGTTTACCCTACCTAAGGAATGCCTTAAAGGGACTGTACTGGTTTTTTTTCTTCCTCCCCTTTAATATTTTTCCAATTATCCATTTTACTTGCAGGAGTGTATTGAATTGTTTACAAACAGTGTTGAAAAAAAACCATGTTGACACTCACAGAGGCTGCCCTTATTGAATTATCTAAAAAGGGGTCTGTCCTTGCAAGTGACGAAATGCTTCCCATAGAATATAATGGGAGGAATGGGAAATTTCACCAGGGAGAGTTAAGTTAGCAGGGAGTGAATTTTAAAAATTAAATCCTGCAGCTAATACAAAACAGATGATGCTGCTTTTAGCATATAGTACCTTACAATAGCCTCTATTTTCACATACATGTCTTTTGTCTGTTAGGATAAAAGTGTTTAACATATATTATCGGTACCTTTTAGTTTGCAAGAAAAAACATCATAGATCTGAAGGGGAAAATGTTTAGATAATTGTGCTAGAAATGGAGGAGAAATTTCAGCTATGCCTATGGAACGCCACTGTTCAGCCCACTAGCAGAGGTGGGGAAACTCATTTAACAATAAGGAAAACAATGGTTTTCTATCTCCCTCATTATGTATTTCATATAGACAAAGATTAACCCATAGTTAAAGTTCCACTCCAGATGCCTTCCTTTGCTGTTCCTATGCTGGACACTGCTGATAATATTTTACATGTTAGTTACTGATAGGTATACATTGGTGTTAATATCTGTATTGGTTTTGCAACTGTTGATATATTGTATATTTTACATTTAATTGATGATGATGGTAGCATATTCAGGATATTTTTTTATTTCATGAATCTTTAATTTGATTCAATCATCATTGAAAATGGCTGTTCTTGTTTGCATGAGCAGCGCCATCTTGTTTTTTGGGTCCAAACAAATGCGGATCTTGGCCAATGTGTTTTATCGATCAGTCTGTGGGTGTTGAGCATTTTTCATGTGACTGTTGAATTTAATGTGTCCATTTTGTTGTCAATATTTAATGAATAACTTATGGTCAGGTGGATTGTGCCAAAGTAGACGTCCATACATTATATGTATAAAGCAGAATCTGATGGTGTAACACTCACCTTGATTTTTTTGCTCATTTCATTTTTGTCTTGGTTCACTGTATAATAAGAGAATTGGCGTAAGAGAAACACAATGCAAACAGAGGAAATACATCAAACAAATATTCATGGCAATAGTGCATTAACATTTCATGGGAAAATCTAGTGTTATATTACTGGATTAGCATTACTTTAGAGTAGTGAAAAGTTTGGACACACAAGTCCACAACAGTGTAAAGTTTGGACATAGTGGTAAAAAAATTGGACACACCTGACGTGTTCTTGTGATATTAAAGATCTTTTGGTGTAAAGGCTTATGCTCTGATGGCATCAGAACGAGGCTCCCATAGGAGCCAATGGAAGTGTGCTCTCGTGAGCACCGTGCATCCCACCAATGTGAAAGCGAGGTCAAGTTTGCATTGCTGTGAACTTGTAATACCAACGCACATTAGAGTGCGCTGGTATCACACAGTGGAGCGCAAATATTGCTTTCATGAAAGCTATATGTAGCGCTCCACTTGTAATATAATATATATATTTATATATATATATATATATATATATATATATATATAGAGAGAGAGAGAGAGAGAGAGAGAGAGAGAGAGAGAGAGAGAGAGAGATTGTATACACAGATATACATAGAAATATCTATTTTAAAAAGATTTTTTTTTCAATGTTAAAAATGAATAAAAATAATATAGCATGCTTCAAGGTATGTGACTGGGAAAGGGCTAATAGGGGTTATATGTGTTTACATATGTGTATGTAAGTGTTCACATACATATTTACCCATCAAAAACACATAAATACACACACACATAAATATATATATATATATATATATATATATATACAGAGACACACACACATTAGAGCCCTTTCCAGTCAAACACCTTGCCATATACCATATCACTTTTGACCCTTTTAAACATTTGTATTAATATTAAAATAATATTTGTTATTAATATGTGTATATATGAGTTTAATAGTTTATTTTAATAGGCTTTTATGTGTTTTGTAATTTTTGTTTTAAAACCTGCACTTTACTTCAGGTCTCAAGTTGCGCTAAATATTCAGGTGCAATTTCGGCTTTGACATAAGCACAAACTATAAGTTGTAACTTCTAATATGGGTCTCCCTATTGAAAATATAGGTTGCACTAGAGCAATGTCGGCAGTGCTATCCTCTCTCTGGTAAATGCGATTTACCATGAACTTGTAATATCAAGTTGCAAGCTAATGTTAGCAAGGTCAAGTGATATTGCTTATCGCGACCTGCGCTATCATTAGCCTGCCACTTTTAATCTGGCCCTGTGTGTGACACACGCACGTTATATGCAGTTTTAGCGCAGCACTAGGCACCTTGCACCTGGGGATGTTATAAAATGATTGGCAGTGGATAGCACCTCTCAGCACCCTTGTAGAACTGCCACAGCATTGCAATGTCCCTTTAAATGGATATGAAACCCAAAATTTTTCTTTCATGATTCAGACAGAGCATGCGATTTTAAACAACTTTCTAATTTACTTATATTTTATATAATAAATATTTACTTATATTTTATATAATATTTTTCTTTGTTTTCTTGGTATCTTTTGTTAAAAAGCAGGGGTATAAGCCCAGGAGTCTACACATTTCTGGAGCATTATATGGCAGCAGTTTTGCAAGAATGCTATCCATTTGCAAGAGCACTAGATGGCAGCACTATTTCCTGCCATGTAGTACTCAAGATGCTTACTTAGGTATCTCTTCAACAAAGAACCTCATGGGAACAAAGTCAATTTGATAATATAAGTAAATTGGAAGCTTTTTTTTTTAATTTGTTTGCTCTGTGTGAATCACAAAATAATTTTCTGTTGGTTTCATATCCCTTTAGAAGCAGAAGTATATGAATGTTTTATGATTTTATAACAGAGGTAACTGCATGCTTCAAATGAAGATTTTCTTGTGTAACTACAATGTAATAAGTTTGCCTCTCTGTGGAGAGTGCTTAGTGCTGTAAAGACTTTCAGGGATAATGTGAGTCCTCACAGTGAGTAGACGCACACCTGGTTTTATACCGCCAGGTACCCAGCACTATAACTCCAATCGCAGACCACTGCTTTGAAAAATTACATTTATTTTAAAAACATATAAAAGTATAAAAAGCCACAAATTTACCCCCATACACAAGGTTACTCGGGTATCTGTCCACATAAACTTGCAAGTGGGTGCGAAATTACAACAACCTATTCGGATGGATGCGGATAGCATGCAGGTCTCACTTCACTCAAAATCGCTGGGTTAGTGTTACCCACGATACCTGTCCTGGTGACCAATAGTAGGGGTGTGGCTATGACGTTCCGACGTACGTTTCGCTGTAGACGTACAGCTTCTTCAAGGAAGTGAGATTTAAAATAAATGTCATTTTTCAAAGCAGTGGTCTGCTGTTTGGTGTGAGTAACCCCTTGGCAGGATCACCTTGTGAATCATCACTTTCTAAAACTTATTGTATATTTTTGTCTTATTCTAGACAAGAAACCACTTGAATCACTGAATTGGAAAATACCACGTGGATCTCATATATACTTATACCCTTAAACATCAATTTTTATTGTATTTCCCTTTTTATTGTATTATTATTAAATGCACTAAGTGAACTTTGAACTTTTATTTTTACCTTTATGATGAGTGCTGCTGTTCATCACAGTGATATTACCAATGGTCACACTCATGTTAGAGAAAGAATTTACAGCTTCAACAGTCACAGAAAAGATTCCTGAAACAAGACAAATAAGACATTTCTAACAGATGAAAATACGACCGTATACATTACATTAAGCAAAAAACAAACAAACATTGAAACTGGATTATTTTTTTTTTACCCAAAAAACACTGCAGCTTTAATTTTCAAATGTGTGATGCATGGGTATAGGTTGTTTATATTTGACTTTTTAGTAGGTCAGTAAGGATGAGACTTCATAAAACTAGATTACAAGTGGAGCGATACATTTTAATCGTAATGAGCGCTAACTAAGCTCAAGGTAAAAAAATAGCATTTCCAGGTTAGCGCTGGTATTACAAGTTGAACGTTAAAAGTTAGTGTGGGTGAGAAAGACACTATTTATTTCTTGTGCACTAACCCGAAACTGCACTAGACAAACTGCCCACGGTGCATTAGGAAAACTTCAAATTTCTATGTTCTTCATTTAGAAGAAAATGTTCTTTTTATTATTAAATATATATTTTAAATATATATATTACAGAAATATATGCATATATATATATATATATATATATATTAAAATATATAGCTATAGATATAGATATATATTTTATATATCTATCTAAAAATAAAAAGGACATTTTCTTCTAAGTGAAAAACATAGACATTTAAAGTGTTTCTATAAAAAACACAAAAAACATTTTAAAATTAATTACTACCTATTGCATCCCGCACTAGCAATAGCACCCACTGGGTCATTAAGGGCTGGGACTTAAAGAGCCACTATAGTCTTAAAATTACATGATTTAACAGATTAAAGCATGTACTTTTGTGACTATTGACTTAATACAGCTTGGGACACGCAGAGCACTGCTGGTCCCAAGTGGAAAATGATGCTAATCCAATCAGCAGCGCTAGTCGCACGTGGAACTAGCACTACTAGTGGTCTGGAGTGGTCTAGGGTCAACAGTCTTGGAGCATGTCATTTTTTTACTATAATGGCCCATTAATTGTAAATTCCAGGACTTTTTTTAACCCAGTGTATCACAATCAAGTAAGGACGTTTTAATTACATCGGTGCCAATATTTACAATACAATAGTCACAGCTCCCTGCATGTTGTCATAATAAGCCATTGGCAACTGTTACAATTTTCCTGGGAACGTTTAACTATTTGGCCTCCTGACCTGTGGTATCTGCTCTTGGACTCTGTCCCACATTGTAAAAATCTGCCTTGAGGTGTGAGGTTTATATGTGTATTTATGTATTTACAGACGTATACACATATAAACACATAAATGCATATTCTTATTATTTATGTTTCAGATAGATCATGCAATTTGAAACAACTTTCTAATTTTTTTTTTTTTTTATCAAATTTCCTCGCTCTCTTGGTATCTTTTGTTGAAAAGCAGAGACGTATATACTTAGGATCCTGCCCATTTCTGGAGAACTATTTGGCAGCAGTTTTGCACGAATTGTATTCATTTGCATGATCACTAGATGGCAGCACTATTTCCTGCAATGTAGTACACCAGATGCCTACCTAGGTATCGCTTTAACAAAGAATATCATGGGAACAAAGCAAATTTGCTAATAGAAGTAAATTGGAAACCTTTTTTAAATTGTATGCTCTGTCTGAATACCAAATACATTTTTGGGGGGTTTCCTATCCCTTTAAAGCCCTTTGCAGTCATTTTTTTTCCCTAACGCCTAAGACCTCATATCTTATACATTTTTTATTTTTATTATTATCAGATGTTGTTATTATGAGTGTAAATGTACTTTTAAATGTATTTTTTATGTGTTTTGTGCAACGTTTTAGTCGAGCATAACAGTTAACCAGAGCTCTGAAGTTGCGCTCAAGTGAACGGGTTTACTTTCAGCTCATAATACGATTGCTACTTCCGACACGCACAAAGAGCCGCGATAAACTCCTTTTCACTTGCGCACAACATTTAGCGCACCACTCGTTATCTAGCCCATAGTCTATTATCTTGTTATGAAAATATAGTCATTTATATCAGATTTTTACCTTTACATTATATTACTTTAGTTGATCTAGATCTGTAAACTGTCTGCTTACAAGGCTGCACCGACTGTTAGTTATTTTATCTAGCAAATGGTTCAGCGCATAAGAAGACTGACACCCACCTCTTTCCTTCCCTCTAACGCTTGTTCATAAGCTTTGTTGTCTGCACAGCTTGCCCCAGCAAACAAGGGGTGCATGTGCTAGATGCCCACTCAGGGAACTTGTACTGAGTAAAGCAGGAGACATTTTATTGGCTCAACCTGCTGCAGAAATAAATAAATCTCTGGGGCAGCCAGTGAACACATGTATGTTTTTTGTTTTATTTAGAGATACTTTTATATATGTTTTATTGATATTTTATTGATTAAGGTTTTTCCTTAAAGATACATTATACATAAATGTTTTGTAGATGATCTATTTATATAGCCCATAAAGTTGATGTTTTTTAAAAATAAAAATAAAAAAATAGTTTTGCTTATTTTTAAATATCATTGCTCTGATTTTCAGACTCCTAACCAAGCCCCAAAGTTTTAGGAGAATACTGACATATACCTACTCCAGCTTGCTCCTGTTTGTGTAAAGGGTCTTTTCATATGCAAAGGAAAGGGGAGGGGGGGAATTGGTGTATACTGTTCCTTTAATGTGTTTCCAATTGTGTAATACCAGCTGCAGAGTTTAAAATGTATGGCACATTGTTCCTTTAGGTATATTTTGTATATGAAATAGCTGTTTCTGCTAACTTAAACCATAACCCAATACAATGGGCTGATCTTGTTGGTAGAGAATACCTCATTATCTTATTTGTCTAATTATTTACACAAAGTTCTCCATAACTTATTTATTACTGTTTACTCAAAGCCAAAACTTTGAGCCCAATGATCTAAAGAGTGCGCAACAGTCTTTCTATTTCCCTGGTGGAATGATCTAAAGCCACATTTTTTTTAGTAAAATCGTACATTTGTATTGTAAATGACCCAGGAATAAATTGTATTAAATATGCACAGCATAAATTGTAATTTATGTACACTTGAAAATTCGTACTTTGAAGGGCAAAATGCAAAATGTATTTGTTGCAAGTGTATTTGTTTGTTTTTCTTTGTAAAATGAACATTCTATGAGCATATATGAAATTGTCTCTCTAATCCCAGTGTAATTCTGTAACGATTTTCCCACTACAGATCTCACAGTTTTTTCTAGTCAACTAAAAGGTGGCAATCTTTTTCTCAAAACATTGAAAATACTTATAACCCTAATAGACAAACACATACATATGAAAATAGAGGCGATTGTAGGATGTTATACGCAGAAAGCAGCATAATGTGATTTATATTTGCTGCAGAGTTTAAATTTCGTCCCCTGCTCACTGCTGACTTTCACAGTGCGGTGTCCCTTTCCAGCGAGCTCTATTACAAGACATTTCGCCACTCGCAGAGACTGCACCTTTTTTACGATTAGTCCACCAGGGCAGCCCCTGAGAGGGTCGGTAAGAAAAACCACATCTGAAATTACAAGGTTTAGACAATTGGGCCCTGAATTAGAATTTTAGTACCTCTCTGTCACAGTCAGCCACTAGGAGCATTATTTGAACTAAACCTTCTTGTTTGTTTTTCGTAACCAGATTTTAAATTCAGTAATGTTAATTATAGGTGGGGATACAATAGGCAAAATGAGTTCTTTCAAATGAGCAAATAAAGGTAAAGGAGCTTTTTGTTGAAACTTAAATACACTTCAGTAGGTAAAATTGATCATTGGGAGCACATTAAAGGAAAGAAAATATTAGAGTACACTGTCCCTTTAATGTATAGGGTAAGATCCCGGTCCTGTTACAACTGTTTATGGCTGAACAGCTAGATAACATGGACTGTGTCAGTTTTAAACATTTCAAAAGTTGTATTGAGTTTGTAAGGCATGAGATAAAATGACACATTTCTGCACAGGAAAAAGTGTGGTGTTAGGGCTCTTTTGCTTGTTCACTTGAAAAATGTATCACTTATTTTCTTCAATTTACGGTTCAAAAAGAAATATATTTAGAATTTACCTTCAGAGTCAATGGGAATGTTGTAAATAGTTGGTAATCCGGATGGATTCTCTTTTGTGTAGTTGAAAGTTGTTGCCAAACCTCTGACTTCAAAGTTCAGCTGCACAGGTGCTCCGTGAGAAACAGATACATTTATTTGAAATTCTTTTCCAAGTTCCACCAGACCGGGAGATAAGACAGCTTGTAAACCTGATACTGGCTCCACTAGATGGATGGTGATATTAGTAGTGACTCCGGATGTTGATTGGTTATTGTATGCAACAATCTGTAGTTGATGAATTCCTGGACCAATTAATTGTTGAGATGTTGCATTAATAGTCAAATTATGACTGACATCTCCAGGCTTTGCCCTTGACATCAGTAGAGTTATATTATCAGATAATACAGAGTAGTTTATGTTGTCACCTTAATAAAAAAAAAAAAAAGAGAGAAAATCACAAGTTAAAAGGCAATTCAATAAATTATTTTTACTAAAATACCGTTGTAGTATTAAAAGTCATATTCATCTAGTTAAAGGCCAAATGCCTGTGTTATTTATCATTAGAAATAGAAACGAGACAGTCTATAATAATTAGGTCACCTACGACAAGGGGAACAGGAATGGAAAGAAGACAGCTTCTGATTTAAAATGAGGCTCTGATCCTGTTAAAGGGACATGAAACCCCACATTTGTCTTTCATGATTCAGATGGAGCATTGCAATTTTAAACAACTTTGTCATTTCCTTCTATTATAATTTTTCTTTGTTCCCTTGTTATCTTTTGTTGAAAAGCAGCGATGTAAGCTCAGGAGCCTTCCTATGTCTGGGGCACTATATGGCAGCAGTTTTTGCATGGTTGTTTTCCATTTGCAAGAGCACCATTTCTGGATATGTAGTGCTCCCAATGCCTATCTAGGTATCTCTTTAACAAAGAATATCATGGAAATGAAACAAATTTGATAATAGAAGAAAGTTGGAAACTTTTTAAAACTGTATGTTATATCCCTTTAAATTACATATGCACTCTTTACACGTCCAAGATAATGTTGCTAATGCCCAGGATATACCACTAGTTAATTCACTGGTTTGAAAAACTTGTTGCATTAAAGTGATATTAGACCCGTGATTGATTTCCACATAGTAAAGAAAGCCTTTAATTTTTCCTGTCAATTAAAGGGATATGACAGCCTGTAATTTTAAATAACTTTCCAATGTGCTTATATTATCAAATTTGCTTTGTTCCCATGGTATTCTTTGTTAAAGAGATACCTAAGTAGGTATCTGGAGAACAACATGGCAGAAAATCGTGCTGCAATCCAGTGCTCGTGCAAATGGATAATATTGTAGCAAAACTGCTGGCACATGCATGGTCCTAAGCAGAGTTGGTGCATTCATTCAGATATTCCTTTTGTTAAAACCAATATCCGATTTTCGCCACAAATGTACATCAACAAAGGATACCAAACCAATTGACAATTTGATAATAATTTGACAATTTGACAATAGAAATAAACTGGAAAGTTGTTTAAAATTGTATGCTCTATCTTTTATACCAAAAATTGAAAAGCTTCTCAACGAGTATGTTCTAGACTTGTGCAGCCAAGACATTTTCGGTTCATCCAAAATTTTGGTAGAAAATATTCAGGGAAATTTGTTTCCAGGAATAGTTGGTGGTTGCACTTTTCAGTATTAATTTGTTTAAAACCAAACTAATATTGGATTCTAGTTAAACATTTACATACATTTTTCTTAAAATGAATGTAAATATACAACACTGCAGGTGAAAAGTTCACCTGTAGTTAGAATACTTACCTTAGCATGCTCTGGAGAGCGAGCTTACTCTATCCTCTTCTTGCCAGACCCCCGACTGTGTTAACAGCTTGTATGTAGGCTCTGGGAGCCGAGCACGTTACGCCTCCTGTTAGCGAGGTCGGGGCTCTGACAAAAAGAGGATTGCGTTAGTGCTCTCTGCAGAGTGCATTAAGGTAAGTATTAACCCTTTAGAAAAATGAAAGGAAACAAATTAATACCTATGATTTTCGTCTGTATTTTTTAGTTTTCTTTCATTTTTGTTGGTGCATTCATTCGGATATTCATTTTGTTAAAACGAAAACAAATATTCAATTTTCGCCACAAATGTACATTTGTGATAAGACAATGCACATCTCTAGTATGTTTCTAAACAACAAAAACTACACATTTTGCATTCAGTGACAGTTTTAAATGCTTTAAACCTGTATTTTGTATGCAGATATTTTGCAATGCAGTAATTACTCAATCTTATACATAGATATACTTTCTGTGACTTTTTGTTTTTGTACTACATGCATAACAAACATGGACCTTATTATTGAAAATTGTGGCCTCCATTTTTTTTTTTAAACTCTTTAGCTGAGCCTGTGTCACTCATTTTTTTTTTCATTCGAACCCTTGTTAAAGGTATATTCTAATGCAAATGTGAAAATGTTCTAATTTGTTACAGCTTTTTTTTGGGTTGCTAGTGTCCCTAAAAATTCTATGTGCCTGATAAACAAAAGCTCACTGGCATGGGGAGAAATCTCACAAATGTTTGAGGTTTTTTTGAGCATTATATTGTAATGTATGTGTCACACCCAGAACCTGCATAGTGAGATAAACAGCTCTCAAGATAAAAATAGATTTCCTAAAATTATTTGAAAGACCTCACAGTACTGATGAGATTTGTTAGATAATATCACCAGAGCAGAGAACTTTAGATCATCAGCATATACCTAAATCCTTACTCAAAGTGACATCACATGGTAGGAACAGGACACGACAGGTAAATGGTGGAAACATGTGTATACCTATCCTCATTAGCTCCCCCGCCATGTTGTGCTCGTAGGGCCAGATTACGAGTGGCGCGCTAACAGTTGCGTGCAAGTGATAATTGGAGCAGCTGTTTGTGCGAGTCGAATGTAGTGTGTGTATTACAAGTTGAAAGTAAATGCAATCGCTTGAGCACAATTGAATTTAAGTCATGTAGGGATAGCGTGACCTCAGAGCTCTGGTTAACTGTTAGACTTGGATAAAAAGTGTCATAAAACACATCAAAAATACTTTGAAAGTGCAGTTACACTCATGATAACAACACTTTCTAATAAGAATTATTTTAAAAAATGCATAAAAACTTTATAAGGGCTTAAAGGGCCACTAAACCCAAAATCTTTCTTTCATGATTCAGATAGAAAATAGAAATTTAAACAAATTTACAATTTACTTCCATTATTTATTTTGCTTCATTTTTTAGATATCCTTAGTTGAAGAAAAAGCAATGCACATGGTGAGCCAATCACACGAGGCTTCTATGTGCAGCAACCAATCAGCAGCTACTGAGCCTATCTAGATATGCTTTTCAGCAAAGAATATCAAGAGAATAAAACAAATTAGACAATATAAGTAAATTAGAAAGATGTTTAAAATTGCATTCTCTTTCTAAATCATAAAAGAAAAAATGTGGGTGTCATGTCCCTTTAAAGTCTCAGGTGTTAGAAAAAAAAGACATGCAAAGTGCTTTAACATAGAGATACAAACATATACATATCTTAATCTGTATATGTAAATATATGTGTGTACAGATGTATTTATATGTTTATATCTGTATATGTGTATTTACAGACATATACACACATATAAACACATAAATACATATGTACACACATATAGACACATATATAAGTACAGTGGAGCCCTTTGCAGTCAAGTAGATGAAAACATGTAAGCATAGTTATGCAATATTCATATTTAATAAAGTGTTATAGTATGTATTTACTTTAAATAGTTCACATTCCAAAGTTCTGCACATAGCAGAATATGTTCTATGTATTTTTAAATAAATATTCCTATATAAAACCGTTTACTTGTAAAAATGCAATCGGTTTTGTGCGTGAGTAGGGTGTTTTCTTGTTCCATTGACTTCTATGGTGGAGTACGATATCGCGGTTGCGATATTCGAATGTGAGAAGATACTTGACTTTTACCTTCTAATTGAATGCCTAAGGTCTGTCCATACAACGTGCTACAAGACCCATCCTTGGGCTGGTACATGCTTTGACATCCAATAATTCTCAGACTTCCTCTGTGTTCCTCCACAATGATGACTTTTTGAGCAGTCACATGCCACTCACTTGTTGAACATTCCACAAACACAGTATATTCCCCGGGAGATTTATAGCTGTGAATTATACTGCTGGACAAACTGAAAAACAGATAGCACATAAATTAGACAACTGGCTATTACTAAATTGATTAGTTGTAAGTTACCGTAAAAAAAATAAATTCATTTCCTTCCCAGCCAGATATATTTAAATTGTTTTGTTAATAAGTTCACATCTGTTTGTAAACAAGCACAGTCAATAAATAAAACACAACATTTTGTCTAATGTCAAAGAAAGACTATAATAAAGACAGTTTCAAATATATGTTGTAGAATGTACCAGCCTGAAATGACATGTATAGAGACTGCTACTTCTGATCAATACTTTTGGAAGTTTGGATGTGAAAATATATGAATGATAAAGCTCATTTCTCCTGCAACCAGCCAACACAAAACCATGGTTCTTGGGAATATAATTTGGAAACACTTATGTGCTAAAACCACCTGACAAGAAGATTTGTATTAAGGTATAAAATTAGAGTAAAAGGGGAGGAGAAAGATGACTAAATATAGGACACCAATCCAATTGCGTTAAAGGGACGTAAAGGTGCAAAATGAAAATGCTCTAATACAGTGGTTTCTAAAATGGCCATTTCTGCCGTTTGGGGGACAGTAGGATTACTGAGGGGGTACTAATAGGCATATGAGGTGGAAGGGGGTTTGGGATTACCATGGGGGGTGCTAGTGGAAAGGAGTGGAAGAGGGTGCTGTGCTTTATCCTAGATGCGCAAAGAAAAACAACTTTCTTGCTTTGTATTTGAAGTTTTACTACTATTTGCCAAGGCTTCATCAAGGCTTTTTCTTCTATGATAGTTGAGGTTTATAAGCAACTTACACTTTTCCTCACTAGGATAAACTGCATCCTCTTGTACTGTAGGTTTGCATTCTTTGTTTTGCACAGATTATTAACTGCACAGTTTAGAATCATTGTGTAGTAGCAGGAAACACAGTAAAGACCTGTTTTGTTTGAGTAGCTTTGTACACAGTCAACCATGTAAGGTTTTTAAGTCTTCTGTCATCAGAAATAATTTGTTGGTGCGCTACATAACACTTTGGTAAGTAGAATACACTTTTTATATTGTTGATTTATTGTTGCAGTAGTACCAATAAGTTGTACACTTGTGTAAATGCACAGCAACTTTTTAAGGAGTGCACAGCTAAAGTTTTAGTGTGCACAGCTTCCCTAACCTGCAGCTAGAGAAGAACACGAGTTGTAAATAGTAGCAATATTATATTTTATCATTTTTTTAACATTAGTTTGATTAGTTTTATTTAAATTAACTAATATTGCCCCGGCACGCACTATGAATCTGTATAATGCTCAGGCTTCAGTAGAGAGTGAGGAAGGAGTAGTTGGACGGAGCAGGGCGGCTGCTCTTGTTTTCTGACAGTTTGCTGAGCTGTCTCCTTCCCTCCACTGATCCTCAGGTCTGTTTTTAGGTGAATCTGGCAGCTGCTTGGGGCCAGGAGTGGAACTTCCCCAGAGTGGTGGTGCTGAATTTACAGTAGTCTCAGACAGCACTGCTTCTTTAAACAGCCTGGCTTACAAGAGGTCTTTCCCCTCCTTTCAGTTCCCCCCCTTTTCCCTTGTGCTGAGCAGTTGGGCAGCACAGTGCGCACAGCTAAATTTTAGACAGAACAGAGACAAAGTGAAATATGGTAAGGGGGCAAATGCAGCTGTGCTTTGTCAGGTCTGTATTTTATCTGTTATCTGCTTTGTCATTTTATCACTGTATGAACTGTAATTTAAGAAACATTTTTAACAGTATTAAGATATAATTATCTTTTTTTTTTTTAATATGAAATACACATGTTGAACTAGGCTTAACAGGTGTTTCTGGTAGGGAAAAATGTGTATGTGTGGGGTGGACAGTCAGGCCATGTCTATTGTGGCATTTAGTTATACATGGGAGTATGGGTTCCTTTGATTAAATAGTTCTTATATGGTATATAGCTGGCATAAAATGGGGGAAGCTGGCCCTGTATCTGGTCAGGGCTGATGTATTTAGCCATAACAAGTGGTTGCAAAGGGCCTCCTATATGACCAGATCTTATGTGATTAGCTGGCATAAGTGGGAGCATAGGGACACTTCATCCTGTCTGGTACAAATTACATACATTACAGTATTCAATAAGCTTTCTATTTGGGCAGTCAGAACTAATACAGAAGAATTTGACTCTGAAAAACACATAATGACTGCACACTCCTGTTTATTAGACATTGAATGCTGAACAGTTCTGATGAGAGTTAGCCTTAAGTTGAACCTTCCTGTGGTAAAGTTTGTACAGCATCAGCAATTTAATCTTTATTTTTGCCAGTTTGTATAACAAATTTAATTTTACCCGAAGGAGTAAGATTTTGTTGTGAGTGTGAGTTAGAGTGCAAGTATGACTGTAAGAGTATTTGTGTGTGAGTGTGTGTAAGAGTGAGTTTTTGAGAGCGAGTGCCTGTGGGAGAGTGTGTGAGAGAGAGTGTCTATGTGTGTATGAGAGTGAGTGTGTGTGAGAAAGTGTGTGAGAGTGAGTATGTGTGTGTGTGAGAGATAGAGTCTCTGAATGTGTATATGCAAGTTTGTTTATTTGTGTTCTTCTCTTTTTGATTTGTTTATCTACACTTAAGAATAAAGTGTGCACACATTATTCACTTGACCAAAAAATGCACAAGTAAAAATTTTTGTGTACAGTGCTAAAAAAAATTGGAAAAAAATTGAGGAAACATTGAGTACAACTATGCTAAAAGCAAAGGAAAAAAACTCCAGATATTTGACTATGGCAATTTAAGACTCCTGCTAAGTGAAATGAAACCAGAGATTGGGAAATTGGTATTAATTAATCAAATTCACCTATTGGATTAACAGTTTTTGAACAGTTAACCATCACTAAATGTGGTTTATAAGACTCTTGCACGGTAATTATAAACTTTAAAAGGCTAGTATCAGACGATAAAGATAATACAGTTTTAATAAAAATAACAATGTCTTTTAAAATTTGATAAATTGCATTGTGTTCTTTATTAGGGGTTGTGCACTGCTGTTCTGAATATTATTTTTATGGGTCATGTCAGGGGGGCGCTGGTGAAGCGTTTATAGAACCAAGGGGGCAGTGACAAGAAAAAGTCTGGGAACCACTGCTCTAATATGTTAGATAATTTTATGATTGCACTATTGCTTACATATGGTTAAACACATCATTAAAGTCAGCTCCAGAACAACAATGCACTACTGGGAGCTAGCTGAACACATCTGGTAAACCAATGACGAGACAAATTTGTGAAGAGACCAATCACCTGCTAGCTCCCAGCAGTGTGTTAAAATTAAATTTTCCAAATCATAAATAAAGTTTAATTTTGACTTTCATATCTCTTTAACTGAAATATACTCTTTGTTTGCAACTTACTTCAAGGGCTGGTAGGGATCGATAGAATGTTCGTCTCCTGTTGTTATTATACAAGAGAGATTTCCAGAAAAGGGAGACAGCAGCCAATGCAAAGTGAGCGTCACATTTTCAAAAACTTCACACAAATCTGGTAAGTCAATCTGTAAACCTTTATATAGAACAAAAGAGTCCAATTTAGGCCGGACAAGTTATTTTGGTAATTACAAAAACATAGTCATTGTGGCGACCTTACCAAATAAAAATAAGTACATAGCATTATATTGTCAGATGTTTAAAATCACTTCTAAAATATGCTCTTAAAGCTCAGATCTAATCACATAGGCCTAGATTTAGAGTTCGGCGGTAGCCGTGAAAACCAGCGTTAGAGGCTCCTAACGCTGGTTTTGGCCGCCCGCTGGTATTTGGAGTCAGTGATTAAAGGGTCTAACGCTCACTTTTCAGCCGCGACTTTTCCATACCGCAGATCCCCCTACGCCATTTGCGTATCCTATCTTTTCAATGGGATCTTCCTAACGCCGGTATTTAGAGTCGTTTCTGAAGTGAGCGTTAGAGCTCTAACGACAAAACTCCAGCCGCCTGAAAATAGCAGGAGTTAAGAGCTTTCTGGGCTAACGCCGGTTCATAAAGCTCTTAACTACTGTACCCTAAAGTACACTAACACCCATAAACTACCTACGTACCCCTAAACCGAGCTCCCCCCACATCGCCGCCACTCGATTAAAATATTTTAACCCCTAATCTGCCGACCGCCACCTACGTTATACTTATGTACCCCTAATCTGCTGCCCCTAACACCGCCGACCCCTATATTACATTTATTAACCCCTAACCTGCCCCCCACAACGTCGCCGCCAGCTACTTAAAATAATTAACCCCTAATCTTCCGACCGCAAAGCGCCGCCACCTACGTTATCCCTATGTACCCCTAATCTGCTGCCCCTAACACCGCCGACCCCTATATTATATTTATTAACCCCTAATCTGCCCCCCTCAACGTCGCCGACACCTGCCTACACTTATTAACCCCTAATCTGCCGAGCGGACCGCACCGCTACTATAATAAAGTTATTAAC
The DNA here is from genome assembly GCF_027579735.1 of Bombina bombina. Lineage (NCBI taxonomy): Eukaryota > Metazoa > Chordata > Amphibia > Anura > Bombinatoridae > Bombina > Bombina bombina. The sequence goes on from NC_069499.1 coordinate 1,240,069,681, forward strand.
CCCTAACCCGCCTCACTAACCCTAGCATAAATAGTATTAACCCCTAATCTGCCCTCCCTAACATCGCCGACACCTACCTTCAATTATTAACCCCTAATCTGACGACCGGAGCTCATCGCTACTATAATAAATGGATTAACCCCTAAAGCTAAGTCTAACCCTAACACTAACACCCCCCTAAGTTAAATATAATTTAAATCTAACGAAATAAATTAACTCTTATTAAATAAATGATTCCTATTTAAAGCTAAATACTTACCTGTAAAATAAATCCTAATATAGCTACAATATAAATTATAATTATATTATAGCTATTTTAGGATTAATATTTATTTTACAGGTAACTTTGTATTTATTTTAACCAGGTACAATAGCTATTAAATAGTTAAGAACTATTTAATAGTTACCTAGTTAAAATAATAACAAATTTACCTGTAAAATAAATCCTAACCTAAGATATAATTAAACCTAACACTACCCTATCAATAAATTAATTAAATAAACTACCTACAATTACCTACAATTAACCTAACACTACACTATCAATAAATTAATTAAACACAATTCCTACAAATAAATACAATTAAATAAACTAGCTAAAGTACAAAAAATAAAAAAGAACTAAGTTACAAAAAATAAAAAAATATTTACAAACATAAGAAAAATATTACAACAATTTTAAACTAATTACACCTACTCTAAGCCCCCTAATAAAATAACAAAGCCCCCCAAAATAAAAAATTCCCTACCCTATTCTAAATAAAAAAAGTTAAAAGCTATTTTACCTTACCAGCCCTGAACAGGGCCCTTTGCGGGGCATGCCCCAAGAATTTCAGCTCTTTTGCCTGTAAAAGAATAAATACAATACCCCCCCCCCAACATTACAACCCACCACCCACATACCCCTAATCTAACCCAAACCCCCCTTAAATAAACCTAACACTAAGCCCCTGAAGATCTTCCTACCTTGTCTTCACCATCCAGGTTCACCGATCCGTCCTGAAGAGCTCCTCCGATATCCTGATCCAAGCCCAAGCGGGGGGCTGAAGAGGTCCATGATCCGGTCAAAGTCTTCATCCAAGCGGGGCAGAAGAGGATCTTCCATCCGATTGAAGTCATCATCCAGGCGGCATCTTCTATGGTCTTCCATCCGGAGCGAAGCGGCAGGATCCTGAAGACCTCCAGCGCGGAACATCCATCCGGCCCGACGACTGAACGACGAATGACTGTTCCTTTAAGGGACGTCATCCAAGATGGCGTCCCTCGAATTCCGATTGGCTGATAGGATTCTATCAGCCAATCGGAATTAAGGTAGGAATTTTCTGATTGGCTGATGGAATCAGCCAATCAGAATCAAGTTCAATCTGATTGGCTGATCCAATCAGCCAATCAGATTGAGCTCGCATTCTATTGGCTGTTCCGATCAGCCAATAGAATGCGAGCTCAATCTGATTGGCTGATTGGATCAGCCAATCAGATTGAACTTGATTCTGATTGGCTGATTCCATCAGCCAATCAGAAAATTCCTACCTTAATTCCGATTGGCTGATAGAATCCTATCAGCCAATCGGAATTCGAGGGACGCCATCTTGGATGACGTCCCTTAAAGGAACAGTCATTCGTCGTTCAGTCGTCGGGCCGGATGGATGTTCCGCGCTGGAGGTCTTCAGGATCCTGCCGCTTCGCTCCGGATGGAAGACCATAGAAGATGCCGCCTGGATGATGACTTCAATCGGATGGAAGATCCTCTTCTGCCCCGCTTGGATGAAGACTTTGACCGGATCATGGACCTCTTCAGCCCCCCGCTTGGGCTTGGATCAGGACATCGGAGGAGCTCTTCAGGACGGATCGGTGAACCTGGATGGTGAAGACAAGGTAGGAAGATCTTCAGGGGCTTAGTGTTAGGTTTATTTAAGGGGGGTTTGGGTTAGATTAGGGGTATGTGGGTGGTGGGTTGTAATGTTGGGGGGGGGGTATTGTATTTATTCTTTTACAGGCAAAAGAGCTGAAATTCTTGGGGCATGCCCCGCAAAGGGCCCTGTTCAGGGCTGGTAAGGTAAAAGAGCTTTTAACTTTTTTTATTTAGAATAGGGTAGGGAATTTTTTATTTTGGGGGGCTTTGTTATTTTATTAGGGGGCTTAGAGTAGGTGTAATTAGTTTAAAATTGTTGTAATATTTTTCTTATGTTTGTAAATATTTTTTTATTTTTTGTAACTTAGTTCTTTTTTATTTTTTGTACTTTAGCTAGTTTATTTAATTGTATTTATTTGTAGGAATTGTGTTTAATTAATTTATTGATAGTGTAGTGTTAGGTTAATTGTAGGTAGTTTATTTAATTAATTTATTGATAGGGTAGTGTTAGGTTTAATTATTTCGTAGGTTAGGATTTATTTTACAGGTAAATTTGTTATTATTTTAACTAGGTAACTATTAAATAGTTCTTAACTATTTAATAGCTATTGTACCTGGTTAAAATAAATACAAAGTTACCTGTAAAATAAATATTAATCCTAAAATAGCTATAATATAATTATAATTTATATTGTAGCTATATTAGGATTTATTTTACAGGTAAGTAGCTTTAAATAGGAATAATTTATTTAATAAGAGTTAATTTATTTCGTTAGATTAAAATTATATTTAATTTAGGGGTGTGTTAGTGTTAGGGTTAGACTTAGCTTTAGGGGTTAATACATTTATTAGATTAGCGGTGAGGTCCGCTCGGCAGATTAGGGGTTAATAATTGAAGGTAGGTGTCGGCGATGTTAGGGAGGGCAGATTAGGGGTTAATACTATTTATGATAGGGTTAGTGAGGCGGATAAGGGGTTAATAACTTTATTATAGTAGCGCTCAGGTCCGCTCGGCAGATTAGGGGTTAATAAGTGTAGGCAGGTGTCGGCGACGTTGAGGGGGGCAGATTAGGGGTTAATAAATATAATATAGGGGTCGGCGATGTTAGGGCAGCAGATTAGGGGTAAATAGGGATAACGTAGGTTGCGGCGGTTTACGGAGCGGCAGATTAGGGGTTAAAAAAAATATGCAGGGGTCAGCGATAGCGGGGGCGACAGATTAGAGGTTAATAAGTGTAAGGTTAGGGGTGTTTAGACTCGGGGTACATGTTAGAGTGTTAGGTGCAGACGTAGGAAGTGTTTCCCCATAGGAAACAATGGGGCTGCGTTAGGAGCTGAACGCTGCTTTTTTGCAGGTGTTAGGTTTTTTTTCAGCTCAAACAGCCCCATTGTTTCCTATGGGGGAATCGTGCACGAGCACGTTTTTGAGGCTGGCCGCGTCCGTAACCAACTCTGGTATCGAGAGTTGCATTTGCGGTAAAAATGCTCTACGCTCCTTTTTTGGAGCCCAACGCAGCATTTGTTTGAACTCTCGATACCAGAGTTAAATTTATGGTGCGGCCAGAAAAAAGCCTGCGGAGCGTTAACAGCCCTTCTACCGCAAAACTCCAAATCTAGGCCATAGTTTTTTTCTGCTTGCTCTGAATTCCTTCACTACTGTTAAATCTTCCTACAACCAATTCTATGAACTGAATCCTCAAATGTACTTGTTGGGCCCAGGTCCAGGGCTGTATAGTGACAACACAACAATGGCTAAAATTACAAGCAAACTTAATTCATCCTTGTACACAAATTTGCTTCACTACTTATACCCATCTGGATTTAAAGGGACAGTATACACTCATTTTCATATAACTGCATGTAATAGACACTACTATAAAGAATAAGATGCACAGATACTGATATAAAAATCCAGTATAAAACTGTTTAAAAACGTACTTAGAAGCTCTCAGTTTAGCTCTGTTGAAAAGGTAGTATGACAAGCCCACTGCAAGTGAGAAATAAGATACTCCCCCAACCCCTTCTTTTGCATATGAAAAGACCCTTTACACAAACAGGAGCAAGCTGGAGAAGGTAGCTGACGGTATTCACATAAAACTTTGGGGCTTGGTTAGGAGTCTGAAAATCAGAGCAATGTTATTTAAAAATAAGCAAAACTATACATTTTTTACAAAAAAAAACCTTTATGGGCTATATAAATAGATAATCTACAAAACATTTATGCAAAGAAAAAATGAGTGTATAATGTCCCTTTAATATTATATAATTATTTTCATAATATTGTTATGCAACTAATTTAGCAGTTATGGGTATTGGTTACTTATTAATCGTTTTGATCATGATTTTTAACATATATGGTAAAAACATTATGTCAAGTTTGTTGACATAAAGGAAGTTTAATGTTTCAAGTTTTGAAGTTTATATGGACAAACCACACTTAATAATTGCATTTCTATAATCTTGGTATACAATAAATGTAAAACAATTTAAGAGCAAAATAAAATAGGACTTGTTATTGGAGTAGATAAAGCTTGCCACATTCATTATGTTAGCAACATCACCATTGGTTTGCAGTATGTTATGGGCAATTATGGACATGTATGTAGCAGGGGTAGTCTTAACAGTATGTAGTGTGTGCTCACAGTTCTCATAATAAGAAAAACACAGCTTTCAGACATAGATTGCATGAAAAAGGTGTAAAGATAAATAAAAAAATACTATTCATTTTATATTACAATCTCAAGGTGTTTAATGTCCCTTTAACTTTATCAATAAGGCAATTCATAAGGCCAGATAGTAAAGCATAGTTATAATTTTAAATTAAAAGAACTTGCAAAATGTACATATTAATATAGACTAATTGTTAGATCATTAAAAAGATACAAAACAACACCAATGAAAAAACAAATAAAATAGAAATAATTTTGATTAATTTCATTCAATTTATTGGTTGTGCTGCCCATTGGTACTATCAGTAATCCGTATGAATAGAAACAAAAATAAGTAAATTGTACATAAAAATGTCCTTCTCTACTGATGAGAGCCACTGTAGGTTATGAGTAAGATAGCACCTACCTTCTTTACAGCTGTAATTAATAGACAGGTAACTACCCGAAGATGGACAAGGATCTCCAAATAATGCAACACCTGTAGCAACCTGACAAGCCTGTAGTCCGTGACACTGCCCTAGAAGGGGATAAAGGCACAAACGATAAAAACATTAGTTTTTCTATTATATACAATTCTTGTAAAGGTTTCATACAGGGCATAGTTACAGACCTAGTTGTGTGTTTAACATACTGAAATGTGCCTTAAAGGAACAGTCTAGTCAAATTTTAACTCTCATGATTCAGATAGGGCATGCAATTTTCAATTTACAATCTACAGTCCAGTCTAATGCCCAGGGGCTATAGTGTATACCTCAAGTCTTCTTTTTAAGTATTAACCTTGCTAAACCATAGTTAATTTCAGGTTAGTTTATAAAAAGTATATAATTTTGCTTTAATAATACAGTTTGTAAATTATGTTTGCAAGCTAGGCATAGGCAAAAATTCAGCCTTGGTTATAGACACCAAACATGTCTGCAAGCTACAGCATTTGGGTATTTTCTGCACAAGATTAATTAAAATTTGTAAATATGTGTATTGCACTTTTACACTAATAAATCCGGCGCACATACATTAGCATTAATTTCTATAGTAAATGCAGAATTTTTATTTATTTATTTATTTATAAAATATTTTACCAGGAAGGATACATTGAGATTTCTCTCGTTTTCAAGTATGTCCTGGGACCACAAAACATTGCATTGATACAATAGGGTACAATAAAATACAAAAACAATAATAATACACAATATATGCAAAAATTTGCTCAAGGACGTAGCTGCTTTTGTTAATATCATAAAATACTTCCATTAAAAGCTGACATGCAGTCATGCACATTTAAGTTTTGACTGTTCTATCCCTTTAAAGGGACAGTCAAGTCAAAATTAAACTTTCCAATTTGCTTTTATAATCAAATTTGCTTTATTACAGGGAGTGCAGAATTATTAGGCAAGTTGTATTTTTCAGGATTAATTTTATTATTGAACAACAACCATGTTCTCAATGAACCCAAAAAACTCATTAATATCAAAGCTGAATAGTTTTGGAAGTAGTTTTTAGTTTGTTTTTAGTTATAGCTATTTTAGGGGGATATCTGTGTGTGCAGGTGACTATTACTGTGCATAATTATTAGGCAACTTAACAAAAAAAAAATATATACCCATTTCAATTATTTATTTTTACCAGTGAAACCAATATAACATCTCAACATTCACAAATATACATTTCTGACATTCAAAAACAAAACAAAAACAAATCAGTGACCAATATAGCCACCTTTCTTTGCAAGGACACTCAAAAGCCTGCCATCCATGGATTCTGTCAGTGTTTTGATCTGTTCACCATCAACATTGCGTGCAGCAGCAACCACAGCCTCCCAGACACTGTTCAGAGAGGTGTACTGTTTTCCCTCCTTGTAAATCTCACATTTGATGATGGACCACAGGTTCTCAATGGGGTTCAGATCAGGTGAACAAGGAGGCCATGTCATTAGATTTTCTTCTTTTATACCCTTTCTTGCCAGCCACGCTGTGGAGTACTTGGACGCGTGTGATGGAGCATTGTCCTGCATGAAAATCATGTTTTTCTTGAAGGATGCAGACTTCTTCCTGTACCACTGCTTGAAGAAGGTGTCTTCCAGAAACTGACAGTAGGACTGGGAGTTGAGCTTGACTCCATCCTCAACCCGAAAAGGCCCCACAAGCTCATCTTTGATGATACCAGCCCAAACCAGTACTCCACCTCCACCTTGCTGGCATCTGAGTCGGACTGAAGCTCTCTGCCCTTTACCAATCCAGCCACGGGCCCATCCATCTGGCCCATCAAGACTCACTCTCATTTCATCAGTCCATAAAACCTTAGAAAAATCAGTCTTGAGATATTTCTTGGCCCAGTCTTAACGTTTCAGCTTGTGTGTCTTGTTCAGTGGTGGTCGTCTTTCAGCCTTTCTTACCTTGGCCATGTCTCTGAGTATTGCACACCTTGTGCTTTTGGGCACTCCAGTGATGTTGCAGCTCTGAAATATGGCCAAACTGGTGGCAAGTGGCATCTTGGCAGCTGCACGCTTGACTTTTCTCAGTTCATGGGCAGTTATTTTGCGCCTTGGTTTTTCCACATGCTTCTTGCGACCCTGTTGACTATTTTGAATGAAACGCTTGATTGTTCGATGATCACGCTTCAGAAGCTTTGCAATTTTAAGAGTGCTGCATCCCTCTGCAAGATATCTCACTATTTTTTACTTTTCTGAGCCTGTCAAGTCCTTCTTTTGACCCATTTTGCCAAAGGAAAGGAAGTTGCCTAATAATTATGCACACCTGATATAGGGTGTTGATGTCATTAGACCACACCCCTTCTCATTACAGAGATGCACATCACCTAATATGCTTAATTGGTAGAAGGCTTTCGAGCCTATACAGCTTGGAGTAAGACAACATGCATAAAGAGGATGATGTGGTCAAAATACTCATTTGCCTAATAATTCTGCACTCCCTGTATATTGGTATCCATTTTTGAAAGCTAAACCTAGGTAGGCTCAAACTGATTTCCAAACTGTTGAAGGCCACCTGCATTTTGACAGTTTTACACAGTTAGATAGTGCTAGTTTATGTGTGTCATATAGATAACATTGTGCTCACTCCTGTGGAGTTATTTATGAGTCAGCACTGACTAGCTAAAATGCAAGTCTGTCAAAAGAACTGAGATAAGAGGGTGTTCTGTTGTGTTTGCCTACCGTGTTACGTTTGCCAACCACATAACGCTTACGGCCACGCCTACAATAAACTTGCTAATACCCTTTGCACATATGCGTTTACTGCCGCAGTCGGCAAATATTAGAGCACAACGCCTATAATAAACTTGCAAATACCCCTTGCATGCATTCACTCACTGCCGCAGTTGCAAATACGTTGACTCCTTTAATCAAATTCATCAGTATAATAATATTCAATATACTGAATAAAAGAACATATTGCCTTTTTTAGCACTGATATTTTCATGTCCCCAGCTAGTGCCAAAATTGTGGACGGTGTTCTGTATTTGCCGACTGCGGCAGTGAGCGCATGCGTGCACAGAGTATTTGCAAGTTTATTGTAGGTATGACAGTAGGTAGGCAAACAAGGCGGTAGGCAGTAGGTAGGCAAACAAGAACAGGGGCAGTCTGTAGAGGCTTAGATACAAGGTAACCACAGAGGTAAATAGTGTATTAATATAAGAGTGTTGGTTGTGCAAAACTAGGGAATGGGTAATAAAGGGATTATCTATCTTTTTAAACAATAACATTTTTCAAGTAGACTGTCCCTTTAATATAGCAGTATTTGCTGCATACAAACATGTATGATTATTAATGGTAACGTTACTTGTGTTATTGATAAACAAGTTATGTCTTTTTGATCTATAAAACTTTTTTTTTAATTGGTGGAGGATAACCCATATTTACCTGCGACTTGTTCTGTTACATCAGTCCAGGTACAGTCGTCTGTAACCGGCAATGGGGTATCCTGGGTACAGAAGTGAGGGTTTTTACGGCCATAAAAGCTATCACCAATTTGTACAACTTCACCAGATCCGCACTGCACTGTGGCATTGTAGTTATCACAGGCTATAGTATGGCCAAACTCTAAAGTAAAAAAATACAAATTAATAAATAAATAATCATGTCTTATTTTCTCAAGGAAAGGCCTTTTCTGCATTCTCTGTTGTGTGAAGAAATGATATAAGCAATTAGTACCCACTGTATAATAACTTTACATATAACTGACAAAACAAAAATGTTTTAACATGCATCCATTAATATATATGGTTTTATATATTTGCATTGATATATTATTTGATATCACAAGTAATATTCTGCAACAATACAATAATATTTATATGATATTGTTATTTAAAACTATACCAGAAACTTCAACTCTAATCAACTCAGATCAATTTGATACTTATTAATAAGAGACAGTGTTGATAGATTTGGCTTTGCTTTAAAACAACTGGCCATTAGGTAGACTTTTTAGTGACAAACAAATCCTCCCAGAAAGTTGCACTTTTTACATTGTTTCTGTTTAATCTATAATTTTGAGAAATATGATGATGCCTGAGCACTAAAAGTTTTGAGGAGGGCAGCCGGAGTGCAGGGTATTAGAATGGCACAGCTAGATTAAAAAGTAAGTTAAATTGCATCTTTATGAGAAGTGATCAGTTAAAGGGATAGTCTAGTCAAAATTAAACTTTTTTTATATAAATTGATTTTAACAATAAACATTTATCTGCTTATCCTTTCCTGGTAGGTATGTAAGAGGGATATGAGACCCAGCATCCTTCTTTCATGATTCAGATAAGGCATACACTTGTAAAGAACTTTCCAAATGTGCTTCATTCTCTAGATATCCTTTGCTGAAAGGGCAGCAATGCACTACTAGGAGCTAGCTGAACACTTTGGGAGAGCAAATGACAACAGGCATATACTGTATCTGCAGCCACCAATCAGCAGCTAGCTTCCAGTAGTGCATTGCTAATCCTGTGCCTACCTAGGTATGCTTTACAACAAAGGATATCAAGAGAATGAAGCAAATTAAATAATGGAAGAAAACCGGAAAGTTGAATCAGGCAAGTTTAATTTTGAGTTTGCTAGCCAATAAATTAAATATTTGTTTCTTTTGGACTAATATAATACAGGGGAAAATATGTTACCTTTTTATTAAAAGCATATTTACATTATTTTCCATATATTTAGCAACTAAACAAACAATACCGTAAGAACTCTCACCATAAAATCAGCACTGTGCTTCTAAAGATTTCTGCACTTCTACAGGTTTCTTTTCTCATAACTGTTTGACTTTAATTGGACACTGTAATGTGAAATGTGTTTCTTCTTAAAGGGACATAAAAATCAACATAAACATGCAGAGACATTTAAATTTTCTTCAATTGTCGCATTTACTTTGTTATCTTTGTATCCTTTATTGAAAAACATACTTATGTAGGCTCAGGAGCAGCAATGCACTACTGGGAGTTAGCTGGTGATAGCCGACTGCACCTATATGCCTCTTGTCATTGACTCACCAGATGTATTCAGCTAGCTCCCAATAGTTCATTGCTGCCTTGGAATTGACTAACTTTGCAGGGCTTAAATACATGGATACATGCAAACAGTGGAGCAGTAAAATGCTCTATCATTTTACAGCATTTCCTTTTTGCACTTTTATATCCATTTAACATATTACTTGTTATACCAGCTGCAGAATATTACATTCATTGGAAATAGCTTCTTTATGTTTATATTTGTATTAAAATATACAGATTTGCTCATTGAAACCACCACCTATTGTTTTCAAGAACATGTCCATTCAAATGGAAGAGATCTAAAGGAAAACATTCAAATACATGTAATATTCTACAGGTGGTATAACATTTCATTGGCAACACATAAGGGTACAAAAATCACAGTACAGTGTCCTTTTGAATAAGATGAGCAAATTGAAGAAACACCAACATCCTCCAGATGGAGGCATCGCTGATCTCTTAATCAGAGGCTGGTGAGGCAGTGGCTAGCAATCGGATACGCCTTCATTCTTTAGATATCCTTTGTAGAAGAAATAGCAATGCACATGGGCGAGCCAATCGCATGAGGTATCTATATGCAGCCACCAATCAGTATCTACTGAGCATATTTAGATATGATTTTCAACAAAGGATATCAAAAGAATGAAGAAAATCAGATATCCTTTGTTGGAAATCATATCTAAATATGCTCAGTAGCTATGAGCATATTTAGATTTGCTTTTCAACAAAGGATATCAAAAGAATGAAGAAACTCAGCTCTATATATGCTCATTAGCTACTGAGCGTATTTAGATATGCTTTTCAACAAAGGATATCAAAAGAATGAAGAAAATCAGATATCCTTTGTTGGAAAAAATATCTAAATATGCTCAGTAGCTAATGAGCATATTTAGATCTGATTTTCAACAAACATACCATAGCATAGCAACTTGCAAGTTTTGCTTAATAAATGTATTTTGTGTATGACCTGGTCAGTGTTGTAAGTTTACATTTATTAAGCAAATAAGCACAAAATCACAAAATGGCTGCTCATTAAAATATATTTCTTATTTTAATATATTTAGTAAGTTACAATACTGACCTTGTCTAACACAAAATACATTTATTAAGCAAATAAGCACTAAATCACAAGATGGCTGCTCATTAAAATATATTTATTAAGCTGCCAGAGAAGTTGGGAAGTGGAACATAGATAGCATAGCCAGCAACTTGCAAGTTTTGCTTAATAAATGTATTTTAAAATATATTTCTTATTTTAATATATTTAGTAATAGTAAAAGTTACAATACTGACCTTGTCTAACACAAAAACATAATTTATGCTTACCTGATAAATTCCTTTCTTCTGTTGTGTGATCAGTCCACGGGTCATCATTACTTCTGGGATATTATCTGCTCCCCTACAGGAAGTGCAAGAGGATTCACCCAGCAGAGTTGCTATATAGCTCCTCCCCTCTACGTCACCTCCAGTCATTCGACCAAAGACCAACGAGAAAGGAGAAGCCAAGGGTGTAGTGGTGACTGGAGTATAATTTAAAAAATATTTACCTGCCGTAAAAAACAGGGCGGGCCGTGGACTGATCACACAACAGAAGAAAGGAATTTATCAGGTAAGCATAAATTATGTTTTCTTCTGTTATGTGTGATCAGTCCACGGGTCATCATTACTTCTGGGATACCAATACCAAAGCAAAAGTACACGGATGACGGGAGGGATAGGCAGGCTCATTATACAGAAGGAACCACTGCCTGAAGAACCTTTCTCCCAAAAATAGCCTCCGAAGAAGCAAAAGTGTCAAATTTGTAAAATTTGGAAAAAGTATGAAGCGAAGACCAAGTTGCAGCCTTGCAAATCTGTTCAACAGAGGCCTCATTCTTAAAGGCCCAAGTGGAAGCCACAGCTCTAGTAGAATGAGCTGTAATTCTTTCAGGAGGCTGCTGTCCAGCAGTCTCATAGGCTAAACGAATTATGCTACGAAGCCAGAAGGAGAGAGAGGTAGCCGAAGCCTTATGACCTCTCCTCTGACCAGAGTACACGACAAACAGGGAAGACGTTTGTCGAAAATCCTTAGTTGCCTGCAAGTAGAACTTGAGGGCACGAACTACATCCAGATTGTGTAGAAGACGTTCCTTCTTTGAAGAAGGATTTGGACACAAGGATGGAACAACAATCTCTTGATTGATATTCCTGTTAGTGACTACCTTAGGTAAGAACCCAGGTTTAGTACGCAGAACTACCTTGTCTGAGTGAAAGATCAGATAAGGAGAATCACAATGTAAGGCTGATAACTCAGAGACTCTTCGAGCCGAGGAAATAGCCATTAAAAACAGAACTTTCCAAGATAACAATTTTATATCAATGGAATGAAGGGGTTCAAACGGAACACCCTGTAAAACGTTAAGAACTAAATTTAAACTCCATGGCGGAGCAACAGTTTTAAACACAGGCTTGATCCTAGCTAAAGCCTGACAAAATGCCTGGACGTCTGGATTTTCTGACAGACGCTTGTGTAACAAGATGGACAGAGCTGAGATCTGTCCCTTTAATGAGCTAGCCGATAAACCCTTTTCTAAACCTTCTTGTAGAAAGGACAATATCCTAGGAATCCTAACCTTACTCCAGGAGTAATCTTTGGATTCACACCAGTATAGGTATTTACGCCATATTTTATGGTAAATCTTTCTGGTAACAGGCTTCCTAGCCTGTATCAGGGTATCAATAACCGACTCAGAAAAACCACGTTTTGATAAAATCAAGCGTTCAATTTCCAAGCAGTCAGCTTCAGAGAAGTTAGATTTTGATGTTTGAATGGACCCTGTATCAGAAGGTCCTGTCTTAGAGGTAGAGACCAAGGCGGACAGGATGACATGTCCACTAGATCTGCATACCAAGTCCTGCGTGGCCATGCAGGTGCTATTAGAATCACTGATGCTCTCTCCTGTTTGATTTTGGCAATCAATCGAGGAAGCAGCGGGAAGGGTGGAAACACATAAGCCATCCCGAAGTTCCAAGGTGCTGTCAAAGCATCTATCAGAACCGCTCCCGGATCCCTGGATCTGGATCCGTAGCGAGGAAGTTTGGCGTTCTGGCGAGATGCCATGAGATCTATCTCTGGTTTGCCCCAACGTCGAAGTATTTGGGCAAAGACCTCCGGATGAAGTTCCCACTCCCCCGGATGAAAAGTCTGGCGACTCAAGAAATCCGCCTCCCAGTTCTCCACTCCCGGGATGTGGATTGCTGACAGGTGGCAAGAGTGAGACTCTGCCCAGCGAATTATCTTTGATACTTCCATCATTGCTAGGGAGCTTCTTGTCCCTCCTTGATGGTTGATGTACGCTACAGTCGTGATGTTGTCCGACTGAAACCTGATGAATCCCCGAGTTTTTAACTGGGGCCAAGTCAGAAGGGCATTGAGAACTGCTCTCAATTCCAGAATGTTTATTGGTAGGAGACTTTCCTCCTGACTCCATTGTCCCTGAGCCTTCAGAGAATTCCAGACAGCGCCCCAACCTAGTAGGCTGGCGTCTGTTGTTACAATTGTCCAGTCCGGCCTGCTGAATGGCATCCCCCTGGACAGATGTGGCCGAGAAAGCCACCATAGAAGAGAGTTTCTGGTCTCTTGATCCAGATTCAGAGTAGGGGACAAGTCTGAGTAATCCCCATTCCACTGACTTAGCATGCACAATTGCAGCGGTCTGAGATGTAGACGTGCAAAGGGAACTATGTCCATTGCTGCTACCATTAAGCCGATCACCTCCATGCATTGAGCTACTGACGGGAGTTGAATGGAATGAAGGACACGGCATGCATTTAGAAGCTTTGTTAATCTGTCTTCTGTCAGATAAATCTTCATTTCCACAGAATCTATAAGAGTCCCTAAGAATGGAACTCTTGTGAGAGGAAAAAGAGAACTCTTCTTTTCGTTCACTTTCCATCCATGCGACCTTAGAAATGCCAGAACTAACTCTGTATGAGACTTGGCAGTTTGAAAGCTTGAAGCTTGTATCAGAATGTCGTCTAGGTACGGAGCTACCGAAATTCCTCGCGGTCTTAGTACCGCCAGAAGGGCACCCAGAACCTTTGTGAAGATTCTTGGAGCCGTAGCCAACCCGAATGGAAGAGCTACAAACTGGTAATGCCTGTCTAAGAAGGCAAACCTTAGATACCGGTAATGATCTTTGTGAATCGGTATGTGAAGGTAAGCATCCTTTAAATCCACTGTGGTCATGTACTGACCCTTTTGGATCATGGGTAAGATTGTCCGAATAGTTTCCATTTTGAACGATGGAACTCTTAGGAATTTGTTTAGGATCTTTAAATCCAAGATTGGCCTGAAAATTCCCTCTTTTTTGGGAACCACAAACAGGTTTGAGTAAAACCCTTGTCCTTGTTCTGACCGCGGAACCGGATGGATCACTCCCATTAATAACAGATCTTGTACACAGCGTAGAAACGCTTCTTTCTTTATCTGGTTTGTTGACAACCTTGACAGATGAAATCTCCCTCTTGGGGGGGAGAATTTGAAGTCTAGAAGGTATCCCTGAGATATGATCTCTAGCGCCCAGGGATCCTGAACATCTCTTGCCCAAGCCTGGGCGAAGAAAGAGAGTCTGCCCCCCACTAGATCCGGTCCCGGATCGGGGGCCCTCGGTTCATGCTGTCTTTGGGGCAGCAGCAGGTTTCCTGGCCTGCTTGCCCTTGTTCCAGGACTGGTTAGGTTTCCAGCCTTGTCTGTAACGAGCAACAGCTCCTTCCTGTTTTGGTGCAGTGGAAGTTGGTGCTGCTCCTGCTTTGAAATTCCGAAAGGGACGAAAATTAGACTGTCTAGCCTTAGCTTTGGCTTTGTCTTGAGGCAGGGCGTGACCCTTACCTCCTGTAATGTCAGCGATAATTTCTTTCAAACCGGGCCCAAATAAAGTTTGCCCCTTGAAAGGTATATTAAGTAATTTGGACTTAGAAGTTACATCAGCTGACCAGGATTTTAGCCACAGCGCCCTACGTGCCTGAATGGCGAATCCTGAGTTCTTAGCCGTAAGTTTGGTTAAATGTACCACGGCCTCCGAAATGAATGAATTAGCTAGTTTAAGGACTCTAAGCCTGTCCGTAATGTCGTCCAGCGTAGCTGAACTAAGGTTCTCTTCCAGAGACTCAATCCAAAATGCTGCCGCAGCCGTAATCGGCGCGATGCATGCAAGGGGTTGTAATATAAAACCTTGTTGAACAAACATTTTCTTAAGGTAACCCTCTAATTTCTTATCCATAGGATCTGAAAAAGCACAGCTATCCTCCACCGGGATAGTGGTGCGCTTAGCTAAAGTAGAAACTGCTCCCTCCACCCTAGGGACCGTTTGCCATAAGTCCCGTGTGGTGGCGTCTATTGGAAACATCTTTCTAAATATTGGAGGGGGTGAGAACGGCACACCGGGTCTATCCCACTCCTTAGTAACAATTTCAGTTAATCTCTTAGGTATAGGAAAAACGTCAGTACTCGCCGGTACCGCAAAGTATTTATCCAACCTACACAATTTCTCTGGTATTGCAACAGTGTTACAATCATTAAGAGCCGCTAAAACCTCCCCTAGTAATACACGGAGGTTTTCCAATTTAAATTTAAAATTTGAAATATCTGAATCCAATCTGCTTGGATCAGAACCGTCACCCACAAAATGAAGCTCTCCGTCCTCATGCTCTGCAAGCTGTGACGCAGTATCAGACATGGCCCTAGAATTATCAGCGCACTCTGTTCTCACCCCAGAGTGATCACGCTTACCTCTTAGTTCTGGTAATTTAGCCAAAACTTCAGTCATAACAGTAGCCATATCTTGTAATGTTATCTGTAATGGCTGCCCAGATGTACTAGGCGCCATAATATCACGCACCTCCCGGGCGGGAGATGCAGGTACTGACACGTGAGGCGAGTTAGTCGGCATAACTCTCCCCTCGCTGTTAGGTGAAATTTGTTCAATTTGTACAGATTGGCTTTTATTTAAAGTAGCATCAATACAGTTAGTACATAAATTTCTATTGGGCTCCACCTTGGCATTGGAACAAATGACACAGGTATCTTCCTCTGAATCAGACATGTTTAACACACTAGCAATAAAAACATGCAACTTGGTTACAATCTTATTTAACAAAAACGTATTGTGCCTCAAAGAAGCACTAAACGATTAAATGACAGTTGAAATAATGAACTGAAAAACAGTTAAAGCATTCAATCTTTAAAAAACAACACAACTTTTAGCAAAGGTTTGTTCCCATTAGCAAAGTAACACTAATTAAATTTGTAACAACGTTTGAAATCACAGTCACTATATAAGTCTCACAGCTCTGCTGAGAGAATCTACCTCCCTTCAAAGAAGTTTGAAGACCCCTGAGTTCTGTTAGAGATGAACCGGATCATGCAGAAATACAAGAGTAACTGACTGGAAATTTTTGATGCGTAGCAAAGAGCGCCAAAAACGGCCCCTCCCCCTCATACACAGCAGTGAGAGAGAAACGAAACTGTCATAATTAAAACAAGCAACCGCCAAGTGGAAAAATAATGCCCAAATATTTATTCACTCAGTACCTCAGA
Organism: Bombina bombina; assembly: GCF_027579735.1. Classification (NCBI taxonomy): domain Eukaryota; kingdom Metazoa; phylum Chordata; class Amphibia; order Anura; family Bombinatoridae; genus Bombina; species Bombina bombina. The sequence continues at coordinate 1,240,086,269 of NC_069499.1, forward strand.
AATGCAAACGATTCTACATTCCAGCAAAAACGTTTAACATGAAAAATACCAATTAAAAGGTTTAATGTACTTTTACAGAGTAATTCCGGTGAAATACCATCCCCAGAATACTGAAGTGTAGAGTATACATACATGTCATTATAACGGTATGGCAGGATTTTCTCATCAATTCCATTCAGAAAATAAAAACTGCTACATACCTCAATGCAGATTCAACTGCCCGCTGTCCCCTGATCTGAAGCTTTTACCTCCCTCAGATGGCCGAGAAACAGCAATATGATCTTAACTACTCCGGCTAAAATCATAATAAAAACTCTGGTAGATTCTTCTTCAAACTCTGCCAGAGAGGTAATAACACGCTCCGGTGCTATTGTAAAATAACAAACTCTTGATTGAAGTTATAAAAACTAAGTATAATCACCATAGTCCTCTCACACCTCCTATCTAGTCTTTGGGTGCAAGAGAATGACTGGGGGTGACGTAGAGGGGAGGAGCTATATAGCAACTCTGCTGGGTGAATCCTCTTGCACTTCCTGTAGGGGAGCAGATAATATCCCAGAAGTAATGATGACCCGTGGACTGATCACACATAACAGAAGAAATACATTTATTAAGCAAATAAGCACAGCACTAAATCACAAGATGGCTGCAAGATGGCTGCTCATTAAAATATATTTATTAAGTTGCCAGAGAAGTTGGGAAGTGGAACAACATAGATAGCATAGCCAGCAACTTGCAAGTTTTGCTTAATAAATGTATTTTGTGGTGTATGACCTGGTCAGTGTTGTAAGTACTTACAACACTGACCGGGTCATACACAAAATACATTTACTAAGCAAATAAGAGGATCAGACTGCGTCACAAGTTCCTAGTTCCAACACACACAGGCAATTTAAGCAGAGGGGGGGGCAGGCACCCACCACCACTACCCGGTCCCGTATATTAACTTACAATACAACTATACAAGTTACATACAACCCGTTACAACCCCAAGCCTCACAATAAAAAATATACATGATGGCTGTACTGCACGATCATCACACTATCACACCGATGACTTACTTGTGTGACAGTGTGACGGACTGTGTGCACTTCTTGGACGGCTCCTTCCTTCAGGTGAGGTCACTGAGGTGACAGGCTGAGCCGACAGGTCACGGTCAGGCAGGGGCAACAGCTGCGATATGCGGTGCGAGTCTCACTCTCTCTCTACAATAGATCAGGGACAGGCAGCCTCCTCCCCCACTCCACTCTCGCTACTTGGCTCAGAGGTGTCAAGCAGGAATGAGTGGCACTGTGACTGGCTGTTGTTCCCGCCGCGCGCGCTGCTCCTTCCTTGCGCATGCGCAGACACTCAGTCTCAGTAGTGCACTGTAAGGCTAAGTAGGGCCAGGGAGTCAACACCGGTGTTGATTGGATGAGCCGGTCTCCCAGGGAACAGTCGAGGCCTTATGAGAGATGCCTCATATAGCAATTTTCTCAGCCGCGCTGCTCCTGCAAATCACCACCGGGTGATGCTGCAGAGCAGCTAGATATAAAAATACACTACAAATATTGCGCAATAGAGAAACACCAGAACCCAGTGCCTCTCTATTGCGCAATATTACAGTTTGACGTGAAAAAAAAAAAAAAAATTAACTTTTTTTTTTTAATAAAACTCTCTGTTTTTCTTTTGCCCCAAATGGCAGGTGCGGCACTGCCTCACCTGCCTCCTATGAGTGCACGTCACTGGCTCTTATACAGGGTTGTGCAATTAAACCCTTCATGTGCAGAGTCTGGCACTCACAATGTATGTTTGACTTTTGCTTACCTTTGGCTTATAACATTGCAAGCTCTTTTATCATGTTTGATGTGCTTGTTCATTAAAAGTAATTAAACTTTATTTCTTTCCTAAGATATGGTGAGCCCACGGCTTGAGTTATTACTGTTGGGAATATCACTCCCTTACCCACAACCCCCACAACCCCCAGTCATTCTCTTTGCCTTTGGTGCATGGAGGAGGTGAAGTTTTGGTGTCTGAATAAAAATTTAGATTTAATCTACAAGCAAGTTTTACGGTATAGCTGTATTCCACGTTATTCCTTGCAGTCGGGTAGTGGTGGCTTTAAAGCAGTAAGGAAATTGTAAAGAGGTACTTACTGAGTTTTCCTAACAATTGCTGCCCTAGTTTAGAAAGCCAGAGTTGGCTGTTCTTTCTTTTTCAATGGTCTCTGTGAAGAATTGTGCCTTCTCATACCTTGTAACTGTCTACATGCCAGAGAGCGGCACAGGTAAGTGCTTTTTCTTCTAGTTGGGGAGACCATGCACTTAACAAATTAAAAGACACTGCTTTTTATTGGGACATAGATAATCCTGTTGTATGGGTTACATTGGGGCATGAAGCAGGCATTGTAGCATGTGCGAGACTAACATTTAAACTCTTTTTAAAAAAAAAAGGGTAAAGTGTTTTTATTAGGCTTTATTTTCTGACACATATTTACTTGATAAAACAATACAAGTTTAAACCGAAAGTAAGGCTAAATTCTCTATTTCAGCAGCTTATTCATTTCCTCTTTGGTTTAAAATAAAATGATACAACATTTTAAACTGTCGGGTTTGAAAAAAAAACAATATTTCTTTTACTCAGTGTATCAGAAAGCTATTTTAGTGCCTCTCTGTGTCGCAGCAGTAATTTGAGCTTTGCAGTTGCGGTCACATGACTGGCTTTACTTCATAACGTTTCTGAGGAAAAAGTTGTTTTTCTTAATTTATGGGTGATCCGGTCTTAATTGGTAGCAGTAAGGCACCTCAGTAATTGAGGTGTGGGGTTGTCTGAGGGGTATTTTAGAAGTTTATTTGATGTTTATTAAAAGTTTTTTTCTTAACTTTTCTCACATAATTTTAGCTGTGGATCAATCCTAATTTGGGATAAAATTTAAAGTGTATTTTTTCCTTGGCTTATTTTAATTGAATATTAAAATCTTTGAAACTTATCTGTACAAGTTTATTTAATGTTTCCCAAAATGTCTGATATGGAGCAAGAGCCTACTCTCATGAATTCATGCTTATGTTTAGATGCACAAATTGCAGCTCCAATGCAATTATGTTCTTCATAGGTCAAGAAAACCTTGCAAAATAAAGGTAACATTTTTGAGCCTATTGTCTCTCAAGATAATGCTGTTAAAATATTACCTCAGCTTTCTCCTGCTATGCGCCAAGCCTCAATGGCGACACATGCAGTGTCCTGCGGTTCCTCTATAACTCCTAGTGGAGTTTATTTAAAAGCAGAAATTGCTGCCCAGGTATCTTCAGCGGTATCTGTGGCATTAGCTGCCATTCCCAGATTACAGGGAAAACGCAAGAGGGAATCTAGAAATTCAGAAAGTAAGGTGTCTGTCCACAGTTCTGCTTCCCAAGTTGCACTTTCTCATAAGTCTGATGAGGAAGATAAATCAGGACTTTCTGAGGGTGAAATCTCAGATTCAGACAGTAATATTCCTTCTTCTGAGACTGAGGTGGTATCCTTCAGATTTAAGCTTGAACACCTTTGTGTATTGTTAAAGGAGATTTTAGCTACTCTAGATGACTCTGATACCCCTGTCGTTGTCACTCCTAAAAAATCTAGTAAACTGTCATGATCTGATCATTGCCATGTCACCGCGGCTCCCGGGTCTCTCTCTCTCTCTATCTTCGCCGCGTCACGTTGCCTAGTAACGTGACGCAGCCTTCCTGTGTTACACCCCCTAGTCGCCACGGCCCTTTAAATCTCTGGTGGAATTTCTCTCTGGTGCCCGTTTGTAGGATTTCGCTTCCTGCTTCCTGGCTTGTACACTAAATGTGAGTGCCTAATCCTTAAACCTGTTTAAAGAATTTGACCATTGCTTTGCCTGACCACTCTGCTGCTGAATCCTTAAACTTGCTTAAAGGGACATTGACCATTGCTTTGCTTGACTACTCTGTTGCCGAATCCTTAAACCTGCTTAAAGGGACATTGATCTTTGCTTTGCCTGACCAGTCTTCTGCCAAATCCTTAAACCTGCTTAAAGGGACATTAACCATTGCTTTGCCTGACTATTCTGTTGACGAATCCTTAAACCTGCTTTAACAACATTGTTCTTTGCTTTGCCTGACCACTCTGCTGCCGAATCCTTAAACCTGCTTAAAGGGACATTGACCATTGCTTTGCCTGACCACTCTGTTGCTGAATCCTTAAACCTGCTTAAAAGGACATTGACCATTGCTTTGCCTGACCACTCTGTTGCTGAATCCTTAAACCTGCTTAAAGGGACATTGACCATTGCTTTAAATGACCACTCTAGCAGATCATTCTCTGCCTGCTTTAAAGTGATACAGACCTCTGCTTTGCCTGACCACTCTAATGGATCATCCTCTGCCTGCTTTAAAGTGATACAGACCTCTGCTTTGCCTGACCACTCTAACAGATCAACCTCTGGCTGCTTTAAAGAGATACTGACCTCTGTTTTACCTGACCACGCTAATGAAATATCCTCAGACTGCTTTTTAGTTTCTGTACTTTGTACTCCTACTTCTCATCAAGTACCTGTTCCCATGGCCCTGCATCTTCTGTGAGTACTCAGTTTTCTTTTCTTGCATACTAACTGTTTTTTCTTTCCTGAGTGGGTCATGTCCTGGTTTTCTCTCAGTGTGCTAGTGTGTGTGTGTCAATTATCACTCTAGCAGTTGGGCCTAATCCTGGACTGACTCTTTACGGCTGATATAGACGTAATAGTTTCTTTGATGAACCTTCCACTTCTGAGGTTTTTCCTGTGCCGGACCATGCTAGGGAGATTATATCACAGGAATGGGAGAAACCAGGGGTGTCTTTTTCCCTGTCTCCCATTTTTAAGAAAATGTTTCCTGTTGAGAACTCCATTAAAGACCCTTGGTATACTGTACCCAAAGTTGAAGGGGCCATTTCCACTCTGGCTAAGAGAACCACTATTCCTATTGTGGATAGCTGCTCTTTTAAGGATCCGATGGACAAGAAGCCGGAGGCTTATTTGAAAAAAGATATATGTTCATCAAGGTCTCCAATGGCAACCTGCAGTGTGTATTGCCACCGTGACTAGTGCAGCATCTTATTGGTTCGACGCCTTGTCTGATTCTCTTCAAGTAGAGACTTCTTTGGATGAAATTTAAGATAGGATTAAAGCTCTTAAATTGGCCAATTTCTTTATTGCAGATGCCATTTTACAGGTTGTTAGACCAGGAGCTAAAACATCTAGTTTCGCTGTCCTAGCCTACAGGGCGTTATGGTTGAAATCCTGGTCTACGGAGGTTTCCTCTTAAGTCAAGTATCTGGCGATTCCTTACAAAGGCAAAACCTTGTTTGGCATAAATGATCTGATATTACGGGTGGAAAAGGGTCTTTTCTACCTCAATATAAGAAGAATAGGCCTAAAGGACAGGTCAGAGTAATTTTTGTTCCTTTTGTAACTTCAGAGGAAAGCCTTCCCCTTCTTCTTCCAAGCAGGAACAATTCAAGTCTTCTTGGAAACCCAATCAGTCTTGGAACAAGGGGAAACAATCAAAGAAACCTGCAGCTGATTCCAAATCAGCATGAAGGGTTTGTCCCCAATCTGGGATCGGATCAGGTGGGGAGGCAAACTTTCTCAGTTCTCTCAATCCTGGATATAAGATGTCCCAGATCCCTGGACTGTGGACATAGTATCCCAGGGTTACATATTGGAATTCAAGACTTTTCCTCCCAGAGGCAAATTCCTTCTCTCAAGATTATCTGCAGACCAGATAAAAAGAGAGGCATTCTTGAAATGTATACAACATCTTTCCTCCCTGGGAGTGATAGTTCCAGATCCAATGCAGGAACATGGTCTCGGGTTCTACTCCAACCTATTTGTGGTTCCCAAAAAAGAGGGAACTTTCCGTCCCATTCTAGATTTGAAGTGTCTAAACAAGTTTCTCAAAGTTCCATCCTTCAAGATGGAGACTATATGCTCCATTCTTCCTTTAGTACAAGAGGGTCAGTTCATGACAACCATAGACCTAAAGGATATGTATCTTCATGTTCCTATTCACAGGGACCATCACAGATTCCTGAGATTTTCCTTTCTGGACAAACATTTCCAGCTTGTGGCCCTTCCATTTGGTCTAGCCACAGCTCCCAGAAGTTATTCAAAGGTTCTGTGGCTCTTTTGGTCCGTTCTTGTGGAATTGCTGTGGCACCCTACCTGGACGACATATTGGTTCAGATGCCATTTTTTCAACTAGCAAAATCTCACACAGAGATATTGTCTTTTCTTCGTTCCCACAAATGGAATGTGAATCTGGAAAAAAACTCCCTTTCCCCTGCTACAAGAGTAGTGTTCTTAAGGACCATAATAGATTCTCTATTGATGAAGATTTTTCTGACAGAGGTCAGGAAAAACAAAATAATTTCCTCTTGTCTCTCTCTTCAGGCTACTGCTCATCCTTCAGTGGCTCAATATATGGAGGTAATTAGTCTGATGGTGGCTTCTATGGACATCATTCCTTTTGCTCGATTCCATTTGAGAGCTCTCCAGTTGTGCTCTCAGACAATAGAATGGCGACCATGTGGATCTATCTCAGAAAATAGAGTTATATCAGTCGTCAAGGGATTCTCTCCCGTGGTGGATTTCTCAGGAACATCTGTCTCAGGGCACATGCTTTCAGAGACCTTCCTGGGTGATCGTGACCACGGACGCCAGCCTGCTGGGCTGGGGAGCAGTTTGGAACTCGTTAAAAGCTCAGGGCCTTTGGACTCGGGAGGAGTCTGCTCTTCCCATCAACATCTTGGAGTTGAGGGTGATTTACAATGCTCTATTGGCTTGGCCTTAGTTGTCCTCAGCCCAGTTTATCAGGTTCCAGTCAGACAACATAACCTCTGTGGCATACATCAATCACCAGGGAGAAACTCGGAGTTTCTTAGCCATGAAGGAAGTTACTCGGATACTTCAGTGGGCAGAGACCCACAAATTGCTGTCTATCTGCCATCCACATTCCAGGACTAGACAACTTGGATGCAGATTTTCTGAGCAGGTAGACTTTTCATCTTGGGGAGTGGGAACTCCATCCAGAGGTGTTTTCCAGCTCAGTCCTCAAATGGGGGGTGCCGGAGTTAGATCTGATGGCGTCCCGTCAGAATGCCAAGCTTCCAAGGTACGGTTCAAGGTCAAGAGATCCGCAGGCCATTCTGATAGATACTCTGGCGGTTCCTTGGGTTTTTAGGTTGGTATACCTGTTTCCTCCATTTGCTCTCCTTCCACGAGTCAGGATCTGGTTTGCAGACCTAGTGGAGATGTCATCTCTCCCACCTTGGAGACTACCTCTGAGGAGGGATCTCTTGATTCAGTGTCCCTTCCTTAATCAAAGTCACATTTCTCTGAAGCTGATTGAGGCTCGCAAGCCTGTTACTAGAAAGATTTACCATGAGATATGGCGTAAATATCTTTATTGGTATGAATACAAGGGCTATTCTTGGAGTAGAATTAGAATTCCTGAATTTTATTTTTTCTTCAGGAAGGCCTGGAGAAGGGATTGTCAGTCAGTACCCCGAAGGGTCAGATTTCTTCTTTATCAGGTTTACTACATAAACGTTTGGCAGATGTGCTATCTTTTTGTCAGGTCTTGGTCAAAACCAGGCCTGTCTTTAAGACTGTTGCTCCTCCTTGGAGCCTTAACCTTGTTCTTAAAGTTTTACAGCTGGCTCAGTTTGAGCCGTTGCATTCCATAGACATTAAGTTGTTATCTTGGAAGGTTTTGCTTCTTGTTGCTATCTCTTCTGCTCGAAGAGTCTCGGAACTCTCAGCTCTGCAGTGTGATTCCCCTTATCTTATTTTTCATGCCGATAAGGCAGTTCTTCGTACTAAGTTAAGTTTCCTTCCTAAGGTTGTTTCTAATAGAAATATCAATAAGGAAATTGTTGTTCCCTCTCTGTGTCCTAATCCTTCTTCTTCCAAAGAACATTTGTTACACAATTTGGATGTTGTACATGCTCTTAAATTCTACTTACAGGCGACTAAGGATTTTCGTCAGTCCTCTGCCCTCTTTGTTTCTCTAGAAAACAGAAAGGTCAGAAAGCTACTGCCACTACTTTTTCTTTTTGGTTACAAGTGGTGGTGCCTTCTGTTTAGGACTGCCTGTCTTGTCTCTCCCTATTTATTTGTGTCCTCTAGCTTGAGTATTGGTTCCCAACAGTAATTACTCAAGCTGTGGACTCACCATATCTTAGGAAAGAAAAACAAAATTTATGCTTACCTGATAAATGTATTTCTTTCCGAATATGGTGAGTCCACGGCCCCACCCTTTATTTTAAGACAGTTGTTCTTTTGACTATAACCTCAGGCACCTCTACACCTTGTGTTACTCCTTTGTCTCCATTTCCCTTCGGTCGAATGACTGGGGGTTGTGGGTAAGGGAGTAATACTTAGCAGTTTAACCGTGGTGCTCTTTGCCTTCTCCTGCTGACCAGGAGTGGTATTCCCAACAGTAATTACTCAAGCCGTGGACTCACCATATCCAGAAAGAAAGAAATTTATCAGGTAAACATAAATTTATTTTTTTGTCTGAGACCTCAATTTTTAATAAAGAGAATTTTACTTACCAAACTGACAGATGAAATAAAACTCCTGGCTGCAGTTCCCAGTTATCCCCCAGTGGTAGTCACTGTCTTTCATGATGTAGCTACACTGGCCGCTAATGGCAGAAGAGAAGTCTGTGTGCCAGTAACTATAACTGACATTTGAGGTATCCAGCCACATCAGTGCTCCTGTGAAAAAACAAAACATAATTCATTGATGTTGTCAGTTGTTACAGCCTTTTATAGATGTCACAGATAAGTATTAGTATTGCTTTTTTCCTGATTCCCTTAACGAAAAACTGTCTGGCCTGAATTTTGCTGGCTAATACCACCAATAAGAAAGCGCTCTCCAGGGTGCTGAACATAAAATGGGCCAGTTTCTAAGCTTTACATTCCTGCTTTTTATATAAAGATAGCAAGAGAACAAAGAAAAATTCATAATAGGTGTAAATTAGAAAGTTGCTTAAAATTGCATTCTCTATCTGAATCATTAAAGAAAACATTTGGTTTTGTATCCCTTTAAGTTAGAGAGAATAAAGAGGGGATTCTAAACACAGAAACCTGATAGTGGGATGAGGAATCATCTCACCCTACTCTCCTGAGTGCTCCATCCTAGGGAACCCAGAATGCACAACAGAAAAGCAACTTAAATGGACATAAAACCCAAAAATGTTTATTCTTGATTCACATAGTGCATACAGTTTTAAAAAACTTTCCAGTTAACTTCTGTTTACTAATTTGTTTCCTTCTTTTGATAGCATTTGTTGAAAAGCCTACCTTAGTAGGCTTAGTAACAGCAATGCACTACTGGGAGTTACTTGCTGATTAAGCGACTTCAAATATATGCTTCTTGTCATTGGCCATACTGATTGCTTAACGTGCCATAAAACATTTTGCTTTTTGTGCATATTATAAAAGGGTCAACTGAGGTAAAACAATGTGTGAAAAAAAGTGTATTACTTACAATTCAGTACTGTCAAGTTTAGCCTGCTCCAACCTCTTATCAGTGTCCTACTCTAAACCTTGTGGTATCATATAACAAAGTGTGCATGTGAGGATAATTACTTAAAGGGACACTGTACCCAAAAATTTTCTTTCGTGATTCAGATTGAGCATGCAATTTTAAGCAACTTTCTAATTTACTCCTATTATCAAATTTTCTTCATTCTCTTGGTATCTTTATTTGAAATGCAAAAATGTAAGTTTAGATGCCGGCCCATTTTTGGTGAACAACCTGGGTTGTCCTTGCTGATTGGTGGATAAATTCATCCACCAATAAAAAAAATGCTGTCCAGAGTACTGAAACCAAAAAATAGCTTAGATGCCTTCTTTTTCAAATAATGATAGCAAGAGAACGAAGAAAAATTGATAATAGGAGTAAATTAGAAAGTTGCTTAAAATTGCATGCTCTTTCTGAATTACAAAAGAAAAAATTTGGGTACAGTGTCCCTTTAAGTAAGCAAGGCGGGTTTGAAGAGGGACAGCAAGTACTGTTATTGTCTGATGCAAAGAAGCTTGCTCGTTTCCATGGTGATAATGTCACATGCTTTGTGAAATCTTCTGCATTATACTGTGCACTGCTTTAGTCAGGTGTCATGTGACTCTGCCCCCTAGTGTGCAGGAGTGCATTCTGCAGAAGCTATGGCCTGGATAGCACCTTCCATATATGGAAATGCCCAGGGGGGAGCTTGCTGCAAACAAAACTATGACTGAATTAAAGGGGTTAATGGAGGTTGAAACAGAAACCGTTTTGCAGGTAAGCTTTGGCTGCATTATATATCTAGTAACATATGTTAGTTCATACTGTTTTTTGCCCCTTTAAAGGGATGGGAAAGTTTAAATCAAAAGGGACAGAGCCTACTTCAGATTTATTATTGTTTAAAAAGATAGATAATCTCTTTATTACCCATTCCCCAGTTTTGCATAACCAACGCTGTTGTATTAATACACTTACCTCTGTGATAACCTTGTATCTAAGCCTCTGCAGACTGCCCCCTTATTTCAGTTCTTTGGACAGACTTGCATTTTAGCCAATCAGTGCCCTCTCATATGTAATTCTACGGGTGTGAGTACAGTGTTATCTATATGGTACACATGAAATAACGCCCTCTAGCTGTGAAAAACTGTCAAATGCATTGAGATAAGAGGCGGCCTTCAAGGGTTTAGAAATTAGCATATGAGCCTACCTAGGTTTAGTTTTCAACAAAGAATACCATCACTGTCCGATGTGACCCTCTCTACATCTGACAGTGGTGGTGCAGATCGTTTGTGGGTGGGAGGGCAAGGAGGGAGGCAGGTGGGCAGCCCATCGCTGGAGGGGTAGGGAAGGTGGGCAGAAGCGCGTGGGACCACTACGCTGCTACAAAAAAAAGGTTCTGATGCAGTGAGTGGGAAGGAGGGAGTGGGCTATTTGAGAGGGGTCAGGGAGAGATCAGGGGGTGGGAAGTTTCAGGTGGGAGGGTAAGCTCTACACTAAAGCTAAAATTAACGTTAATTAATAAATGTGTGGTGCACAGCTTCAATTAGCGGCCTTCTAATTACCAAAAAGCTATGGCAAAGCCATATATGTCTGCTATTTCTGAACAAACGGGATCCCAGAGAAGCTTTTACAAACATTTGTGCCATAATTGCACAAGCTGTTTGTAAATAATTTCAGTGAGAAATCTAAAGTTCCTGAAAAAGTTAACGATTTTTTTTATTTGATCGCATTTGGCGGTGAAATGGTGGCGGTGAAATATACCAAAATGAGCCTAGATTTTTTTTTTTTTTTATATCTCTTTATTGGTCGCCGAAAGAGTACAATATACAAAAATCACTCTTGTTGTCATATATAGCCAATAACAAAATCAAACGACTTAGCTATACAAAAAACCATAAACCATAAAGCAGCATATGACATTAATTAATCAGCATTTGTATAATTAACTCCTCGCAGCACCTGGCTGGGGGGAGCCTGAGAAAGAAATAAAAAAAAAAAAGGGAAGGGAAGGAAGAGAAAAAAAAAAAATCCCTGAGACAACTAATATTGTATCTCAGTAGCATTTGTTATCCATGTATGTGGGAACAACTCTAATATGACCATCTCAGCAAAACTAGTAGAAGACAGAAAAGGCGATAAGATCTGTTTTTGTATAGGTAGAGGGTAGGACTTAATAATGGCATACCATCCAAATAAAAATTTCTTGATTCTTTTTTCTGAAGAATCCTGAAGATGGTAGGATTCAAAGATAATCTTGCCTCTGAGAAGGCAGGCCCTCTTCTCGATTTCCAGGTTTTTAATATACTCTGTCTTACCGCTAATATTATAGTTTTTAGTGGATGTACCCAATAACTATCTTGATCACTTAAGGTCTTAATTAATAAGACAATATCCTGGAACGTAAGGGAGATAGATAAATTGTGAATAATGTTGAACCAATATATAATTTTCAACCATAACTGATTTATCTTAGGACATGACCAGAACATATGAAATAAATCTGCTTTCAGATACGAACATCTTGTGCAACATGAGGACCTAGTTGCATAGAATCTGGCAAGTTTAGCTGGATATAGATAAAAATTATTTATAAGCTTCATATGCGATTCCTTCCAACTTGATGGAATTTTACACTTATCCAGAGTACTAAAACTCTGCCTGACTCTTTCCTGATCTATATCTGGAATTGACGGGATCCAAAAATTACAAATCTTGTCTAAAAAACATTGGGTTTGCTTTGACAGCATAATATCATATATTAGTGAAATTGATGTTACACCCGAAACAAATCTTTGTAATAGAGTCCTGACATCGGACCACGCAATATACAAGGGGAACGTCCACTCTTGCGCAGCGACAAAATGTCGAATTTGAAAAAATGTAAATAAATCTGAGCTAGGTAAGTTATATAGTGAAAACAAAGTTTCCCCTGGTAGTACTAAATCATCTAGACCTAATAATTGACAAACTGAACTTAGACCTTTCTCTGCCCATAACTTAAAAGATCTTTGATTGATGCCCCGGGGAGAATACTGGGTTGCCCTGAATAGGGAGAAATTCGGAAAAAGTAAAATCTAGCCCTAATATTCTACAGAATTTATGCCACGCAAGGACTATATTCTTGAATGTTATAAATGAAAAAACATTAGAGGGCAACTGTCGAGGCTTGCAATGTAGTATAGCTGATAGCGCAAAAGGATATATAAAAAAAAACTCTTCTTCAAAAGAAGAGTATATATTTGTTCTAGCCAGCCAGTCAATTGGAACTTTTATCAATGATGCAATATTGTACAAGCTGATGTCTGGAAACGATAGCCCACTGGCCCCAGGTTTCTGCATTAATCTAGATAATGCAATGCGTGTTTTTTTATTCTGCCATATAAATGTCGAAAAATAGCAGCACAATTTTCTTAGGTCGCTATTAGATAAAAATAAAGGCAAATTTTGTAATGGATAGAGAAGGCGTGGAAAAATAATAGTTTTAACCAAATTCACCCTTGCAGTTAAAGACAGTGGAAAGGAGGTCCATAATTGCAGATCTAATTTGATTTTTTAAAATAAAGGAATATAATTGTCAGAATACCAGTACTTGGGATTCTTATGTAACACAAGTCCCAAATATTTAATAGTCTCCACCTCTTTAAAATGAGCCTAGATTAATACTTTGGGTTGTCTACTAAAAAAAAATATATAGTTTTGATAGGTAAATATAAAAAATGCTCTCTGTTTAAATGTAGTGATGGCAAAAATGCTAAAAATGCTCTGGTGTTTTGGGGACGTTTTAGTCTGAAATGCCCGGTCCTTAAGGGGTTATAATTTACTTTTAGCATTAAATTTGCTTTGTTCTGTTGGTATTCTTTGTTGAATGCTAAACCTAGGTAGGCTGATTTCTAAGCCCTTGAAGGCCTCCTCTTATCTCTGTGAATTTTTTACAGTATTTCACAGTGGGACAGTGCTAGTTTATGTGTGCCATATAGACAACACTGTGCTCACTCACATGGAGTTATGCAGTAGTCAGCACTGATTGGCTAAAATGTAAAGTTTGTAAATAGCACTGAGATAAGAGGGCAGTCTGCACAGGCAGAGGCATAACTAGAAACAACAGTGTGTGCTGTATACACACATATATATAGCTGACTGTGCTGTACATACACACACACACACACATATATATATATATATATATATATATATATATATATATATATATATATATATATATATATAAAGATGACTGTGCTGTATGCACACATATATATAGCTGACTGTGCTGTAAACACACAAACAGGCTTTATGTAAATAAACAATAAGTCAAACTGCTTGTGACCCTAAAAATGTTCTGAGACCATAATTTCAATTAAGTCCTCATTCTCTGCAAATGATTTTCCTACCACACACTCACATTTCCTTACAATAATATTATATAAACAAGTTGAGCGGAGTAAAAGTTGCAACAACCATTTAATTTATGAACATAAGATTTATGAAAAAAATATATAAATATATATATGTGTGTGTATAAAGAGAATATCAAAAGTCATGCAAGGTGCATGCAAGAAAACACAGTCAGCAAAGATGCAGATCTCACACCAAGCTGGTCTAAACAGAGCCCATTAAGATATCACCTCTGCCAGTGGAATCCCCTTACTACTTCCCACCAAGTCAATATCATAATAATTATATCTCTAGTTCTGCAGCCCCTACAGATAGTATCTCTAGCACTTTCAAACCAATATAACCCTAGATATTACCTGTCTTAATATCAAACCCTGCATGTTTGTCCTGCACTCAAGGGCAATGTGGCCCCAGAACATGTCTAATGATGTATCATTTGCAAATTGCATGTCCATATTCTACAAGGCAACAGAACCCCACTGGTAAGAAATCTTAGATACACCCCAGTGAAACTTTTCCATGACTTTCTCTCCATACCAATACAGTCCCAGCTGTTATTCCTTTCACATCCCACCTCATACAAGGTACTTGTTCCCTAAACTTACTCTACAACATAAAATAACCCCTGTAACTAGTTATACCATAACCCCCTCACCCACTGTAGGTTTCAAGTCCCCCATATCTCTATGGCTATGTTTCTCTAGATGATCATGACCTTGTAAGATTCCTCCCACAGTCCCACTGTAATCGTCATTTTCCAGCACTTACCTTCCATGAACACCTCCCTGCCATTGTTTGTTATTATATAGCATCTGGATTCTGGAACCTGCTCTGGAAAGTTGGTCAGGGCTGTCCTCACTCCCTTGGGGCTGCTGGATACTGAGTCTTGAGGGGTTCTGTAGGAGCCATTGGTTATCCCATTGTAGTTGATGTTCTCTGCCCGGCTGTCCTTACACAAGTTGGCAAGAACTTTGTGCCATCTGTCCCTGACCAGAACTTCCAGCAAACCACTTCTTTGGCCCTGGCTACTAAGGGCTGCTGTCACTCACTGCTACAGCAATGACAGGCAGATGCGCTGATTGTTTGTAAAAGAGACAAGAGCTAATGCCGCAGGCGGACCTTCCCCGACATGCTGACCCCCACTTGCATGCTGCCCAATGGATCCCTCTGCCTGCAATTGGAAACAGCAGCAGTGGATGGCAGATTAGTCCGCAAAGAGCGCAGCCTGCAGTGGGAGAGTGGCGCCTAGAGCCTTGCTGCCACACAACACACGTGACTCACACCTCTCCAGCACTTGTCTATCCCTTTACAAATGCGTGCGCTGCGCATACACACTTGAGGTCACAACTGCAGTGGGACCACCCCAGAGTTGCAAGCCCGGGGGCCCGGTCGCAGTCACGACCGTTGGGAACGCCTTTGTTCCGCCCCTGATCACAGAGGTAAAAAGTGTTGGTTATGCAAAACTGGGGATGGGTAATAAAGGAATTTTTAGTAAGTTCTGTGAATTCCAGCCCCAGCACATTAAGTCCCTGCTAAGCCAAGTCTCAGTATATAGGGAAATGAAACATGTTCCAAACTGCAACACTATTGATATGCCTGACTTTATCACTCCTTGTTTCCTACCCTTCCTGGTATTATATATCACATATCATGGCTTACCCTTACCTGACACCTGACCTCACACTGCTAAACTTCAATGTAACAGAAGACCACAAATAAAGAAAACTGCAGAAAAAAATACTGTAAAAACAATAAGAATAATGCCACATCGACCTGCACACAATATTTATAAATTACATACAGACTGGATTGAAAAAGGAACAAGCCTAAAAGTAGGGACAGGAAGGAAAAAAAGTAGTGTCCCAGAAAAATGCTATCTAAGCTATGTGCACTAAAGCCAAAGTCCTTTAAAAGGACAGTAAAGTCATAATTAGACATTTTTATTTAGAAAGAGCATCACATTTTAAACAACTTTCCAATTTACTTCTATTATTTAATTTGTTTCCTTTATGTGTTATTCTTTGCTGAAAGGTTTTCTAGCTAAGCTCAGCGGCAGCAAAGAACCTAGGTTCTAGCTGCAGATGTGTGCCTGCATTTATATACCAATTGTCATTGGCTCACCCATAAGTTCACCAGTAGTGAATTGCTGCTCCTTCTACTAACGATATCAAGAGAATAAAAAAATTACAATAGAAGTAAATTAGAAAGTTGTTTAAAATTGTACGTTCTACCCAAATCATGAAAGAAAAATGTTGGGTTTCATGTTCCTTTAAGCAATTAAGAAACAGCTTTGTATTTCACTTGAAGGCATTGTTACCTTAGATGTAAGGTGTTGTATATATATGGTGTTTACCTTATTTTGTGTTGGTTTGAGTCAAATGCAGAGTTTTTCACGAAATGTGACAAGGGATTATAATTAATAAATTTATCTCTGGTATGAAATAAAATCTCTGTGTGCCTTTATTTCCCTTACTTTATCAGACCATCAATATATGGTCTGATACTATATCTCCCTGTATAAATTTAATTTCATTACTGATTAAGGGTGGCACCAGAATCTAGATTATCAGCAATATTTCCCATTCTCTCATACACCCCCATTTATATTCAAGTTTTAATATAATATACTAGTCCTAAAGCCCTTGTACACGGGACATTTTTTGCAGTACAGCGGTTCCACCCCCTGTTCTCTCTCTACCCCCTCTCTTTTGCTCTCTCTCTCCCCCTCTCTTCTGCTCTCTCTCTCTCTCCCTCTCTCTACTTTGCTCTCTCTCTCCCCCCTCTCTTTTGCTCTCTCTCTTCCCCCTCTCTTTTGCTCTCTCTCTCCCCCTCTCTTTTGCTCTCTCTCTCTCCCCCTCTCTTTTCCTCCATCTCTTTTATGCTTTCTCCCCCTCTCTTTTGCGCTCCCCTCCTCTCTTTTACGGTCTCTCTCCCCCTCTCTTTTGCTCTCTCTCTCCCTCTCTTTCGCTCTCTTTATCCCCCTCTTTTGCTCTTTCTCCTCCCTTTCTTTTGCTCTCTCCCCCCTCTCTTTTGCTGTCTCTCTCCCTCTCTTTTGTTCTCTCTCGTAACCCTCTATTTTGCTCTCTCTCTCTCCCTCTCTTTTGTTCTCCCTCTCTCTTTTGCTCTCTCTCTTCCCCCTCTCTTTTGCTCTCTCTCTCCCCTCTCTTTTTCCTCCCTCTCTTTTGCGCTCTCTCTCCCTCTCTTTTGCGCTCTGTCTCTCTCCCCCTCTCTTTTGCACTCTCCCCTCTCTTTTGGTGTCTTTCTCCCTCTCTTTTGCTCTCTCCCCCCTTTTTTTTTGCTCTCTCCACTCTCTCTTTTGCTGTCTGTCTCCCTCTCTTTTGCTCTCTCAATCCCCCTCTTTTGCTCTCTCTCTCCCATTTCTTTTGCTCTCTCCCCCCTCTTTTTTGTGCTCTCTCTCCCCCTCTCTTTTGCTCTCTCTACCCCTCTCTTTTGCTGTCTCTCTCCCTCTCTTTTGCTCTCTCTATGCCCTTCTTTTGCTCTCTCTCTCTCCCCCTTTCTTTTGCTCTCTCCCCTCTCTTTTGCTCTCTCTCTCTTCCATCTCTCTTTTGCTCTGTCTCTCTCCCCCATATATTTTGCACTCTCGCCCCTCTCTTTTTTGCTCTCTCTATCCCCCCTCTTTTGGTCTCTATATCCCCCCTCTTTTACTCTTTCTCTCCCCTTTATTTTGCTCTCTTTCCCCAGCCTCTTTTGCTGTCTCCCTCCCCCTCTCTTTTGCTCTTTCTCTCCCCCTCTCTTTTGCTGTCTCTCTCCCTCTCTTTTGCTGTCTCCCTCCCTCTCTTTTGCTCTCTCTATCCCCCTCTTTTGCTCTCTTTCCCTCCCTTCCCCCCCTCTCTTTTGTATGCTCTCCTTTCAAGATTATCTGTAGACCAGATACAAAGAGAGGCGTTCTTACACTGTGTTCGGGACCTTTCCGACCTGGGAGGATAGTTCCTGTCCCGATGCAGGAACAGGGTCTGGGGTTCTACTCCAATCTGTTTATGGTTCCCAAGAAAGAGGGAACCTTCAGACCAATTTTAGATCTTAAAAGTCTAAACAAATTCTTCAGAGTACCGTCCTTCAAGATGGAAACTATTCGTTTCATTCTTCCCTTGGTTCAAGAGGGTCAATTTATGACAACGGTAGATTTAAAGGACGCTTACCTGCATGTTCCCATCCACAGGGACCATCAAAAGTTTCTGAGGTTTGCATTTCTAGACAAACCATTCCAGTTTGTGGCTCTTCCATTCAGCCTTCCCACAGCTCACAGAATGTTTTCAAAAGTTCTGGGATCCCTGTTGGCGGTGCTCCGATTGCAGGGCATTGCAGTGGCACCTTATCTGGACGACATTCTGGTTCAGGCGCCATCCTTTCAACAAGCAAAATCCCACACATAAATGTTGTTATCCTTTCTGCGATCTCACGGATGGAAGGGGAATTTGAAAAAGAGTTCCTTAGTTCCAACTACAGGGGTAGTTTTCTTGGGAACAATAATAGATTCTTTAACAATGAAGATTTTTCTGACAGAAGTCAGGAAATCAAAGCTTTTGGATTCTTGTCTAGCGTTTCAGTCCTCTCCTCGGCCATCAGTGGCTAAATGTATGGAGGTAATCGGTCTGATGATAGTAGCCATGGATATCATCCCGTTTGTCCGGTTCCATCTCAGACCTCTGCAGTTAAGCATGCTCAGGCAGTAGAACAGAGATTATGCAGATCTGTCTCCACGAGTACAGCTGGAGCAGGAGATAAGGGATTCTCTTCTTTGGTGTTTGTCTCAAGATCATCTCTCCCAGGGAACCTGCTTCCACAGACCCACCTGGGTGATTGTGACAACAGACGCCAGCCTACTGGGATGGGGAGCAGTCTGGGGCTCTCTAAAGGCTCAGGGGATATGGACTCGGTTGGAGTCTGTTTTACCCATAAACATTCTAGAGCTGAGAGCAATCTTCAATGCTCTTCTGGCCTGTCCTCAGTTAGCTTCAGCCTGGTTTATCAGGTTCCAATCGGACAACATAACTTCAGTGGCTTACATCAACTATCAGGGGGGAACTCGGAGATCCTTGGCCATGGTAGAGGTAGCCAAGATAATTCAGTGGGCGGAGTCCCACAACTGTTGCCTGTTGGCGATCCACACCCCAGGAGTGAACAACTGGGAGGCGGATTTTCTGAGCAGACAGACCCTTCACCCGGGGGAGTGGGAACTCCATCCGGAAGTGTTTTCCAGCTTGATTCTCAAATGGGGACAGCCAGAACTGGATCTCATGGCTTCTCGGCAGAATGCCAAGCTTCCGAGGTATGGGTCAAGGGATCCTCAGGCGATACTGGTAGACGCTCTGGCGGTACCTTGGATTACCCCGTTCGCTCTCCTCCCTCGAGTCATTGCTTGAATCAAACATGAGAGGGTGTCAATGATCCTCATAGCACCAGCGTGGCCTCACAGGATCTGGTATGCAGACCTGGTAGAGATGTCATCTCTTCCACCTTGGAGACTTCCAATAAGAAAGGACTTTCTACTTCAAGGGCCCTTCCTCCACACAAATCTAGTTTCTCTGAAGCTGACTGCTTGGAGATAGAACGCTTAATTTTATCTAAGCGTGGATTTTCAGTCAGTTATTGAGACCATGATTCAGGCTCGTAAGCCTGTGACTAGAAAGATTTACCATAAGATATGGCATAAATATCTGCATTGGTGTGAATCCAAAGGCTACTCCTGGAGTAGAGTTCAGATTCCTAGAATTTTGTCTTTTCTCCAAGAGGGTTTGGAGAAGGGTTTATCGCACGCTCCCTAAAGGGTCAAATATCTGCCTTGAATATTTTGTTACATAAACGACTGGCGGATGTACCAGACGTGCATTCATTCTGTCAGGCCTTGGTCAGAATCAGGCCTGTGTTTAAACTGGTTACTCCTCCCTGGAGTCTTAATCTAGTTCTTAAAGTTCTTCAACAAGCTCCGTTTGAAGCATTACTTAGATATTAAGTTGTTATCTTGGAAGGTTTTGTTTAATGTTGCTATTTCATCTGCTCGTAGAGTTTCTGAGCTCTTAGCATTACAGTATGAGTCTCCTTACCTTATTTTTCATTCGGATAAGGTAGTTATGCAAACTAAGTTAGGGTTTCTTCCTAAAGTGGTTTCAGATCGGAACATTAATCAGTAGATTGTTGTTCCTTCCTTGTGTCCTAATCCTTCTTCTCAGAAAGAACGTCTGCTGCACAATCTGGACGTGGTGCGTGCTTTGAGATTGTATTTAGAGACGACTAAGTATTTTCGTCAGTCTTCTGCTCTGTTTGTGGCTTTCTCTGGGCAACGTAAGGGGCAGAAAGCTATGGATACTTCTCTTTCTTTGTGGCTGAAAAGTATTATTCGCTTGGCTCATAAAACTGCTGGACAGCAGCCTCCTGAGAGCGTTATGGCTCATTCTACGAGGGCTGTGTCCTCTTCCTGGGCATTCAAAAATGAAGCTTCTGTGGAACAGATTTGCAAAGCTGCACCTTGGTCCTCTCTTCACACAAAATTCTATAAATTTGATACTTTTGCCTCGGCTGAGGCTTCTTTTGGGAGAAAGGTTCTTCAAGTAGTGGTACCTTCCGTTTAGTTTCCCTGTCTTGTCCCTCCCTTATCATCTGTGTCCTCTAGCTTGGGTATTGATTCCCAATAGTAATTAGATGATCCGTGGACTCACCGTGTCATTAGAAAGAAAAGGAAATTTATGCTTACCTGATAAATTTCTTTCTTTCTTGACACAGTGAGTCCACAGCCCGCCCTGTTTTCTTATGGACAGGATTTTTATTATAAACTTCAGACACCTCTGCACCTTGTTGCTTCCTTTCTCTCCTATGCTTCGATCTTCGACTGGGGTTGGAAGGAAGCGAGGTTGATATTTAACAGCTTTGCTGTGGTGCACTTTGCTGCCTCCTACTGGTCATGAGTGATATTCCCAATAGTAATTAGATGATCCGTGGACTCACTGTGTCAAGAAATACATAAATTTATCAGGTAAGCATAAATTTTGTTTTTGCTCTCTCTCTTCCCTCTCTTTTGCTCTCTCTCTCTCTCTCTCTCTCTCTCTCTCTCTCTCTCTCTCTCTCTCTCTCTCCTCCTCCTCCTCTTTCCCCCCTCTTTTGCACTCTCTCTTCCCCTCTCTTTTGCTCTCTCTCCCCTCTCTTTTCCCCCCTCTCTTTTACATGCTCTCTCTCTCCCCTCTTTTGCGCTCTCCCCCCTCTCATTTGCTCTCTCTCTCCCCTTTCTCCCAGTCTCTTTTGCTGTCTCTATCCCTCTCTTTTGCTCTCTCTATTTCTCCTCTATTTTGCGCTCTCCCCCCTCTCTTTTGCTCTCTCTCTCTCCCCCTCTCTTTTGCTCTCTCTCCCCTCTCTTTTCCCCCTCTCTTTTACACGCAATCTCTCTCCCCTCTTTTACACCATCCCCCTCTCGTTTGCTCTCTCTTCCATCTCTTTTGCTCTCTCTCTCCCCTTTCTCCCCCTCTCTTTTGCTGTCTCTATCCCTTTCTTTTGCTCTCTCTATCTCCCCTCTCTTTTGCTCTCTCTACCCTCTCTTTTGTTCTCTCTCTCCCCCTCTCTTTTGCTCTCTCTCTCCCCCCTCTATTTTCCTCCCTCTTTTTTGTGCTCTCTCATCCCCTCTCTTTTGCACTCTCCCCCTCTCTTTTGCTCTCTCTAGCCCGCTCTTTTGCTCTCTCTCTCTCTCCCCTTTCTTTTGCTCTCTTTCCTCCCTCTATTTTGCTGTCGCTCTCCCCCTCTATTTTACTCTCTCTCTTTCCCTCTCTTTTGCTCTCTCTCTCCCCCTCTCTTATGCTCTCTCCCTATATCTTTTGCTCTCTCTCCCCTCTATTTTGCTCTCTCTCTTACTCCCCCTCTCTTTTCCCTCCTTTCTTTTGCGCTCTCCCCCCTCTCTTTTGCTCTCTCTTTCCCCCTCTCTTTTGCTCTTTCTCTCTCCTCTCTTTTGCTCTCTCTGTCTCCCCCTCTCTTCCCCCCTCTTTTCCCCCTCTCTTTTGCACTCTCTCTCTCTGCCCTCTTTAGCGCTCTCTCCCCTTTCTTTTGCTCTCCTTCTCCCCTCTCTTTTGCTGTCTCTATCCCCCCTCTTTTGCTCTCTCTATCCCCCCTCTTTTGCTCTCTCTATCCCGCCTCTCTTGCTCTCTCTCTATCCCCCCTTTTGCTCTCTCTCTATCCCCCCTCTTTTGAGCTCTCTCACGTCCGCATGTCCTTGCCGAGCCCCACCCCCATGTCATGACCGGCCCCATTCATGTCATGCCTGTCTTCACCCAGCCCCGTCTACATCACGCCCAGCCCGCCCGTGCCATGCCTCCTTACACCCGGTCGGACCCAAATGCCAGGTCAACTTTTTCACAATTTTAGGTTTCTCACTGAAATTATTTACAAACAGCTTGTGAAATTATGGCACAAATGGTTGTAAATGCTTCTCTGGGATCCCCTTTGTTCAGAAATAGCAGACATATATGCTTTGGCATTGCTTTTTGGTAATTAGAAGGCCGCTGCGCACCACACTTGTATTATGCCCAGCAGTGAAGGGGTTAATTAGGTAGGTTGCAGAGTTAATTTTAGCTTTATTGTAGAGATCAGCCTCCCACCTGACACATCTCACCCCCTGAGCTCTCCCTGATCCCCCTCAAACAGCTCTATTACCCCCAACCACCACCACCTTACAGTTGTCACCGCCATCTTAAGTACTGGCAGAAAGTCTGCCAGTATGAAAATAAAAGCCTTTTTTTTTATAATTTTTTTAAACATATATTTTCTGGTGCCTCCCTTCTTACGCTCCCACCCACCAACGATCGGCACCACCGCTATCCGATGCAGAGAGGTCCACAGAGTGGCCCTCTCTGCATCAGTAACTCTGCAAATCGATTTCTGCAGTGCCACACTCGTGGGGCATGCAGAAATAGCGCAATCTCACTATTTTGAGCAAGATTGCGGCAGAGAGAAGCTGGTCCTTAAGGGCATAATGACCAGCGTCATACAGGGTATGGCACTGGTAGTTAAGGGATTAAAAATAAAATAAAGTGTTCACATTGTTTTAAAAGCATTATACTGCCTTATCGGCTATGAGGCAATGCACCTAATAAGGGCCACATTACAAGTGGAGTGCTATTTAACGCTCCCAGTCCAGCCTTAACTGCGCTAGAAGTAAACTTTTTGAGCACATCTAGTTGCATTCGTTGAGATTAAAAAGTTGTCGCTTGCATGCTAACATGATGCAAGCAAAAAGCCGAAGTCAGAATATTGTGCGCACGCTAATCTATCCCTCATAGAAATCAATGAGATTTAGTTGTTTTTTTTTTTAGATTAGGGCTTGGGCTGCAAAAGAGCTAAATGCCCTTTTAATGGCAATGCCCATACAAATGCCCTTTTCAGGGCAATGGGTAGATTAGGTTTTTTAGATATATATATTTTTTTTTATATTTTGGGGGTTTGGTGGGGGCAAGTTTAGGTTTTACTTTAATTTATTTTGTGGGTTTTGGGGGTGGGGGTTTGTTTACTGTTAGGGGGTGTTTGTTTTGTAGCAAAAGAGCTGTTAACTTTAGCTCAATGCCTTTTAAGGGCCCTTGGTAGTTTATTATAGATTAGGGTTTTTTTATTTTTGGATAGGTTTTTTTTTTTTTTAAAAAAAAAGGTATGAGAATAGGAATATTTGTTATTGTTTTTTATAATTCCATTTGTTATTTGTTGTAATGGTATTTTTTTTTTATTTTTTCTAATTTTAGTGTTTTTTATTTTTTGTAATGTTAAGTTTTAGTGTAAGGCAGGTTAGGTTTTATTTCACAGGTAAGTTTGTATTTATTTAAACTAGGTAGTTAGTAAATAATTAATAACTATTTGCTAACTAGTCTACCTAGTTAAAATAAATACTAACTTACCTGTGAAATAAAAAATAAAACCTAAGCTAGCTACAATATAACTATTAGTTATATTGTAGCTAGTTTAGGTTTTATTTCACAGGTATGTATTTAGTTAATAATTGCAACTTTAGTTTAGCTCTATTTTAATTATGTTAAAATTAGGGGGTGTTAGGTTTAGGGTTACGGTTAGGGTTATGTTAGGGTTAGGTTTAGGGTTTGGCATTGCTTTTTGGTAATTAAAAGGCTGCTGCGCACCACACTTGTATTATGCCTAGCAGTGAAGGGGTTAATTAGGTAGCTTGTAGAGTTAATTTTAGCTTTAGTGTAGAGATCAGCCTCCCACCTTACACATCCCACCCCCTGATCCCATCCCCCTCAAACAGCTCTATTACCCCCCCCCACCTTACAGTTGTCACCGCCATCTTAAGTACTGGCAGAAAGTCTGTCAGTATGAAAATAAAAGCCTTTTTTTTTGTAATTTCTATTTAAAATATATTTGCTGGCACCTCCCTCCTTACCCTCCAACCCACCAACGATCAGCACCACCGCTATCCGATGCAGAGAGGGCCACAGAGTGGCCCTCTCTGCATCAGTAACTCTGCAAATCGATTTCTGCAGTGCCACACTCGTGGGGCATGCAGAAATAGCGCAATCTCACTATTTTGAGCGAGATTGTGCCAGAGAAAAGCTGGTCCTTAAGGGCATAATGACCAGCGTCATACAGGGTATGGCGCTGGTCGTTAAGGGGTTAAAAATAAATTAATAAAATAAAGTGTTCACATTGTTTTAAAAGCATTATACTGCCTTGTTGGCTATGAGGCAATGCACCTAATAAGGGCCACATTACAAGTGGAGTGCTATTTAACGCTCCCAGTCTAGCGTTAACTGCGCTAGAACTTTTTGCGCACATCTAGTTGCATTCGTTGAGATTCAAAAGTTGTCGCTTGCATGCTAACATGATGCAAGCAAAAAGCCGAAGTCAAAATATTGTGCGCACAATAATCTATCCCTCATAGAAATCAATGAGAAAAAAAGGTGGAAAAAAACACCCCACCCTTGCCCTTCCCCAAACGCATATTCTCATATGAATATTTCCGTTTTAATGCTCTTCACATAGCAGAATATGTTCTATTCATTCATAAATACATATTTCTATATTTATCTGATGTTATTTTAGTACAATATATATCTCTACCTATATATATATACATAATGATATATAGGTAAAGATATGCACAGATATATAGAAATAGCTATTTATATGGGTAGAACGTTGGAATGTTAAATATTACACACAGTATAAAACTTTGTTAAATATCACCTAGATTATGAGTTGTGCGTTTGTGTTTTAACGCTGAAAAAATGAACCCCTAAACCGGCGCGGAGTGGGTCCATCCTGAAGACATCCGGCGGGGGGTGTTTAGCTGTAATTTTCCTCTTACTCATTTACTGTACCCACACATATTATATACCGTTTTTCTCGCCATTAAATCGACTTTCTAAAGATACCATTATTTTCATCATCCTATAATATAAAAGGCCAAGTGTGTTTGTCTGAAGCTGTCATGCGCAGTAGAGACAGCACAAGGACAAACACACCTGGCCTTTGAGTCCCTAGCTGTCGTCTGATCTGAGGCAGAAGTGGGCGTGGCCGGCATGAGCAGGGGCGTGGCCGGCATAAAGGGGGCATGTCCGGGCATGAATGGTCGTAAAGGGGGCATGGCCGGGAGTGAAGGGGGCGTGGCCGGGCACGGTCGCGCGATAGAGGGGAGAGAGATAGAGAGGGGAGAGAGAGAGGAGGGGGGGAGAGAGAAGAGGGGGAGAGAGAGGAGGGGGAGAGAGAGAGGAGGCGGAGAGAGAGAGGAGGGAAGAGAGAGAGGATGGGAGAGAGAAAGAAAGAGAGGGATAGGGGGGGAAGAGAGGGGGAGAGAGCGCAAAAGAGGGGGGAGAGAGAGAGAGCAAAAGAGAGGGGGAGTGAGAGAGAGCAAAAGAGGGGGGAGAGAGAGAGCACAAAAGAGAGGGGGAGAGAGCACAAAAGAGAGGGGGAGAGAGCGCAAAAGAGAGGGGGGGAGAGCGCAAAAGAGAGGGGGGGAGAGAGAGCGCAAAAGAGAGGGGGGAGAGCACAAAACAGAGGGGGGATAGAGAGCGCAAAAGATGGGGAGAAAGAGAGTGCAAAAGAGAGGGGGGAAGAGTGCAAAAGAGAGGGGGGAGAGAGAGCGCAAATGAGAGGGGGGGAGAGAGAGCGCAAAAGAGAGGGGGGAGAGAGAGCACAAAAGAGAGGGGGGAGAGAAAGCACAAAAGAGAGGGGGAGAGAGAGACCGCAAAGGAGAGGGTGGAGAGAGATAGCTCAAAAGAGAGGGGGGAGAGAGAGAGCGCAAAAGAGGGGGGAGAGAGAGAGCACCATAGAGGGGGAGAGAGCGCAAAAGAGAGGGGGAAAGAGCGCAAAAGAGAGGGGGGGGAGAGCGCAAAAGAGAGGGGGGAGAGAGAGCGCAAAAGAGAGGGGGAGAGAGAGCACAAAACAGAGGGGGATAGAGAGCGCAAAAGATGGGGAGAAAGAGAGTGCAAAAGAGAGGGGGGAAGAGTGCAAAAGAGAGGGGGGAGAGAGAGCGCAAACGAGAGGGGGGAGAGAGAGCACAAAACAGAGGGGGGATAGAGAGCGCAAAAGATGGGGAGAAAGAGAGTGCAAAAGAGAGGGGGGAAGAGTGCAAAAGAGAGGGGGGAGAGAGAGCACAAACGAGAGGGGGGAGAGAGAGCGCAAAAGAGAGGGGGGAGAGAGAGCACAAAAGAGAGGGGGGAGAGAAAGCACAAAAGAGAGGGGGAGAGAGAGACCGCAAAGGAGAGGGTGGAGAGAGATAGCTCAAAAGAGAGGGGGGAGAGAGAGGGCGTAAAAGAGAGGGGGGAGAGAGAGCGCAAAAGAGAGGGGGGAGAGAGCGTAAAATAGAGGGTGGAGAGAGAGCTCAAAAGAGAGGGGAGAGAGAGAGCGCAAAAGAGGGGGGAAAGAGAGAGCGCCATAGAGGGGGAGAGAGAGAGTGTAAAAGAGAGGGGGAGAGAGTGCAAAAGAGAGGGGGGAGAGAGCGTAAAATAGAGGGGGGAAAGAGCGTAAAAGAGAGGGGGGGAGAGCGCGCAAAAGAGAGGGGGAGAGAGCGCAAAAGAGAGGGGGAGAGAGAGAGCGCAAAAGAAGGAGGAAGAGTGTAAAAGAGAGGGGGAGAGAGATCGCCAAAGTGAGTGGGGGAGAGAGCACGCAAAAGAGAGGGGGGAAAGAGCTGAAAAGAGAGCGGGGAGAGAGAGCGCAAAAGAGAGGGGGAGAGAGCACAAAAGAGAGAGGAGATAGAGCACAAAATAGAGGGGGAGATAGAGCGCAAATGAGTTGGGGGAGAGATAGAGTGCAAAAGAGATGGGGGGGAGAGCACAAAAGGGAGGGGGAGAGAGAGGGGGGAGAGAGCGCAAAAGAGATGGGGGAGAGAGAGAGCGCAAAAGAGAGGGGGGAGAGAGAGAGTGAAAAAGAGAGGGGGGAGAGAGAGAGTGCAAAAGAGAGGGGGAGAGAGCACAAAAGAGAGAGGAGATAGAGCACAAAATAGAGGGGGAGATAGAGCGCAAATGAGTTGGGGGAGAGATAGAGTGCAAAAGAGATGGGGGGGAGAGCACAAAAGGGAGGGGGAGAGAGAGGGGGGAGAGAGCGCAAAAGAGATGGGGGAGAGAGAGAGCGCAAAAGAGAGGCGGAGATAGAGAGCGCAAAAGAGAGGGGGAGAGAGAGAGCGCAAAAGAGAGGGGGGAGAGAGAGAGTGAAAAAGAGAGGGGGGAGAGAGAGAGTGCAAAAGAGAGGGGGAGAGAGCACAAAAGAGAGAGGAGATAGAGCACAAAATAGAGGGGGAGATAGAGCGCAAATGAGTTGGGGGAGAGATAGAGTGCAAAAGAGATGGGGGGGGAGAGCACAAAAGGGAGGGGGAGAGAGAGGGGGGAGAGAGCGCAAAAGAGATGGGGGAGAGAGAGAGCGCAAAAGAGAGGCGGAGATAGAGAGCGCAAAAGAGAGGGGGAGAGAGAGAGCGCAAAAGAGAGGGGGGAGAGAGAGAGTGAAAAAGAGAGGGGGGAGAGAGAGAGTGCAAAAGAGAGGGGGAGAGAGCACAAAAGAGAGAGGAGATAGAGCACAAAATAGAGGGGGAGATAGAGCGCAAATGAGTTGGGGGAGAGATAGAGTGCAAAAGAGATGGGGGGGAGAGCACAAAAGGGAGGGGGAGAGAGAGGGGGGAGAGAGCGCAAAAGAGATGGGGGAGAGAGAGAGCGCAAAAGAGAGGCGGAGATAGAGAGCGCAAAAGAGAGGGGGAGAGAGAGAGCGCAAAAGAGAGGGGGGAGAGAGAGAGTGAAAAAGAGAGGGGGGGAGAGAGAGAGTGCAAAAGAGAGGGGGAGAGAGCACAAAAGAGAGAGGAGATAGAGCACAAAATAGAGGGGGAGATAGAGCGCAAATGAGTTGGGGGAGAGATAGAGTGCAAAAGAGATGGGGGGGAGAGCACAAAAGGGAGGGGGAGAGAGAGGGGGGAGAGAGCGCAAAAGAGATGGGGGAGAGAGAGAGCGCAAAAGAGAGGCGGAGATAGAGAGCGCAAAAGAGAGGGGGAGAGAGAGAGCGCAAAAGAGAGGGGGGAGAGAGAGAGTGAAAAAGAGAGGGGGGAGAGAGAGAGTGCAAAAGAGAGGGGGAGAGAGAGAGCGCAAAAGAGATGGGGAGAGAGAGAGTGCAAAAGAGAGGGGGAGAGAGAGAGAGCGCAAAAAGGAGAGGGAGAGAGAAAGTGCAAAAGAGAGGGGGAGATAGAGAGTGCAAAAGAGAGGGGGAGAGAGAACGCGCAAAAGAGAGGAGGGGGAGAGAGAGTGCAAAAGAGAGGGGGAGAGAGAGAGAGCGCAAAAGAGGGGGGGAGAGAGAGAGCTCAAAAGAGAGGGGGGAGAGAGCCCAAAAGAGAGGGGGAGAGAGAGCGCAAAAGAGAGGGGGGGGAGAGAGAGTGCAAAAGAGAGGGGGAGAGAGAGAGCGCAAAAGAGAGGGGGAGAGAGAGAGAGCTCAAAAGAGAGGGGGGAGAAAGCCCAAAAGAGAGGGGGAGGGAGAGAGAGCACAAAGGAGAGAGGGAGAGAGAGAGCGCAAAAGAGAGGGGGAGATAGAGAGCGCAAAAGAGAGGGGGAGAGAGAGAGCGCAAAAGAGAGGGGGAGAGAGTGCAAAAGAGAGGGAGGGAGAGAGAGTGCAAAAGAGAGGGGGAGAGAGAGAGCGCAAAAGAGATGGGGAGAGAGAGAGCGCAAAAGAGAGGGGGAGAGAGAGAGCGCGCAAAAGAGAGAGGGAGAGAGAAAGCGCAAAAGAGAGGGGAGATAGAGAGTGCAAAAGAGAGGGGGAGAGAGAGCACGCAAAAGAGAGGAGGGGGAGAGAGAGTGCAAAAGAGAGGGGGAGAGAGAGAGCGCAAAAGAGAGGGGGAGAGAGAGAGCTCAAAAGAGATGGGGGAGAGAGCCCAAAAGAGAGGGGGAGAGAGACCGCAAAAGAGAGGGGGGAGAGAGAGCGCAAAAGAGAGGGGGAGAGGAGGGAGAGAGAGCGCAAAAGAGAGGGGGGAGAGAGCACAAAAGAGAGGGGAGATAGAGCACAAAATAGAGGGGGAGATAGAGCGCAAAAGATTTGGGGGAGAGATAGAGCGCAAAAGAGATGGGGGGAGAGCACAAAATGGAGGGGGGAGAGAGAGGGGGAAGAGAGCGCAAAAGAGATGGGGAGAGAGAGAGCGCAAAAGAGAGGGGGATATAGAGAGCGCAAAAGAGAGGGGGAGAGAGAGAGTGCAAAAGAGAGGGGGGAGAGAGAGGGAGGAGAGAGCGCAAAAGAGAGGGGGGAGAGAGAGAGTGCAAAAGAGAGGGGGAGAGAGAGAGCGCAAAAGAGATGGGGGAGAGAGAGAGCGCAAAAGAGAGGGGGAGAGAGAGAGAGTGCAAAAGAAAGAGGGAGAGAGAAAGTGCAAAAGAGAGGGGGAGATAGAGAGTGCAAAAGAGAGGGGGGAGAGAGAGTGCAAAAGAGAGGGGAAGAGAGAGAGCTCAAAAGAGAGGGGGGAGAAAGCCCAAAAGAGAGGGGGAGAGAGAGAGAGCGCAAAAGAGAGAGGGAGAGAGAGAGCGCAAAAGAGAGGGGGAGATAGAGAGCGTTAAAGAGAGGGGGAGATGAGAGAGCGCAAAAGATAGGGGGAGAGAGAGAGTGCAAAAGAGAGGGGGGAGAGAGAGTGAAAAAGAGAGGGGGAGAGAGAGAGCGCAAAAGAGATGGGGAGAGAGAGAGCGCAAAAGAGAGGGGGAGAGAGAGCGCAAAAGAGAGAGGGAGAGAGAAAGCGCAAAAGAGAGGTGGAGATAGAGAGTGCAAATGAGAGGGGGAGAGAGAGCATGCAAAAGAGAGGGGGGAGAGAGAGTGCAAAAGAGAGGGGGAGAGAGAGAGCGCAAAAGAGAGGGGGAGAGAGAGAGCTCAAAAGAGAGGGGGAGAGAGCCCAAAAGAAAGGGGGAGAGAGAGCGCAAAAGAGAGGGGGGAGAGAGAGCGCAAAAGAGAGGGGGAGAGAGAGAGTGCAAAAGAGAGGGGGAGAGGGGGGAGAGAGAGCCCAAAAGAGATGGGGGAGAGAGAGCGCTCAAAAGAGAGGGGGAGAGAGAGAGCAAAAGAGAGGGGGGAGAGAGAGAGAGAGCAAAAGAGAGGGGGAGGGAGAGAGCGCAAGGGGTGGGACCGCTGTACTGCAAAAAATGGCCCGTGTGAACGGGCTTTAGGACTAGTATCTTATAATTTACTATAATTTTTTTTTAAAACTATGAGGAAAAAATGGAAAAAAAACACACTTTTTCTAACTTTGAACCCCAAAATCTGTTACACATCTACAACCACCAAAAAACACCCATGCTAAATAGTTTCTAAATTTTGTCCTGAGTTTAGAAATACCCAATGTTTACATGTACTTAGCTTTTTTTGCAAGTTATAGGGCCATAAATACAAGTAGCACTTTGCTATTTCCAAACCATTTTATTCAAGATTAGCGCTAGTTACATTGGGAGCTCAAAAGAGAGGGGGGAGAAAGCCCAAAAGAGAGGGGGAGAGAGAGCACAAAAGAGAGAGGGAGAGAGAGAGCACAAAAGAGAGGGGGAGATAGAGAGCGCAAAAGAGAGGGGGAGAGAGAGAGCGCAAAAGAGAGGGGGAGAGAGAGAGTGCAAAAGAGAGGGGGGGAGAGAGAGTGCAAAAGAGAGGGGGAGAGAGAGAGCGCAAAAGAGATGGGGAGAGAGAGAGCGCAAAAGAGAGGGGGAGAGAGAGAGCGCAAAAGAGAGAGGGAGAGAGAAAGCGCAAAAGAGAGGGGGAGATAGAGAGTGCAAAAGAGAGGGGGAGAGAGAGTGCGCAAAAGAGAGGAGGGGGAGAGAGAGTGCAAAAGAGAGGGGGAGAGAGAGAGCGCAAAAGAGAGGGGGAGAGAGCTCAAAAGAGAGGGGGGAGAGAGCCCAAAAGAGAGGGGGAGAGAGAGCGCAAAAGAGAGGGGGGGAGAGAGAGTGCAAAAGAGAGGGGGAGAGAGAGAGCGCAAAAGAGAGGGGGAGAGAGAGAGCTCAAAAGAGAGGGGGGAGAAAGCCCAAAAGAGAGGGGGAGAGAGAGAGAGCGCAAAAGAGAGAGGGAGAGAGAGAGCGCAAAAGAGAGGGGGAGAGAGTGCAAAAGAGAGGGGTGGAGAGAGAGTGCAAAAGAGAGGGGGAGAGAGAGAGCGCAAAAGAGATGGGGAGAGAGAGAGCGCAAAAGAGAGAGGGAGAGAGAGAGCGCAAAAGAGAGAGGGAGAGAGAAAGCGCAAAAGAGAGGGGGAGATAGAGAGTGCAAAAGAGAGGGGGAGAGAGAGCGCGCAAAAGAGAGGAGGGGGAGAGAGAGTGCAAAAGAGAGGGGGAGAGAGAGAGCGCAAAAGAGAGGGGGAGAGAGAGAGCTCAAAAGAGAGGGGGGAGAGAGCCCAAAAGAGAGGAGGAGAGAGACCGCAAAAGAGAGGGGGGAGAGAGAGCGCAAAAGAGAGGGGGAGAGGGGGGAGAGAGAGCGCAAAAGAGAGGGGGGAGAGAGCACAAAAGAGAGGGGAGATAGAGCACAAAATAGAGGGGGAGATAGAGCACAAAAGAGTTGGGGGAGAGATAGAGCGCAAAAGAGATGGGGGGGAGAGCACAAAAGGGAGGGGGGAGAGAGAGGGGGAAGAGAGCGCAAAAGAGATGGGGGAGAGGGAGCGCAAAAGAGAGGGGGAGATAGAGAGCGCAAAAGAGAGGGGGAGAGAGAGAGCGCAAAAGAGAGGGGGGAGAGAGAGGGAGGAGAGAGCGCAAAAGAGAGGGGGGAGAGAGAGAGTGCAAAAGAGAGGGGGAGAGAGAGAGCGCAAAAGAGATGGGGGAGAGAGAGAGCGCAAAAGAGAGGGGGAGAGAGAGAGTGCAAAAGAGAGAGGGAGAAAGTGCAAAAGAGAGGGGAAGATAGAGAGTGCAAAATAGAGGGGGAGAGAGAGCGCAAAAGAGAGGGGGGGAGAGAGAGTGCAAAAGAGAGGGGGGAGAGAGAGTGCAAAAGAGAGGGGAAGAGAGAGAGCTCAATAGAGAGGGGGGAGAAAGCCCAAAAGAGAGGGGGAGAGAGAGAGAGCGCAAAAGAGAGAGGGAGAGAGAGCGCAAAAGAGAGGGGGAGATAGAGAGCGCAAAAGAGAGGGGGAGAGAGAGAGCGCAAAAGAGAGGGGGAGAGTGAGAGTGCAAAAGAGAGGGAGGGAGAGAGAGTGAAAAAGAGAGGGGGAGAGAGAGAGCGCAAAAGAGATGGGTAGAGAGAGAGCACAAAAGAGAGGGGGAGAGAGAGAGAGCGCAAAAGAGAGAGGGAGAGAGAAAGCGCAAAAGAGAGGTGGAGATAGAGAGTGCAAACGAGAGGGGGAGAGATAGCGCGCAAAAGAGAGGGGGGGAGAGAGAGTGCAATAGAGAGGGGGAGAGAGTGCAAAAGAGAGGGGGAGAGAGAGAGCTCAAAAGAGAGGGGGGAGAGAGCCCAAAAGAGAGGGGGAGAGAGAGCGCAAAAGAGAGGGGGAGAGAGAGCGCAAAAGAGAGGGGGAGAGAGAGAGTGCAAAAGAGAGGGGGAGAGGGGGGAGAGAGAGCCCAAAAGAGAGGGGGGAGAGAGAGCGCTCAAAAGAGAGGGGGAGAGAGAGAGCAAAAGAGAGGGGGAGAGAGAGAGAGCAAAAGAGAGGGGGAGGGAGAGAGCGCAAGGGGTGGGACCGCTGTACTGCAAAAAATGGCCCGTGTGAACGGGCTTTAGGACTAGTATCTTATAATTTACTATAATTTTTTTTATAAACTATGAGGAAAAAATGGAAAAAAACACACTTTTTCTAACTTTGAACCCCAAAATCTTTTACACATCTACAACAACCAAAAAACACCCATGCTAAATAGTTTCTAAATTTTGTCCTGATTTTAGAAATACCCAATGTTTACATGTTCTTTGCTTTTTTGCAAGTTATAGGGAAATAAATACAAGTAGCACTTTGCTATTTCCAAACCACTTTTTTTCAAAATTTGCGCTAGTTACATTGGGACACTGATGTCTTTCTGTAATCCCTGAATATCCCTTGACATGTACATATTTTTTTTTAGAAGACATCCCAACGTATTGATCTAGGCCCATTTTGGTATAATTCATGCCACCATTTCACTACCAAATGTGATCAAATAAAAAAAAATGTTCACTTTTTCACAAATTATTTCACAAACTTTAGGTTTCTCACTGAAATTATTTACAAACAACTTGTGCAATTATGGCATAAATGGTTGTAAATGCTTCTCTGATCCCCTCTGAAATAGCAGATATATATGGCTTTGGCATTGCTTTTTGGTATTTAGAAGGCCGCTAAATGCCACTGTGCACCACACGTGTATTATGCCCAGCAGTGAAGGGGTTAATTAGGGAGCATGTAGGGAGCTTGTAGTGTTAATTTTAGCTTTAGTGTAGTGTAGTAGACAACCCAAAGTATTGATCTAGGCCCATTTTGGTATATTTCCTGCCACCATTTCACTGCCAAATGCAAACAAATAAAAAAAAATGTTAATTTTTTCACAATTTTAGGTTTCTCACTGAAATTATTTACAAACAGCTTGTGCAATTATGGCATAAATGGTTGTAAATGCTTCTCTGGGATCCCCTTTGTTCAGAAATAGCAGACATATATGGCTTTGGCTTTGCTTTTTGGTAATTAGAAGGCAGCTAAATGCCACTGTGCACCACACATGTATAATGCCCAGCATTGAAGGGGTTAATTAGGGAGCTTGTAGGGTTAATTTTAGCTTTAGTGTAATGTAGTAGACAACCCAAAGTATTGATCTCCTGGCCCATTTTGGTATATTTCATGCCACCATTTCACCGCCAAATGTGATCAAATAAAAAAAAAACGTTCACTTTTTCACAGATTTTTTAACAAACTTTAGGTTTCTCACTGAAATTATTTATAAACAGCTTGTGCAATTATGGCACAAAATGTTGTAAATGCTTCTCTGGGATCCCCTTTGTTCAGAAAAAGCAGACATATATGGCTTTGGTGTTGCTTTTTAGTATTTATAAGGCCGCTAAATGCCGCTGCGCACCACACATGTATTATGCCCAGCAGTGAAGGGGTTAATTAGGGAGCTGGTAGGGAGCTTGCAGGGTTAATTTTAGCTTTAGTGTAGGTATCAACCTCCCACATGACACATCACACCCCCTGATCCCTTCCAAACAGCTCTCTTCCCTCCCACACCCCACAATTGTCCCCGCCATCTTAAGTACTGGCAGTAAGTCTGCCAGTACTAAAATAAGAGGGGTTTTTTGGATTTTTTTTTTTTAAACAATAATTCTGCTCTGTAGGATCCCCCCTTAGCCCCCAACCTCCCTGATCCCCCCCCCCCCCCCCCCCCCCCCAAACAGCTCTCTAACTTCCCCTCTCTGCCTATTGTGCGCCATATTGGGTACTGGCAGTTTGAAATCAAATGTGTGTTTTTATAATTTTTTATTTTAAAAAACAGAATTTATGTTTACCTGATAAATTACTTTCTCCAACGGTGTGTCCGGTCCACGGCTTCATCCTTACTTGTGGGATATTCTCTTCCCCAACAGGAAATGGCAAAGAGCCCAGCAAAGCTGGTCACATGATCCCTCCTAGGCTCCGCCTACCCCAGTCATTCGACCGACGTTAAGGAGGAATATTTGCATAGGAGAAACCATATGATACCGTGGTGACTGTAGTTAAAGAAAATAAATTATCAGACCTGATTAAAAAACCAGGGCGGGCCATGGACCGGACACACCGTTGGAGAAAGTAATTTATCAGGTAAACATAAATTCTGTTTTCTCCAACATAGGTGTGTCCGGTCCACGGCGTCATCCTTACTTGTGGGAACCAATACCAAAGCTTTAGGACACGGATGAAGGGAGGGAGCAAATCAGGTCACCTAAATGGAAGGCACCACGGCTTGCAAAACCTTTCTCCCAAAAATAGCCTCAGAAGAAGCAAAAGTATCAAACTTGTAAAATTTGGTAAAAGTGTGCAGTGAAGACCAAGTCGCTGCCCTACATATCTGATCAACAGAAGCCTCGTTCTTGAAGGCCCATGTGGAAGCCACAGCCCTAGTGGAATGAGCTGTGATTCTTTCAGGAGGCTGCCGTCCGGCAGTCTCGTAAGCCAATCTGATGATGCTTTTAATCCAAAAAGAGAGAGAGGTAGAAGTTGCTTTTTGACCTCTCCTTTTACCAGAATAAACAACAAACAAGGAAGATGTTTGTCTAAAATCCTTTGTAGCATCTAAATAGAATTTTAGAGCGCGAACAACATCCAAATTGTGCAACAAACGTTCCTTCTTCGAAACTGGTTTCGGACACAGAGAAGGCACGACTATCTCCTGGTTAATGTTTTTGTTAGAAACAACTTTTGGAAGAAAACCAGGTTTAGTACGTAAAACCACCTTATCTGCATGGAACACCAGATAAGGAGGAGAACACTGCAGAGCAGATAATTCTGAAACTCTTCTAGCAGAAGAAATTGCAACCAAAAACAAAACTTTCCAAGATAATAACTTAATATCAACGGAATGTAAGGGTTCAAACGGAACCCCCTGAAGAACTGAAAGAACTAAGTTGAGACTCCAAGGAGGAGTCAAAGGTTTGTAAACAGGCTTGATTCTAACCAGAGCCTGAACAAAGGCTTGAACATCTGGCACAGCTGCCAGCTTTTTGTGAAGTAACACAGACAAGGCAGAAATCTGTCCCTTCAAGGAACTTGCAGATAATCCTTTTTCCAATCCTTCTTGAAGGAAGGATAGAATCTTAGGAATCTTAACCTTGTTCCAAGGGAATCCTTTAGATTCACACCAACAGATATATTTTTTCCAAATTTTGTGGTAAATTTTTCTAGTTACAGGCTTTCTGGCCTGAACAAGAGTATCAATAACAGAATCTGAGAACCCTCGCTTTGATAAGATCAAGCGTTCAATCTCCAAGCAGTCAGCTGGAGTGAGACCAGATTCGGATGTTCGAACGGACCTTGAACAAGAAGGTCTCGTCTCAAAGGTAGCTTCCATGGTGGAGCCGATGACATATTCACCAGATCTGCATACCAAGTCCTGCGTGGCCACGCAGGAGCTATCAAGATCACCGACGCCCTCTCCTGATTGATCCTGGCTACCAGCCTGGGGATGAGAGGAAACGGCGGGAATACATAAGCTAGTTTGAAGGTCCAAGGTGCTACTAGTGCATCTACTAGAGTCGCCTTGGGATCCCTGGATCTGGACCCGTAGCAAGGAACCTTGAAGTTCTGACGAGAGGCCATCAGATCCATGTCTGGAATGCCCCACAGTTGAGTGATTTGGGCAAAGATTTCCGGATGGAGTTCCCACTCCCCCGGATGCAATGTCTGACGACTCAGAAAATCCGCTTCCCAATTTTCCACTCCTGGGATGTGGATTGCAGACAGGTGGCAGGAGCGAGTCTCCGCCCATTGAATGATTTTGGTCACTTCTTCCATCGCCAGGGAACTCCTTGTTCCCCCCTGATGGTTGATGTACGCAACAGTCGTCATGTTGTCTGATTGAAACCGTATGAACTTGGCCCTCGCTAGCTGAGGCCAAGCCTTGAGATCATTGAATATCGCTCTCAGTTCCAGAATATTTATCGGTAGAAGAGATTCTTCCCGAGACCAAAGACCCTGAGCTTTCAGGGATCCCCAGACCGCGCCCCAGCCCATCAGACTGGCGTCGGTCGTGACAATGACCCACTCTGGTCTGCGGAAGGTCATCCCTTGTGACAGGTTGTCCAGGGACAGCCACCAACGGAGTGAGTCTCTGGTCCTCTGATTTACTTGTATCTTCGGAGACAAGTCTGTATAGTCCCCATTCCACTGACTGAGCATACACAGTTGTAATGGTCTTAGATGAATGCGCGCAAAAGGAACTATGTCCATTGCCGCTACCATCAAACCTATCACTTCCATGCACTGCGCTATGGAAGGAAGAGGAACGGAATGAAGTATCCGACAAGAGTTTAGAAGTTTTGTTTTTCTGGCCTCTGTCAGAAAAATCCTCATTTCTAAGGAGTCTATTATTGTTCCCAAGAAGGGAACTCTTGTCGACGGAGATAGAGAACTCTTTTCCACGTTCACTTTCCATCCGTGAGATCTGAGAAAGGCTAGGACTATGTCCGTGTGAGCCTTTGCTTGAGGAAGGGACGACGCTTGAATCAGAATGTCGTCCAAGTAAGGTACTACTGCAATGCCCCTTGGTCTTAGCACCGCTAGAAGGGACCCTAGTACCTTTGTGAAAATCCTTGGAGCAGTGGCTAATCCGAAAGGAAGCGCCACGAACTGGTAATGCTTGTCCAGGAATGCAAACCTTAGGAACCGATGATGTTCCTTGTGGATAGGAATATGTAGATACGCATCCTTTAAATCCACCGTGGTCATGAATTGACCTTCCTGGATGGAAGGAAGAATTGTTCGAATGGTTTCCATTTTGAACGATGGAACCTTGAGAAACTTGTTTAAGATCTTGAGATCTAAGATTGGTCTGAACGTTCCCTCTTTTTTGGGAACTATGAACAGATTGGAGTAGAACCCCATCCCTTGTTCTCCTAATGGAACAGGATGAATCACTCCCATTTTTAACAGGTCTTCTACACAATGTAAGAATGCCTGTCTTTTTATGTGGTCTGAAGACAACTGAGACCTGTGGAACCTCCCCCTTGGGGGAAGCCCCTTGAATTCCAGAAGATAACCTTGGGAGACTATTTCTAGTGCCCAAGGATCCAGAACATCTCTTGCCCAAGCCTGAGCGAAGAGAGAGAGTCTGCCCCCCACCAGATCCGGTCCCGGATCGGGGGCCAACATTTCATGCTGTCTTGGTAGCAGTGGCAGGTTTCTTGGCCTGCTTTCCCTTGTTCCAGCCTTGCATTGGTCTCCAAGCTGGCTTGGCTTGAGAAGTATTACCCTCTTGCTTAGAGGACGTAGCACTTTGGGCTGGTCCGTTTCTACGAAAGGGACGAAAATTAGGTTTATTTTTGGCCTTGAAAGACCGATCCTGAGGAAGGGCGTGGCCCTTACCCCCAGTGATATCAGAGATAATCTCTTTCAAGTCAGGGCCAAACAGCGTTTTCCCCTTGAAAGGAATGTTAAGTAGTTTGTTCTTGGAAGACGCATCAGCTGACCAAGATTTCAACCAAAGCGATCTGCGCGCCACAATAGCAAACCCAGAATTCTTAGCCGCTAACCTAGCCAATTGCAAAGTGGCGTCTAGGGTGAAAGAATTAGCCAATTTGAGAGCACGGATTCTGTCCATAATCTCCTCATAAGGAGGAGAATCACTATCGACCGCCTTTACTAGCTCATCGAACCAGAAACACGCGGCTGTAGTGACAGGGACAATGCATGAAATTGGTTGTAGAAGGTAACCCTGCTGAACAAACATCTTTTTAAGTAAACCTTCTAATTTTTTATCCATAGGATCTTTGAAAGCACAACTATCTTCTATGGGTATAGTGGTGCGTTTGTTTAAAGTGGAAACCGCTCCCTCGACCTTGGGGACTGTCTGCCATAAGTCCTTTCTGGGGTCGACCATAGGAAACAATTTTTTAAATATGGGGGGAGGGACGAAAGGTATACCGGGCCTTTCCCATTCTTTATTTACAATGTCCGCCACCCGCTTGGGTATAGGAAAAGCTTCAGGGAGCCCCGGGACCTCTAGGAACTTGTCCATTTTACATAGTTTCTCTGGGATGACCAAATTCTCACAATCATCCAGAGTGGATAATACCTCCTTAAGCAGAGCGCGGAGATGTTCCAACTTAAATTTAAATGTAATCACATCGGGTTCAGCTCGTTGAGAAATTTTCCCTGAATCTGAAATTTCTCCCTCAGACAAAACCTCCCTGGCCCCATCAGACTGGTGTAGGGGCATTTCAGAACCATTATCATCAGCGTCGTCATGCTCTTCAGTATCTAAAACAGAGCAGTCGCGCTTACGCTGATAAGTGGGCATTTTGGCTAAAATGTTTTTGATAGAATTATCCATTACAGCCGTTAATTGTTGCATAGTAAGGAGTATTGGCGCGCTAGATGTACTAGGGGCCTCCTGAGTGGGCAAGACTCGTGTAGACGAAGGAGGGAATGATGCAGTACCATGCTTACTCCCCTCACTTGAGGAATCATCTTGGGCATCATTTTCATTGTCACATAAATCACATTTATTTAAATGAGAAGGAACCCTGGCTTCCCCACATTCAGAACACAGTCTATCTGGTAGTTCAGACATGTTAAACAGGCATAAACTTGATAACAAAGTACAAAAAACGTTTTAAAATAAAACCGTTACTGTCACTTTAAATTTTAAACTGAACACACTTTATTACTGCAATTGCGAAAAAATATGAAGGAATTGTTCAAAATTCACCAAAATTTCACCACAGTGTCTTAAAGCCTTAAAAGCATTGCACACCAAATTTGGAAGCTTTAACCCTTAAAATAACGGAACCGGAGCCGTTTTTAACTTTAACCCCTTTACAGTCCCTGGTATCTGCTTTGCTGAGACCCAACCAAGCCCAAAGGGGAATACGATACCAAATGACGCCTTCAGAAAGTCTTTTCTATGTATCAGAGCTCCTCACACATGCGACTGCATGTCATGCCTCTCAAAAACAAGTGCGCAATACCGGCGCGAAAATGAGGCTCTGCCTATGATTAGGGAAAGCCCCTAAAGAATAAGGTGTCTAAAACAGTTCCTGCCGATATAATTTTACCAAAATACCCAGATTAAATGATTCCTCAAGGCTAAATATGTGTAATATATGAATCGATTTAGCCCAGAAAAAGTCTACAGTCTTAATAAGCCCTTGTGAAGCCCTTATTTACTATCTTAATAAACATGGCTTACCGGATCCCATAGGGAAAATGACAGCTTCCAGCATTACATCGTCTTGTTAGAATGTGTCATACCTCAAGCAGCAAGAGACTGCTCACTGTTCCCCCAACTGAAGTTAATTCCTCTCAACAGTCCTGTGTGGAACAGCCATGGATTTTAGTAACGGTTGCTAAAATCATTTTCCTCATACAAACAGAAATCTTCATCTCTTTTCTGTTTCAGAGTAAATAGTACATACCAGCACTATTTTAAAATAACAAACTCTTGATTGAATAATAAAAACTACAGTTAAACACTAAAAAACTCTAAGCCATCTCCGTGGAGATGTTGCCTGTACAACGGCAAAGAGAATGACTGGGGTAGGCGGAGCCTAGGAGGGATCATGTGACCAGCTTTGCTGGGCTCTTTGCCATTTCCTGTTGGGGAAGAGAATATCCCACAAGTAAGGATGACGCCGTGGACCGGACACACCTATGTTGGAGAAATACTATTTTCTGTTGTGTATCTGCCCCCCCCTCAACCCCCAACCCCCACCCTCTCCCAGATCGCTAAAATTTGTAATGTTCCCATCCTCTCTCCCACCGACTACCACCATAATTGTTCCATAGTGTAGGGTTCTTACCCGCCCGCGCACGGCACCCGCTCCCGTCACACTTGATCCCGCCCCCCTTCACCACCAATGGCTGCCCACCCGCCTCCCTGGATCAGCTCCCACCCACCAACGAACATGGCCATCGATGGCCGATGCAGAGAGGGCCACAGGGTGGCTCTCTCTGCATTGGACGGCTAAAAAGTGTTATAGCAGGATGCCTCAATATCGAGGCATCACTGCTATAACATGAAAGCAATTGGAAGTGATCAGGATCGTTTCCACTGCTTTCAAAGACCAACGACGTATGGGGTACGTCCTTGGTCGTTAACTGCATTTTTTTGCAGGACGTACCCCATACGTCGTTGTTCGTTAAGGGGTTAATGCAAGGGAGCCATTTCAAGATGGCGTCCCTTGCATTCCTATTGGTTGAAAAATTTGAATAAGCCAATAGCAATTAGAGCTGCTAAAATCCTATTGGCCGTTCAAATCAGCCAATAGGATTTAAGCAGCTCTCATTCTATTTGATGATTTGAACAACCAATAGGATTTTAGTAGCTCTAATTCTTATTGGCTGATTCAAATTTTTCAGCCAATAGGAATACAAGGGATGCCATTTTAAACGGCTCCCTTGCATTGAAGATTTAGTGTACTGCGGCGAACGTATGAAGAGGATGCTCCGCGCTGGATGTCTTCAGGATGGAACCACTTCTTGCCGCCTGGATGAGGACTTTGCTGCCTGGATAAAGATAGAAGAGGCCGCCTGGATGAAGACGTCTGGAAAAAGTGGATCATCGGGGGTTAGTGTTATTTATTTTTTAAGGGGTTTTTGGGTGTTTTTTTTTTAGATTAGGGCTTGCGCTGCAAAAGAGCTAAATGTCCTTTTAATGGTGGGGGGGGGGGGTTGTAATGTTAGTGGGTCTTTGTAAAAAAAAATTCAGGTAAAAGAGCTGTTTAACTTAGGGCAGTGCCCTACAAAAGGCCCTTTTAAGGGCTATTGGTAGTTTATTCTAGAATAGGTTTTTTTTTTTTTTTTATGGGTATTAGAATAGGAATAATTTTTATTATTTTTGAAAGATTGTTTGTTATTTTGTGTAATGTATTTTTTTCGTTTTGGGGTGGGTTTTCTATTTTTAGTTTAGGGCTTGGGCAGCAAAAGAGCTAAATGCCCTTTTCAAGGCAATGGGTAGATTAGGTTTTACTTTATTTTTATTTTGTGGGTTTTGGGGGTGGGGGTTTGTATACTGTTAGGGGGTGTTTGTTTTGTAGCAAAAGAGCTGTTAAAGGGACACTCAATCAAAATTAAACTTTCATTATTCAGATAGAGCATGCCATTTTAAACAACTTTCCAATTTACTTCCATTAACAAAATGTGCACAGTGTTTTTATATTTAAAATTTTTGAGTCAACAGCTCCTACTGAGCATGTGCAAGAGTAAGTGTGTATGCATTTATGAATGGCTGATGGCTGTCACATGGTACGTGTATGCATTTGTGATTGGCTGATGGCTGTCACATGGTACAGGGGGAGTGGAAAAAGACATAACTTTTAAAATTGTCAGAAAAAAATCTACTACTCATTTGAAGTTCAGACTAAGTGCTATTGCATTGTCTTGTTATCTTGCATTTGTTGATTATGCAAATGTACTGTGTTGACTGGTCCTTTAACTTTAGCGCAATGCCT
Source organism: Bombina bombina (assembly GCF_027579735.1). Taxonomy (NCBI): domain Eukaryota; kingdom Metazoa; phylum Chordata; class Amphibia; order Anura; family Bombinatoridae; genus Bombina; species Bombina bombina. The sequence goes on from NC_069499.1 coordinate 1,240,128,694, forward strand.
TTTAAAGGGACAGTCTACAATAGAATTGTTATTGTTTTAAAGGATAGATCATCCCTTTATTACCAATTCCCCAGTTTTGCACGGAAAACACAGTTATATTAATATACTTTTCACCTCTGTGATTACCTTGTATCTAGGAACCTTCTTCCAGCCCCCTGATCACATGACTGTTACTGTTTATTATCTATTGTCTTGCATTTAGCATTGTTTTGTGCTAAATCTTAAATAACTCTCTGTGCCTGAACACAGTGTTATCTATATGGCCCATGTGTACTTTCTGTCTCTTTGTGTTAAAAAGAGATTTAAAAAGCCTGTGATAAGAGGCAGCCCTCAAAGGCTTAGAAATTAGCATATGAGCCTACCTATGTTTAGTTTAAACTAAGAATACCATGAGAAAAAAAGCAAATTTGATGATAAAAGTAAATTGGAAAGTTTCTTAAAATTATACGGCCTATCTGAATAATGAAAGTTTAATTTTGACTAGACTGTCCCTTTGAGGGCCCTTGGTAGTTTATTATAGATTAGGGGTTTTTTATTTTTGGATAGGTTTTTTTTTTTTTTTTTTTTTAAAGGGTATTAGAATAGGAATAATTTTTATTGTTTTGTATAATTTAATTTGTTATTTGTTGTAATGGTAGTTTTTTTATTTTTTGTAATTTTAGTGTTTTTTATTTTTTGTAATGTTAGGTTTTAGTGTAAGGCAGGTTAGGTTTTATTTCACTGCAAGTTTGTATTTATTTTAACTAGGTAGTTAGTAAATAATTCATATCTATTTACTAACTAGTCTACCTAGTTAAAATAAATACAAACTTACCTGTGAAATAAAAATAAAACCTAAGCTAGCTACAGTATAACTATTAGTTATATTGTAGCTCAGTGACGTGCACACATAGGAGGCAGGTGAGGCAGTGCTTCCCCTGGCCAATGTGGTGTATTACATCCTTTTTTATAAAATAAAAATAAAAATAAAATAAATGGGGTTTTTTTTCAACAATTTTTTTTTCCATCTCAAAAGGTGACCCCCTTACCCCCCCCACCCCTCCACCAAATTCAGTATTTTATTGACATTTATTATTGTTTTTTTTTTTAAAAAAAAACGTAATATTTAAGTAATTACATTCATATTGCGCAAGAAAGTAGAGGCCAGCTATCCTTCCATTGCGCAATATGAATGTAATACTGTATGGGCCGCCAGAGACTGCCACCGAGTGGGGAATGAGAGCTAATGCAGCAGTCTCTTGCGGCCCATACGCTCCCACCGGAGGCCAGCCTCGGGAGCCCTCAGCCCTGCCTGCCCGCCCCTCAGCCAATCAGACATGAGTATTGTCTCAGTCTCTGGGCTGAGTTGCGGGCGGGAAATTGTTAGGAGCATGACTGGTGATCAGGTGTCACTCAGAGGACAGGAGTGAAGGAGTCAGACTGTCAGACAGGAGTCAGGACTCAGGAGTGGAGCACTTTGTCAGTTTTAGGTAGGTGACGCCGGACTATGGCATGCATGGTTATGCTGATGCTCGATTTTGTGACTGTGGGTCTCAGTGAGTCAGGACTCAGGAGCGGAGCACTTTGTCAGTTTTAGGTATGAGTCAGTCAGGCACGGGATTGTTACTAGCCAGCTGCATTGCTATTTATCTTTAAGCAGAAGACAGTTGTGTTTGCATTGGTACTGCAGTCAGTGTAAGACTGGCTATTTACAGCTACTCAGTCTGCACATTTCAGCACACTCCTGTGCTGGATCGCAGAGTAGCCCTGCCCCTCCTCCTCTGACTCTGCACTTGGAGGAGAAGAGGGGCCAGTGACGTGCGGTGACGTCAGAGGCTGGGGAGGCAGTGGCTAGGATATGCCTTCATTCTTTAGATATCCTTTGTTGAAGAAATAGCAATGCACATGGGTGAGCCAATCGCATGAGGTATCTATATGCACTAGCTAATTGCTATTAAAGGGATACTAAACCCAAATGTCCACTTTCATTATTCAGATAGAGCATGCAATTTTAAGCAACTTTCTAATTTACTCCTATTATCAATTTCTCTTTTGTTCTCTTGCTATCTTTATTTAAAAAGCAGGAATGTAAAGCTTAGGAGCCGGCCCATTTTAGGTTCAGCACCCTGGATAGCGCTTGCTTATTGGTGGATTCATTTACCTACCAATCAGCAAGTGTACCCCAGGTTCTGAACCAAAAATGGGCTGGCTCCTAAGTTTTACATTCCTGCTTTTTAAATAAAGATAGCAAGCGAACAAAGAAAATTTGAGAATAGGCGTAAATTAGAAAGTTGCTTAAAATTGCATACTATATCTGAATCATGAAAGAAGAAATTTGGGTTTAGTATCCCTTTAAGAGGTACTTTTACATATTTACCACGCATTCAGTTAAACCTTCACTTTCTCTATTTCTAATCCTGTTAGCTGCAGCTAAGGGACATTTAATTTGTTAATGAAAACACCAATATTTCTGCACTGCATAAAGTGTACATAATCCTGTTCAATTCCTTTTTTTCATTATTTGTTTCCTTTCTCATTGCCTCCTCTCTGCTTGTCACTTTTTTGTTGTCCCTGTCTTGTATGATAGCTAATCTCTGGATTTTATTTGTGACAGGGACACATAATTAAAAAACTATTCAGTCTTGCCTTTATTTAGTAAAATATTTGTTCTGCCCCCTTCTAATATGTGACTGCTTTGCAGCTTAAGTGAAGCTGGCTTTAGATTTGGGGGTGCTAAAGAAATGAATGGGAATACAACCCCCAAACTATGACATTTTTCTAAAAATGAAAGATGCTAACTGTGTACAACACACTGATATTGTAAAAGATCTGGGGCTAAGTGGAAAAAAAACATTAGTAGTAATTTATGGAATGGAGTTCCAATAAATGTGAAAGGTAAATTACAGTAAGGGTTTATTCAGGAAAACATTTTCTGTTCAGCAATGTAAATAAAGCTATGTTTTTTAGCACGAGTCAACAAGCAGAGAACAAAATAGATATCTTTCATCAAACCTGCATGTGTAATTCATATAACACAAGCTGTCCAGCTGCAGGGTGGTGATTGCCCTACTGGGGTGCTGCCTGCCACCTCCAGATATAGCCTATTATTACAGGTTAGGTAAATAAAGCACTTCATGTACTCACTATCATGCACCTACTAGTACAATAGAGGTAAAACAATACACAGGTAACGTCTTGTCTATCAGAGCACTTCATGATTAAGTTACTGTAGTTAGGTTATATGAAACAGTCGTGTTCGCACTTAACCTGATGCAATACTTGCTTAAAAAAACAGATACAGGAGAAGTTGCAAACTGATCTGCAAATACTTCCTTTTCTTTTTCATTCTGTGGTTAAGTACATAAAATGAGTCAGCTAGTGACTTTGCTGTGCCTTTAAGAGATAGCTAAGCGCAATAGCGCATAAACACCTAGGTACCCTTGCCAGCTCTCTCTGTATCACCCCACTCACCGTCCAGTGATCTTCGGCTGCTCGCACTTTTGCAGATTGAGCCATTGAGAGTCCCGCTTCTGACAGATCACAAGTTCTGTGATAACGTCGTCTGGGCAGATCACACCGTCTGCCTGGGGAGCCCCGCGGCGCACACCATACAGCACAGAGACCCGGGGAGAGAGGAAGGGCCGACAGACACACACAGAAGAGTACAAGAAAGTGGGGAGGGAGGACTGAGAGTAGACGGAGATGAGGAGAGGGTTGAAAGGAAGAAGAGCACGAATGAGGGGAACAAGAGAAAAGAAGCTTAGCCAAGTGACTAGAGAGGAAGATAGAGAACGTGGAGAAATGAGAGAGGCAGGGAGAGGAGAAAGGACAGACTCGAGAGGAGAACAGGAGACCAAGAGAGGAGAGGATTGTGTGTAAAAGAGAGGTATAAATACAAATATATTACTCTTCTCGCGCCAGAATTACACACGCCTCCTCCAAGCTGAAAGGCTCCACAAGAGTGAAAACTGATTGGCTAGAGGCTGCATTGGACAGCAGCCTCTATTAGGAGTGTATGGGCCACATGGAGCTCCACTGGGTGGGGCTAACTTTCGCAGCTCATAGCAAGATATCCATGCTACGTAATGGGAGGGCAGCTGAACGGCTCACAGCCTCTCCATTGCGCAACATGGATATGGATGGATATCATGAATTGCAATGCAGGCAGGCAGCCTTGTATCATGAAATTGGATTTGGCAGCAGGAGGGGGGTCTTACCTTAGCCTTAGGGTACATAAAAAAAAAATATATGTAAAGTTTAAAAAAAAATATATATTTTTTTATTAAATAAAATTAAAAAAAAGTGTAATACACACATAGGACAGGGGAGGCGCTGCCTCCCCTGCCTCCTATGACTGCACGTCACTGAGAGGGGCACAAAGCATGGCTGCTCTGTGTGCTGAGCCTGACTGAGGGAGACATGCCAGTATTGTCAGTGAGGAGCAGAGGTAAGAACAGTTAGATAATTAGATTATTAGTGTGCAGGAACAGCTTTCTCTACCTCTCCTCATCAGCTCCGTTTTTCTAGAGTTGCACTCTGGCTTCTCTCCACTGCCTCTCATATTCTCTTTTAGTAAGGTCTTATCTTAGAAGTTAGCATGTCTTTCTGAACAAATCCCCAGACCCCTTTGATCAGTAGAGTACAGCTTTTTGTGTATAAGATAGGAAATATTAAAGCTGAAAATAACTTAGTACGCTGCAGCTTAATTGAGAGACTATCTAAAAGATTCATTTTTAAAACTTGTGTATTTAAGATATTTTATTAGGTTCATTTTACAGCTTTGGGGAAAAAACTTGACTGTGTACTTAGAAATTTTGTCAACATTTCTGAATATACACAATCAAGTTTTTTTCCCCAAAGCTGGAAACTGAACTTAATAAAATATTGAAATGTATTAATCTCATAATACACACAAGTATTTGATGCCATGATTTCTATCTAGTGTTTCATAGGGCTGTTTTGTGATTTTTTTGTTTGCTGCTAGATATACTCAATTAAAACATTATTGTAAATGCCCAAGCTTAGTTCTCATAAATCTGTGAAACAGTATGCTAACAAAAAAGTGCAATGTTTATATGTGTGTGGTTGTGTATAACTGTGTGTGTGTGTGAGACAAAGAATGAGTGTGTAATATGTGTGACATGGAATGTGTGATTAATAATACATATGACCTAGAATGTGTGTGGTATTGTTCATATGATATAGAATATGTGTGAAAAAAAATTGTACATACATATTATGTAGAAAGTATGCAAATGTTTTCTCATAATGCACACAGGTATTCTGCCCCATAATATACTATATATATTAAATAATAATAAATATATTTATATCTTTCTATCTATTTATCAGTTTAGTAGAGTTACCCAGGGTCCTAATGTAATGTGTATTATGACAAACATACATACATAATAATATAAATATAACTAGTGTTAAAGGGATAGTTAAGAACTATTATTATTCAGATTGACCATTCAATTTTAAACAACATTCTCATTTACTTTATCTACTTTGCTTAATTGTTTCATATTCTTTGTTGAAAATCTTACCTAGATAGGCTTAGGAGCAGCAGTTCACTACTAGAAACTAGCTGTTGATTGGTGGTTGCAGATATATGCCTCTTGTCATTGGCTCACCTATGTGTTCAGCTAGCTTCCAGTCGGTGCATTGCTGCTCTTTAAACAAAGGACACCAAGAGAGTTAAGCAAATGTATTAATATAAATAAAATAGAAAGTTGTGTCAAATTGTGACGGTATCTGGTATGGTGATGGTTTAAACACCTTTTCTATCCAAAAATGTGTTGAGAGTCACCAAAAACATTACTGGGGGGGTGACACCATGAGTTACCGCACCGGGTGACACCAACCCTAGTGACACCACTGCTAGTATGGCATGCATGGCTATGCTCTATTTTGTGACTCTGGGTCTAGGAATCGTTTCCATCACTTCAAGTCAAGATGGAAAATTTATAACAAATGAACTTTTTTTAATTCTGTCACTGTGCCATATTAAATACAAATATGTCAACCACAGCACAGTAGCACAGAAAATATAGTTAGCGACAGCCCGAGGAGATAAATTAGCAGTAAATTAGGCATTCACAATTGTGATTCAGAGCTATGGCCTAACCTATAATATCACAGCAATAAAGCATTATGATTGTGTTGCTGTGTGCCGAAGCTCTCACAAACACTCTCTCTTACACACTAACACACACTCCCACACATTCTCTCTCACACACAAATACACTCACTCTCACACACAGACTCACACACTATCACACACTCACACACATACTCTCACACACATACTCTCTCTCTTACACACACAAAAAGACACACACAAAGACACTAATGCTCTCACAAACACTCTCTTACACACTAACACACACTCCCACACATTCTCTCTCACACACAAATACACTCACTCTCACACACAGACTCACACACTATCACACACTTACACACATACTCTCACACACACACTCTCTCTCTTACACACAGAAAAAGACACACACAAAGACACTAATGCTCTCACAAACACTCTCTCTTACACACTAACACACACTCCCACACATTCTCTCTCACACACAAATACACTCACTCTCACACACAGACTCACACACTATCACACACTCACACACATACTCTCACACACACACTCTTTCTCTCTTACACACACAAAAAGACACACACAAAGACACTAATACTCTCACAAACACTCTCTCTTACACACTAACACACACTCCCACACATTCTCTCTCACACACAAATACACACACTATCACACACTCACACACATACTCTCACACACACAGTCTTTCTCTCTTACACACACAAAAAGACACACACAAAGACACTAATGCTCTCACAAACACTCTCTCTTACACACTAACACACACTCCCACACATTCTCTCTCACACACAAATACACTCACTCTCACACACAGACTCACACACTATCACACACTCACACACATACTCTCACACACACAGTCTATCTCTCTTACACACACAAAAAGACACACAGAAAGACACTAATGCTCTCACAAACACTCTCTCTTACACACTAACACACACTCCTACACATTCTCTCACACACAAATACACTCACTTATGAATTAAGTTTATTAAGTTTATGAATGAAGCATTCTTAGTGTTTAAATTAATATTGATTTAAAATTATTTATAATTTTATGGAGGCAAAATGCAAAAGTTTTAATATTACTAATATAAAATAGCAATAACAACTTTCTTGAAGGTATTTTTTTTAAGTCCAATAAAACAGATTTTATATATATATATATATATATATATATATATATATATATATATATATATATATATATATATATATATATATATATATATATATATATCCTCTGTGTGTGTCTGCACTCCCAATGCTGTGTAGTCATCAACCAGGGTGCAAAGTCAAACAAGTATACAGTCTATATCCAATAAAGGACTGCACTCACTGGATTTAGTTTCAGAAACCTTCAAATCTTTATTGTGGTAACGTTTCGGGGTTCGCAGACCCCTTCCTCAGACCAGACAACAGTGCAAGTGAACAAAGTGTGCAATATATAGCACTAGCCCCACCCATCACAAACATCAAAATTGCGCCAAAAATCCATCACCATGGTAACACACAAACAAACAAGGCCCCATGACCATACCACCAGAAAACACAATCAAAATACAAAATAAAACAAACTGCATATGCAAGTATTTTGCATAACCTCATAGTTGAACACTAATATATACAATCATCAGTAGTAGTAGATATTCAGTAGTTACAATAGAATCACTGTAATTAGTTACTGATCCAGTTTAAGTAGCTTAAAGTATATTTAGACAAGCAATGATGGAAAACACACTAATCAAATAATCAAATAATCAAAGTAAACATCATGCAAGAAGAGGAATCTATCTATCAGTTACACTGTTTAAAAACATATCCACCTCCCTGTATCCAGTTACAGGACTCAATCTTAAGGAAATATACACATAAGCCATATCATATAAACATTGCAACATAGATTAGGCATTTAAACTTCTAGCATTTGAACTAGATGAAAAATAAACAAATAATAAAAGTCAATCAGATATATATAGATATATATGAGGTCTATTACTGCTAATTCAATGTCCCCCATATTTATCCCAAGGCTTGCTATGACCAATCCTATGTAAAAGTATGTGAGCTATAAGTACTAATCTGACATTCTGGCAGATACAAATATACACAAATACAAAATTGTCAAGCCCCCTGGGCGCGCAGAGCAATGTGTTGTGTCCCATGCGAGTTGAATATAACAAAAAGGCCCGTAGTTCCCAGTGTCAGGGTTCTATGCAGGATGTCTTAGCCGGTGTATTATACCCTAGTGTTGGGAGCTAAGATAGATGTAAACATGGGTGCGTGTATTTACCTATGTAGCAAGTCTGTGTACCGAGTCTGTAGTGCATCAGTGAAACAGGCGCGGCTCAACCCGGTATAGCGTAAGTGAGCTTGGAGCACGACCGCATGGCTAATTAGCATAGCCTGTCAGTCAGTCAATGGGCATAGCTAGGTCACGGAGTGACAGCGGAGCCTGTGATTAGAGTTATGCCGGGCTGCTACTATACCTATCTCAACTGAGCTTCTTTGTGAGCCCCAAGAAAATCAAAGCTAGTATATCAGGCTTATATTAAATGGTCACATAGGTCTTAAATATGGTCTATTGTGAATAAGTATGTATAATCATATGTGTGCCTAAACATCAGAGCATTTGGTGGGAGCTATCAAAAACCGCTGTGTGCGTGATAATGGGAGGCAGGCAGATTCAGGATAAGATGAACCTAGAGCAACACGGATTTACTGCTTAAAACGTGAATCATTAGAAATTAAAAGATAAAAAATATAAAAAATTAAAAATAACCAAATTAATATTAAACCGTTAGTGAATAAATTAAATTAAATCAATAGCCAGCCTGCATCACAGGCCAAGTAGAGAAAAAAGGGGGGTAGTTGGGTACTGCCATCATGGGTCTTACATGCTCATAAGAGCCACTAGGGTGTAATTTATATGAATGTTAGATCATGCACCACAGATATTATTACGGGGTAATTCTATTTAGAATAGGCACCATAGTAACAGTTTGACGAATGGTATACCATAGTTCAATGGTCTAATACCCCTACAGGTCCTCCCAAATGTAACATGTATAAAACATACTTGTGCCCGAGAAGGTCACTCGTACAGTAGGATCTCAATACAGATATCATTGACCCCCTGTATACATATGGCAATCAAGTTGAGTTAGAGAGACACAATCAAAAGAGGGCACGCTACAGGTAGACATTTCAGTTGAGCCAAAATTTGCAGAGAATAGCAAAAGACAGAAAATATAAAAAAATCAAAAAATATATATCAAGGCAATATCAAGATGCTAAATGCACAGCGCCTACGGGTCACCATATCAAAAATGTATAGTACAAGTGCACCCTAACCAGCATATATAATACACTAAGTGCTGTCAATACGAATACATTGTTGTGCACAAGGACATATACAACTGTGGTGAGTCAAGGCATCAGAGGAAACAGTGCCAATCATTCGACATGTTTAATCCTCTGGGGTAGATGGTATCTAGTCTATGGATCCATCTAGCCTCCATCTGCAAGAGTGTCCTGCCCCGGTCACCCCCACGCCTGAGGGGGGGGACGTGGACAATTAAAATGAAGCGTAAATCTGTTACCTTGTGGCCTGCTTGCAAGAAATGTCTTGCCACCGGTTGATCCGAGGTCCCTTTGTCGATAGCAGTTCTTATCGCTGAGCGATGGTTTGCCATTCTTAAGCGTGCGTTGTCTGTTGTTTTGCCAACATAAAAACGTCCACAGCAACAGCTCAGTAGGTATACGACATGGCTTGTCGTACAGGTGATGAAGTGCTTTATAGTGAATTTCTGGGTAGTATGGGGGTGTCTGAATACTTTGCATGGGATCATACCGCTGCAAGTTGTGCAGCCCTTGCATCTGTAACAACCCATTTTGTTAGTTCTAAGCCATTTCTTGGTGTAACTATGTTGAGGATCTGTTTGCATAAGTATGTCCCTTAGACTTCTACCCCGTCTATAGCCCATGATTGGTGGATCCATATGCCCAAAGGGTAGTGTCCGGTCTGTGCCCAGAATCTCCCACCTGTTACGAATTGAATCTGCCAATGGTTTCTTTCCTCTGTCAAAGGTGGTTGTAAAGACCATCCTTGGGGTCTCTTTCCTAGTGATTGCTGGAGTGTCTTGTGCCATGTTTGTTTCAATTTCCTCTCTCACCTTCTTAATCAGGTTATCCTTATATCCCCTTTGTTGGAATTTCTCAGCCATCTGGTCCAGTTGGAGATCTCTATTTGTGGTCTCCGTGTTGTTTCGTACAACCCGTATCAGCTGTGATTTAATTATTGCCTTCCGGGTATGTGGGGGGTGATTGCTTGTGGCTTCTAGCAATGAGTTTCGGTCAGTAGGTTTAGAGAAAAGGGTTGTGAAAAGTCTATCATGTTTCTTATAAATCCGTAAATCAAGGAAATCTATCTTCTCTGGATCATATTTCAACTCAAATTTGATTGGGTTTGGTAGTGCATTGAGTTCGGTTACCCATTCAGTGAGGAGTCCCACTGGTCCATGCCACACAAAGAAGACATCATCAATGTACCTTCTATAGTGTCTTATCATTCCATGATTGAACACATCCATGACGTCTCTTTCAAATTGCTGCATGTAAAGGTTTGCATACGACGGTGCCATATTAGATCCCATGGCTGTCCCTGTCAGTTGCTGGTAGAAAGTATCTTCAAAGCGAAAATAGTTAAATTTTAGACATTTCTCAAGAAGATTTAGGATAAAGGTTGTGGGTGGTCCTATGTATGGGTACTGGTCCAATGCTGCTGCAATTGCATTTATACCCCCGGCATGAGGGATCACCGTGTACAAACTTCTCACATCCATAGTTACCAGGATATCATCCTGGGTGATACCCTCCACAGTGTTAAGTATCTTAATAAGTTCACCTGAGTCTTTGATGTAGGAGTCCATGGATCTAACGATAGGTTGTAGAACTACATCAACATATTGAGCCAATGGTTGTAGCAGAGAGCCCCTTGCGGAGACTATCGGTCTTCCAGGTGGGTTTATTTGGTCCTTGTGTATTTTTGGCAGGGTATAAAGTATCGGATGGATGGGATGTATAGTGCAGAGGAAGTCAAATTCATCCTGATCAATCCACTTAAGTTGTAATGCTTCTGTCAGTGTTGTATCAATCTCCATTTTGAATTCTTCAGTGGGGTTCCAGGTGAGTTTTTTGTATGTCACTCCATCATTGAGTTGCCTCAGTATTTCTGTCCGGTACTGCGTATAATTCATAATGACAATGGCCCCACCCTTGTCAGCCGGGCGTATGACAATATCAGGGTCAGAGGAGAGTGTCTTTATTGCCAATCTCTCTGTCTTGGTTAAGTTTGGACGATGAAATTCATTGTTACATTGTCCAGAATCCTTGGAAATTAGCCTAGTAAAAGTTTTGATACTAGTTCCACAGGTGTTAGGTTCAAATTTACTTTTGGCTCTAAATCTCTTGCGCTCTGTGTCCGCATTTAGATCTTTGAAATGTTCTTTAAGTTTTAGATTCCTCTGGAATTTTTGTATATCAAGGTACGTATCAAAGTCATTGTGTTTAAATGTGGGGATGAAGGTAAGGCCTTTGTTGAGAAGGCTATTTTCATCAGCCGTCAATGTCCTGTCACTGATGTTAATGACAATATCCAGTTTCTCTACCTGGGTGGTAGGGGTGGTCTTCTTGCCACAGTAGTTCCCCCTCCTCGGGTGCGGCCTCGGCCTCTTGTGTTGGCTGATCTGGTTGTGACCCCTAAAAAATGTGAGTTAGAAGTAGATGGTACCTGATCTGTATTTCCTTGTTCCACATAGTTAGCCTCATTATCTGATCCTGAGCTGCTGTCAACTGTGTTTAAGAATCTGGACCGGTATTGTCGCTGTCGTCTTGGTCTTTGTGTGTTTCTCTGTTGATTGCTACCATGTAGCCAATAGTAGACTTTTTTCTCCTTATAGTCATTGTCCACAGTGGTGATCTTCTGATTCTTAAAGGCCATGAGTTCTTTCTTGTACTCATTTACTTGTTTGCTGATCTTTTCCATCCATGCATTGTCAGGATCATCCATGAGTACTTGCAATTTCTGGTTGTTAAATATAGTTAGTTCTTCTCTGACTGTAGCCAAAATGTTTGTACATTCCTCAATGACAAGTAGAATCAGGTCCATTGAACACTTGTTAAGAATCTGACACCAGCGTAGGCAAAAGTTTTTATTATTCCTGCCTATAGTTGGCTGGTTCCTGATCCTGAATCCCCTTGGTATCTTATTACTCTTGTAGTATTTAGAGAGGTATACAGTGTGGAGTTCCAGGTCTGTCTCTCTCTTCCTCAGTCTCATTAGATTATTGAACACCGTTAAAGTAGTTTCAGTCTGTTCATTTTCAATCAGTTCTGAATCCACCAATATTCTTAGCGCATCCTCATTGGTAAATGCAAATGTTTTGGTGGTGAATTCCTCCTCTTGTGGATCCAAGTCACCCAAGGCCTCAGCCATTGTAGTAATGGTGTGTGCTTCAGTTATTGCTTGTACTTTACTTCACTCTATGAGGTAGCAGTGCAGAAATAAACACCAGTGTGTCCCAAAGTAAGGCCTCACCTAGGCCACAGTTTTGTAGTAGTATCAAAAAAGGAACCACCAGAGTGGAACCCACAGATGGAGTGAGGTTGTAGCAGATTAGTGGTAGTTGGGTGCTAGACACGTAGTATTACTCATATCCTCCGTGTGTGTCTGCACTCCCAATGCTGTGTAGTCATCAACCAGGGTGCAAAGTCAAACAAGTATACAGTCTATATCCAATAAAGGACTGCACTCACTGGATTTAGTTTCAGAAACCTTCAAATCTTTATTGTGGTAACGTTTCGGGGTTCGCAGACCCCTTCCTCAGACCAGACAACAGTGCAAGTGAACAAAGTGTGCAATATATAGCACTAGCCCCACCCATCACAAACATCAAAATTGCGCCAAAAATCCATCACCATGGTAACACACAAACAAACAAGGCCCCATGACCATACCACCAGAAAACACAATCACATAAGATTCAATTCGTAACAGGTGGGAGATTCTGGGCACAGACCGGACACTACCCTTTGGGCATATGGATCCACCAATCATGGGCTATAGACGGGGTAGAAGTCTAAGGGACATACTTATGCAAACAGATCCTCAACATAGTTACACCAAGAAATGGCTTAGAACTAACAAAATGGGTTGTTACAGATGCAAGGGCTGCACAACTTGCAGCGGTATGATCCCATGCAAAGTATTCAGACACCCCCATACTACCCAGAAATTCACTATAAAGCACTTCATCACCTGTACGACAAGCCATGTCGTATACCTACTGAGCTGTTGCTGTGGACGTTTTTATGTTGGCAAAACAACAGACAACGCACGCTTAAGAATGGCAAACCATCGCTCGGCGATAAGAACTGCTATCGACAAAGGGACCTCGGATCAACCGGTGGCAAGACATTTCTTGCAAGCAGGCCACAAGGTAACAGATTTACGCTTCATTTTAATTGACCACGTCCCCCCCCTCAGGCGTGGGGGTGACCGGGGCAGGACACTCTTGCAGATGGAGGCTAGATGGATCCATAGACTAGATACCATCTACCCCAGAGGATTAAACATGTCGAATGATTGGCACTGTTTCCTCTGATGCCTTGACTCACCACAGTTGTATATGTCCTTGTGCACAACAATGTATTCGTATTGACAGCACTTAGTGTATTATATATGCTGGTTAGGGTGCACTTGTACTATACATTTTTGATATGGTGACCCGTAGGCGCTGTGCATTTAGCATCTTGATATTGCCTTGATATATATTTTTTGATTTTTTTATATTTTCTGTCTTTTGCTATTCTCTGCAAATTTTGGCTCAACTGAAATGTCTACCTGTAGCGTGCCCTCTTTTGATTGTGTCTCTCTAACTCAACTTGATTGCCATATGTATACAGGGGGTCAATGATATCTGTATTGAGATCCTACTGTACGAGTGACCTTCTCGGGCACAAGTATGTTTTATACATGTTACATTTGGGAGGACCTGTAGGGGTATTAGACCATTGAACTATGGTATACCATTCGTCAAACTGTTACTATGGTGCCTATTCTAAATAGAATTACCCCGTAATAATATCTGTGGTGCATGATCTAACATTCATATAAATTACACCCTAGTGGCTCTTATGAGCATGTAAGACCCATGATGGCAGTACCCAACTACCCCCCTTTTTTCTCTACTTGGCCTGTGATGCAGGCTGGCTATTGATTTAATTTAATTTATTCACTAACGGTTTAATATTAATTTGGTTATTTTTAATTTTTTATATTTTTTATCTTTTATTTTCTAATGATTCACGTTTTAAGCAGTAAATCCGTGTTGCTCTAGGTTCATCTTATCCTGAATCTGCCTGCCTCCCATTATCACGCACACAGCGGTTTTTGATAGCTCCCACCAAATGCTCTGATGTTTAGGCACACATATGATTATACATACTTATTCACAATAGACCATATTTAAGACCTATGTGACCATTTAATATAAGCCTGATATACTAGCTTTGATTTTCTTGGGGCTCACAAAGAAGCTCAGTTGAGATAGGTATAGTAGCAGCCCGGCATAACTCTAATCACAGGCTCCGCTGTCACTCCGTGACCTAGCTACGCCCATTGACTGACTGACAGGCTATGCTAATTAGCCATGCGGTCGTGCTCCAAGCTCACTTACGCTATACCGGGTTGAGCCGCGCCTGTTTCACTGATGCACTACAGACTCGGTACACAGACTTGCTACATAGGTAAATACACGCACCCATGTTTACATCTATCTTAGCTCCCAACACTAGGGTATAATACACCGGCTAAGACATCCTGCATAGAACCCTGACACTGGGAACTATGGGCCTTTTTGTTATATTCAACTCGCATGGGACACAACACATTGCTCTGCGCGCCCAGGGGGCTTGACAATTTTGTATTTGTGTATATTTGTATCTGCCAGAATGTCAGATTAGTACTTATAGCTCACATACTTTTACATAGGATTGGTCATAGCAAGCCTTGGGATAAATATGGGGGACATTGAATTAGCAGTAATAGACCTCATATATATCTATATATATCTGATTGACTTTTATTATTTGTTTATTTTTCATCTAGTTCAAATGCTAGAAGTTTAAATGCCTAATCTATGTTGCAATGTTTATATGATATGGCTTATGTGTATATTTCCTTAAGATTGAGTCCTGTAACTGGATACAGGGAGGTGGATATGTTTTTAAACAGTGTAACTGATAGATAGATTCCTCTTCTTGCATGATGTTTACTTTGATTATTTGATTATTTGATTAGTGTGTTTTCCATCATTGCTTGTCTAAATATACTTTAAGCTACTTAAACTGGATCAGTAACTAATTACAGTGATTCTATTGTAACTACTGAATATCTACTACTACTGATGATTGTATATATTAGTGTTCAACTATGAGGTTATGCAAAATACTTGCATATGCAGTTTGTTTTATTTTGTATTTTGATTGTGTTTTCTGGTGGTATGGTCATGGGGCCTTGTTTGTTTGTGTGTTACCATGGTGATGGATTTTTGGCGCAATTTTGATGTTTGTGATGGGTGGGGCTAGTGCTATATATTGCACACTTTGTTCACTTGCACTGTTGTCTGGTCTGAGGAAGGGGTCTGCGAACCCCGAAACGTTACCACAATAAAGATTTGAAGGTTTCTGAAACTAAATCCAGTGAGTGCAGTCCTTTATTGGATATAGACTATATATATATATATATATATATATATATATATATATTAAAATTTAATTTTGTGGAATTAAAGTAAAATAGGTACATAATAAGTGGTACAAATTATTTTCTACTCTAAATGTGAATACTAAAGGTGCTGTGCAAGCAAATATAACAACAACAAAAACTGCCAACGACTTAGCAGTAAAGAAGTTGAACTTGACGTTGGACACAGTGTCTTGCATTGCGAGTTTTCACATTATAAATATATGTGGTGTTTAGTGGTCTAGTCCGGATCTCAGCTGCCCACACCCAGGCCAGTGACCAACTGCCCATTACAATAATAAAGTAATACCAACAATTTGAGCAAAGTATGCTATCTGCCTCCCTTTTAAGCACTCTCTTAGTAGTTAGAGGTGAGCCTGTATCTGTTAGTGTAAGTGTTAGCATTAGCAAGAAGATTTATTTGTTTAATAAAAAATGATATAAGTAAAACATAGCAGCCACCATTATATGGATATCAAAGGTTCATGCTGTGATGTGAGAATATACCACATCACAGCATAAACCCTTGATATCCATATAATGGTGGCTGAGTTACTCATATCATTTTATTAAGCAATCTGTGAATCTGCTAATGCTAACAGCTATTATTAGAGACCATAATTAAAATGTTAGAATATCTCACATCATGTGAGATTTTCTTACATATGGTCTCTAATAAAAGCTGTTAGCATTAGCAGATTCACAGATTGCTTAATAAAATGATATGAGTAACTCAGCCACCATTATATGGATATCAAGGTTCATACTGTGTGAGATATTTTTTACATCACAGGACAAGATTTATGAGACCCTTGATAAATTTCCCTCCTGCTGACAACAGTTTGTCTGAGCCCTGAGGGATATGTGTACGCTGTACACTGTACAGTTAATCCAGTAATGCTACTTTTTGTTTAGTTTTACGATGTGTAAAGAGCTTCCATAGGAAAAAAATATTAATTAACCCTTTGGTAGCTAGAGAGAATACTGAGATAGGCATTTATTTGTTTATGTGATTTTATGTGTGTTCTGTATGACAGTAACCTGCAGCAGCAACTGTGTTATTTGTTACTGCAGTTTGAGTCAACTTAATCCTTTGCTCAGATAGATATTGGTAGTGTGCACTCACCATTGTTTTTAAGCCTCCCTTTTTTGATGGTTATTTGCTTTAATTAGGTACAATTTTTTATGTCTGTTCAGTTAGAGGATGCAGTGTCTCTTTTAATTTTTATCTGTCTCCATTTATTTAAAGACTGCTGTTAACTTGTAATTCACAAATCAATTGAAAGCTTTTGCATTGTGTTTTTAATATGTCCTGCTTTTATACAAGTTTATATTAATTAAAGGAGATGATGAATTCTCATCTGAGTCATTTAAAAAAAATATCTGTAATTATTGTAGTTGTTAAATGTTTTGAGAAATAATGTCACTGTACAGTAACTGGTTAAACACATAGTTAAAGGGACAGGACATTCAAAATTAAACTTTCATGATTGAGGTAGAGCATGCTATTTTAATAGACTTTTCCAGTTATTTATATTTTGAAAATTAGCTTTGTCTTAACTGTTACTGGCCCCATGTCAGCAAATCAAATTAGTTTTTGAAAGGAACATGAACGTCATAATTAAACTTCCATCATTCATATAGAAATTGCACACAAGAAACCCCCAAACTTTCTATTTTACTTTTATTATTAAACTTTGGTATATTATACCAAAGGATACTTCATTCTTTTGGTATCCTTTGTTGAAGAGCATACCTAAGTGGGATGTGCACGTGCGTTTCTTGAGAACCATATTGCAGCAGCTGTGTTGGCAGTATTGATAACTTGTTCTTTGCGTAAAATTTGTATGGTAAATTATTTCTATTTTTACAACACTGTAGTGAGTAGAGATTGTGTATCATTCTAATTGCTTAGTAACTGGCACTGTGCCACATAATTGTGTGAGTGGGTATTGAGCAGAGTGTGTGTGTCAGTGAGTATGTGTGATGTATTCTCCAGGTAATCAACACATTTTAGATGAGCTGGTGCTTTAGTGCAGTGTTTCTCAACCATGGTCTTTTAAGTACCCCCAACAGGCCAGGTTTTCATTATAGCTGATTCAGTGCACAGCTGAAGTAATCAGCTGATCAGTAACATCATGGCTACTAACTTGCTCTCACCCATCAGCTGATTATTTCACCCGTGCACTGGTTCAACTATAAATAAAACCTGCCCTGTTGGGGGTACTTGCGGCCTGCTGTATATGTGTTTCTCCGTCGTATCATATCTAGTGCCTCACCAGTCTCTGACCTCACCGCACGTCACTGTTGTAGCTAGTTTAGGTATTATTTCACAGGTATGTATTTTGTTAATAATTGTAACTTTAGTTTAGCTCTATTTTAATTATGTTAAAGTTAGGGGGTGTTAGGTTTAGAGTTACGGTTAGGGTTACATTAGGGTTAGGTTTAGGGGTTAATATACTTTAATTTAGTTTGTTGCGATGTGGGGGGCTGGCGGTTTAGGGGTTAATAGGTTTATTTAGTGGTAGCGATGTGGGAGGCCAGAGGTTTAGGGGTTAATACCTTTATTTAGTGGCGGCGATGTTGGGGTGCAGCGGAATAGGGGTTAATAACTTTAATATAGTGGCAGCGATATCGGGAGCGGCAGATTAGGGGTTAATAACTTTATTTAGGTGGCAGAGATATAGGAAGATGAAGATTAGGGGTTAATAACTGTAGGTAGGTGGCGGTGATGTCGGGGGCAGCAGATTAGGGGTGTTTAGACTCGGGGGTTTATGTTAGGGTGTTAGGTTTAAACGTTATTTTTTATCCCTGTGGACTTCAATGGGGCTTTTCATATCGCGATCGCAGGTGTTAGACTATTTTCTGACCCGCTCTCCCCATTGATGTCTATGGGGAAAGCGTGCACAAGCACGTCAAAACAGCACTTGTATTGTGTGCGGTATGGAGCTCAACGCAACCATATCGCACGCACAAGCCGGCTGTTTGAAAACTTGTAATGGCTGCGCTATAGGGTGTTAAATAACGCAATTTTTGTTGCGTTCATTAATTTCCCTATAGCTTGCATAACTTGTAATCTAGCTATATGAAAATTGAAAATATGAAAAAGCTACATGTTGTACAATGGAGACGCACAGGCAGGTCTGTCCTCCATTGCACAACATGCTGCGCCACCTACTGGATGAAAGTGGTTAAGATCATTGCATAACCAATAAGTGCTTATTTGAGGCAGGGCTCTTTGGGCTGACCCAATCCAGTAAGAGGCATCAGTCATGGGAATTTAGGGTTGGGGCTGGATGTTAAATCATATAAAACAAAACAAAAATGGGAAAAAACTACTTTCATTTATTTTGTTGCTGCCCTGTGCAGCTGCAGCTTTTCCAGTGAAAAAGAGAGTTCAGTACTTCCCCTCCAAGTGCAGTGGAATGTCCCACTGTCACTTCCTTACAGAGCAGGAAGAGATGCAGAGAGAGCAGTGTTTTAGCCACATTTTATAAAAAGTAAGTTCTGCAACCTTAGATTTTGCTGATAGGGATTCTGTTAGTGAAAATGATAATTTAATGAATGTGGTTTAGTGTTTTTTGTTTTTTTACTCTTTTACAGCAGTTTAAGGATCGTTTTTGTATTTTGTTTACTCAAAGTTTACACCCACTACCTTAGCAGCTTGCCTCTGTACTGCACACTAGTTTATAGTTGTATCACTCTCTTACTGACTTATGAACTCTCTGTAGCTCTGCAGCTGTGTTTTCTCACATCTTCCCATTATGCTGTTTGTATGGATGAGTTGTTATTTGACAAGAGTAAGCTAGACCAACAGCATGGTAATGTAAAATGAAACCAAGAAGTTTAGAATGAGTTATAATAAATATTCTCCATGGCTCCTGTAGCTATAGTATTTCATTTAAACCAGGGATTCCTTAGGTGTATGTTGGACAACCCTGATGTAGACAACACATAATAATTTATTAATGATCCCATTCATATGTGCTGTTCTGTTTCAGATATTTAAAATATATTGTAGACTATTAGCATTTGATAGTCACTTAAAATAAACTATTTAAACATTCAGTGGTGCCTCCCCCCTTTCAGTGTTCCCTCTCTCCCCACTTATGTGCCTCTCTCCTCCCTCTGTGTCCCTCTCTCCCCACTTATGTGTCTCACTCCCTTCTGTCTCCCTCACTCCCCTCTGTCTCTCTCTGTCTCCCTCACTCCCCTCTGTCTCCCTCACTCCCCTCTGTCTCCCTGACTTCACGCTGTCTCCCTCACTCCCCTCTGTCTCCCTCACTCCCCTCTGTCTCACTCCCCTCTGTCTCTCTCACTCTCCTCTGTGTCTCTCTCACTCCCCTCTGCCTCACTCCCCTCTGTGTCTCTCTTACTCCCCTCTGTGTCTCTCTCACTCCCCTCTGTGTCCCTCTCTCACTCCCCTCTGTGTCTCTCTCTCTCTCTCCCCTCTGTCTCTCTCTCCCCTCTGTCTCTCTCTCTCTCCTCTCTCTGTCTCTCTCCTCTCTGTCTTTCGGTCTCTCCCATCTGTCTCTCTCTCTCTCCCCTCTGTCTCTCTCTCTCCCCTCTGTGTGTGTCTCTCTCTATCCATCTCTCTTTCTCTATCCATCTGTCTCTCTCTCTCTATCATCTCTCTCTCTATCCATCTCTCTCCCTGTCTCTCCCCTCTGTCTCTCTCCTTATGTGTCGTTCTCCCCCATGGTCTCTTTTCTATCCCTGTCTCTCTTCCTCCCCCTCTGACTCTCTCATCCCTTATGTGCCTCTCTAACCCTCTGTGTGATTGTGTCTCTCTCTCTCTTTCTCTCTAACCCTCTGTGTCTCTCTCTCCCCCTGTCTCTCTCTCCCCTGTCTCTCTCTTCCTATCCCCCCGTCTCTCCCTCTCCCCCCGAGTGATTTTCTGTGTTTCGGTCTACCTTTTATTTATTTAATTAATGAATTGGTGGTGCCATCTGAGGATGTGGCTTTATTTAAAGGGGTAAGGTCAATTTCACCAGCTGCCACTGGAATGAAGGAATCTATAAGCATAATTTGCAGCATTAAAGTAAAATGTATGTTTTAAACATATTTTAATGGGCCTGGATTTCTAGATCTCATAATCAGAGCAAGCATTTTGTTATCTGGCAAGAGTTTCTGTTACAATCCTTTAGACTAAAATCAGATGTTTACTAAGTTGACCGGTTTTCCAAGACACCATGTAAAGGGACATGGAACCCATATGTTTTCTTTCATGATTTAGAAAGAGCATGCAATTTTAAATAACTTTCCAATTTACATCTAATATATAATTTTTTTCATTCTTTTTATATCCTTTGTTGAAAATCATATCTAAATATGCTCAGTAGCTGCTGATTGGTGGCTGCACATAGATACCTCATGGGATTGGCTCACCCATGTGCATTGCTATTTCTTCAACAAAGGATATCTAAAGAATGAAGGTGTATCCTAGCCACTGCCTCACCAGCCTCTGATGTCACTGCACATCATATATATATCACAGAAGGGGACTGCACTCTCAGACCATACCAGGTACACATCCCATGACCCTGCAACATGCTCAGCCCTGGGTGCTCACTGGCACTCACAGGAAGCTGTGCTGTCCCCAGAGTCGCAGGCAGTTAACCCCAGACAGGTCTGGGTGCAAGAACCATAGGAAAAATTGCAAAACAAATTAGTACAACACACAGAGAAAGTCCAGCACTCACTTACAATCTCTCAGCTAAGATTAAAAGCAAAAATGGAAGGGTTAGTTACGGCATTTGGCCAAATGGGACAATCCCAGGTACCACGTCAAGGTCCCTTCCAAAAACCTGGGACCCTAAAACAGCCACACAATGCAAGCTCTCAATCCAACAAACTGTAAAACAAGTGAAGGGTGCACAGGATTATGTATTCACCCCAAGCATATACAAAATATGTCTATATGTAATATAAGATGCTGCGTTTTGGCATTGATATAACTAACAAATTTGAACGCATGTTATATTTAATAAATTACATTTTTAACATTGCTATTATTTTGGTAATTTTTTTGGTTGATTCTAGAGTGTTTGTAAGAAGCTGTGAATAACTAGCTTTTACGACAGGAGTAGGTATCTTGTCAGTATGTTTGAAGGGAAGGGATTTACATTTTATTGATATCACATTTAAACACGGGTCGTGTACCAACATAAAATTAATTTACACCATACATTTACCTGTCTAAAACATTTTTGTCTCCACATGCGCCAAGTATCAAGTAAATCTAATAAAGAGGCTAATACAGTTTTTTTCTACGGTGATACCATAGAAATCTTGTAATGTGGCTCAATAATATTATTATTATTAATAAGAGGGAAAGCCAAACTGAGAAAGAAGGAGGGCCCTGCTCCCTCAATAGCAATTTTATTCAAATACTGCAATATAAAAAAAAAATTAATAACTGTATATTACTCGGTATCTTTCTGTATAATGTTAGTCTAACTTAAAACACTTAGCAGGTGATTTTTGATGATATCAGTGTAATAAATAAAATAATGATAAATCACAATTCAATACAAA
Source organism: Bombina bombina (assembly GCF_027579735.1). Taxonomy (NCBI): domain Eukaryota; kingdom Metazoa; phylum Chordata; class Amphibia; order Anura; family Bombinatoridae; genus Bombina; species Bombina bombina. The sequence goes on from NC_069499.1 coordinate 1,240,151,154, forward strand.
ACATTAAAATGTGCTAAAAATAAAATAATACAGTTTTAGTCACTTGTATAACTTATACATTAACATGATTAATTACTATCATTCTAAGACATATTTATTATGACAAATAGATATATATGTTAACCCAAGCAAGAAGGTTATCATAATCTTTTTGAATGTTTCTTTTACCTTCAGTTGAGTGATTAAAAGTTTGCAAGCTGCGAGTTAGGCCAATCCACCAATTTCTTTCCTGAGATAAATGTTCAGCTAGGAAGTTCTGGGTCTCCAGTTGATCAATAAATACCAGGTGCCCCCCTCCTCGCTCACACCAGGTCTGGGCACTGTAGAAGGTGCGCTCCAGCTTGACAAACTCATAGCATGACTGGTTGAAAGAAACCTGGTATTTAGAGCAATGAGAATGGTCTGCATGAATAAAAGGAGCAAGGAAGTTCAGAACTAAGACCACAAGCCACATTGTTTTTGATGTGGTATCTACAGAATGTCCATCTGAAATGATGCGAGTAACTCTTGTCCTCTTATCCCTGTGATGTGATGTCAGTCCATTGGTTATAACCTGAGCACCAATTGTGTTTGGTTTCTACATATAAAAATAGAACACTGGCAAATAAATCACTAGTATTATTGCCTTTTACTTTTCAGAATACAGGGCATCCATAACAAGAAATCAGCCATCTGGTTTTAAAGAAACCATTGTTCCCAATGCCTGTGCTACTGTGATTACCATAAGGCATTGTTCCTTCATAAAAGATAGGGATTCACACTTCTTCTACTGCAGGTGGTGTTTGGAGATAAAGTCCACTTTTACTTGTTGCCTAGGGATCAAAAGCCTTTCTACTTCTGTATTTGTTTTACTGTAATTCGGAAATTTAATTTAAAATTGAACCCATCATACATTAAAGGGACATTAAACCCACATTTTCTATTTCACGATTCAGATAGAGAATACCATTTTAAACAACTTTCTAATTTACTTCTATTATCTAATTTGCTTCATTATCTTGATATTCTTTCCTGAAAAGCATATCTAGATAGGTTCAGTAACTTCTGATGGGTGGCTGCACATAGATGCCTCATGTCATTGGCTCACCAATGTGCATTGCTATTTCTTTAACAAAGTATATACAAAGATTGCAGCAAATTAGATAATAGAAGTAAATTGGAATGTTGTTTAAAATTGTATTCTCTATCTGAATCGTGATAGAATTTTTTGGGGTTTAATGGCCCTTTAAATCATGAAAATATATTTTGCAGCATAAATTATTTGTTTAGTTTTTATTTTGCTTGCTTTAGTTTGCTGCAAAATCTTGCACATTGCCGGACTTGCCTGCTTTCTAGACAGTAATTGCTTAGAGAAATTGTGGCAAACCTATGGCATGAGTGCTCAAAGTTACACTCGTGTGGCAAAAGTGGCACTCCTCCTCTGGGCAACTACCCTACTGCTTGATTTAATTGGCTACAATCATAGTGCTTAGATTATTTATTTTTTATGAATAATGCTTTAATTTTGGATTAAAATAAAAACAGTTTTAATGTTTTTTTTAATATCCCTTTTTTCAAAAAGGTACCAAGGGCACTTAGAAGATTTTATTTTTGAAGATAATAGCCAAATTGGCTATTATCTTCATTATGCAGAATCAGTGGTGGTTCTGCATAATGAATCTGTGGCGACAACATGTAAAACACATTAATCTGGAGGCAGGATGACCCTTTTTTCTTTTTTCACCATTATACCTAAACTGATATTAGCATGCCTAACAGAAAAATGTACAGAAAAATGTATCAGGTTGCATTTGCACCCTCTGGGGCCTATCTATTAAGCTCCGAATGGAGCTTGATGCCCGTGTTTCTGGGGAGCCTGCAGGCTCGCCAGAAACAGCAGTTATGTAGCAGCGGTCTAAAGACCGCTGCTCCATAACCCTGTCCGTCTGCTCTGATGAGGCGGACAGGAATCGCCGGAATTCAACCCGATCGAGTACGATCGGGTTGATTGACACCCCCCTGCTGGTGGCCGATTGGCTGCGAGTCTGCAGCAAATTACAAGAGGCATTCAGCAAGGTCTTGCGGACCTGATACGCACTGTCGGATCAGGTCCGCAAGACCTATGATAAATAGGCCTCATAGGCTGCCTATATTTCAGTGGAGTCCTCTCCCATTATAGCCATTATGCCATCACATATGGCCCCTACTATGAACCATAAGTTAGTCAGCAAACAAAATTAATACACACATAAACAAAATGTATGTCATGCACCAAATTTGTGCCTCCCTCCCTCAGAGGAGCCCTAAGGCAGTCGCTTAGTCTGCCTCTATTGTAGCAATGGCCCTACACTCACTGGTGCAATACTTATTAGCCTACACTCACTATGTAAAATCTCTGCTTCTCACACCAGAGGCGCTGCTGTACTTGGCTAGCTAAGGTTAGAGATGATAAAGATATATATTACTAATATCTAGCACGTGATGCCACACATGCACAAATAAGCATGTAATCCTGTAACACTACACACTGAGCATGCATCAATAGTGTATACACACTTCTTCTACACATAAGCATAAAATAAGATCATACCAAACAAAGCAAAACATGTATAGCGCTGGATTACACCTAAATGTGCTTGTACCTTTAATACAAATTCAATATTAAAGGGACAGTAAAGTCAAAATTAAACTTTCAAGGGAGCGCAGGTTATTTTATACAACTTTTTAGTTAACTTCTATTATCTAATGTGCTTTGTTCTCTTAGTTGAAAAACATACCTAGGTAGGCTGAGGAGGAGCAATGCACTACTGGAAGCTAGCTGCTGATAGGTGGTTGCACACATAGGCCTCTTGTAATTTGCTCACTTAGGACCAGATTACAAGTAACGCGAGAAAGCAAAAATGGGTTTATCGCGTCTATTTGCGCTTGCACTACAAGTTAAAAGTAAATGCAATCACTTGAGTGCAATTGAAGTTAACGTTCATCGGGATAGCGCATCCTTAGAGCTCTGGTTAACTGTTTTGCAAAACAAAAATGTGTCACAAAACACATCAAAAATATATTGAAAAGTACAGTTACAGTTATCTAATAAAAAATAATAATAAAAAATATTGCGCAAAGTTATACAGGCTCAAATATATGAGGTTTCAGGTGTTCGGAAAAAAAAGGCAGACAAAGGGCTTTAACATTGAGATACATACATATCTAAATATGTATATGTATGTATTAATATGTAATGTTTATATGTGTGTACATATGTAATTTATGCATTTATATGTGTATGTATGTATTTTTTACAGACATACAGTACTGTGCAAAAGTCTTGGTCTACCATAAGATTTGTTGTTTTAGCAAAGTTTTAATGACCATCCATATACATTTTTTGGTCTCTTTATTAAAGGGACACTGTACCCAAATTTTTTCTTTTGTAATTCAGAAAGAGCATGCAATTTTAAGATACTTTCTAATTTACTCCTATTATCAATTTTTCTTCGTTCTCTTGCTATCATTATTTGAAAAAGAAGGCATCTAAGCTTTTTTTTGGTTTTAGTACTCTGGACAGCACTTTTTATTGGTGGATGAATTTATCCACCAATCAGCAAAGACAACCCAGGTTGTTCACCAAAAATGGGCCGGCATCTAAACTTACATTCTTGCATTTCAAATAAAGATACCAAGAGAATGAAGAAAATTTGATGATAGGAGTAAATTAGAAAGTTGCTTAAAATTTCATGCTCAATCTGAATCACGAAAGAAAATTTTTGGGTACAGTGTCCCTTTAAGATACAAACAGAAAAAAACAGGAAATATGTACACAAAAGATAAAAGCACCCACAAATATCAGAACAAAATGGCTTCCTCAGGCAAAAGTCAGTGTTTAGTGTTTTATTGGCACTCAGCACATCTCAAACTTTTTTGTGGGGACTGTCATGAGGTTTTCTAAAGTAATCTTCTGGTATATTATACCAGGGTTCTTTCAGCACTTCCCAGAGTACTTCTTTTGATTTAGATTGCATTTTATTTATTTCTCTGTCCAGGTGATCCCATACTGTCTCTATATTATTCAGGTCTGGTCCATGGTCAGTGTTTTATCAGCTGTTTATCTCTCCAATATGATTTTGCTGCATTAGCAGTGTGCTTGGGATCATTATCATGCTGAAAAATAAAACCATTCCCAATCAGGCTCTTTCCAGAAGGAATGGCATGATAAATTAAAACCTGTCTATACTTTTCAGCATTCATGATCACATTAATTCGGACAATATTGTTAACTCCACTGGTAGAAATGCAGACCCAAACCAGGACAGACCATCCACCATGTTTTACTGAAGGCAGAAAGCACTCATTCTACCATCTCTCTCCAACTCCTCTTCTCACATATTGTCGACAATTGGACCCAAAAATTTCAAACTCTTCATTCCAAACTTTGTGAGCTTTAGCATATCTTAGCCTTTTCACCCTGTTCCCCTTCCAAAAAAGTGGTTTCTTGGCTGCTACCCTTCCATAAAGACCATTCCTGATTAAGCTTCTTTGGACTGCAGAAGGGACAACTTAGCATACCAATGAAGCTGCCAGATGCTGAGCCAGATCCTTGCTGGACTTCTTCCGGTCTCTTAAAGAAGAAACTCTGAGAAATTTCTCATCAGATTTTTTGGCCTTCCAGTCCTTTTTTTGTCCTTGAACTCTCCTGATTCTTCAAATTTCTTTAACTACTCATCAGATTTTTTGGCCTTGCAGTCCTTTTTTGTCCTTGAACTCTCCTGATTCTTCAAATTTCTTTAACTTCTCATCAGATTTCTTGGCCTTGCAGTCCTTTTTTTGTCCTTGACCTCTCCTGATTCTTCAAATTTCTTTATAACAGCTTGATTACCACATCTTGAGTATCCAGTTTGTTTGCTGATTTCCCTTTGAGAGTCGTCTAGCTGATGCAAAAGTATGATTTTATGTCTGTCAAATTCTGTGATCTTTGGCATTTTGAAAGGAATAATGTGATTGAAAGTTGGTCTTATTAGCATGCTTCCAAATAATTAAACTCATATCACATGTGTATGTAATGCTCAAACATGTCTTGCACAAACCTGGTGCAATGGACCTTTTTCACAGCAGTCATTTTGACATGAAATAGTAGGATAAATAGAGGTGTTAGCAATTACATTAATTTGTGTTCCATTCCATTTAGGTTTACAAGGGTCAGGTTCATGCTATTGCTCAAGTGTAAGGGGAGGTCAACTAAACACTTGCCACTTTAGCCAATAGAAGCTGTTTTTTGTTTCTGGTGGGGTTTTCTGATTTTTATACTGCATAAAAAATCCTGTATTTTATGTTTGTATTCCAATAAAGAGACTGAGTAATAATTATATATGGTCATTATACCATTGCTAAAACAACAAATCTAATGGTGGCCTAAGGCTTTTGCACAATACTGTATATACACATATTAAAATATAAATAAATACATATGTATACATATATAGAAATATATATAAGTGCATTGGAGCCCTTTGGAGTCAAGTAGATGAAAACATGTAAAAACATATTTATGCAATATTCATATCTAGTAAAGTGTTATACTGTGTATTTACTGTAAATATTTCCCATTCCAATGTTCTTCCCATAGTGGAATAAGTTCTATGTATTATTAAATAGATATTCATATATACGTATATATATATATATATATATATATATATATATATATATATATATATATATATATATATATATATATATATATGTGTGTATATATATATATATATATATATATAATATACAGTATATATATGTGTGTGTATGTTTATATATATATATAATCATCTATATATATAGATATATATTGTAACAAAAAAAACAGCTATATGTAGAGATATGTATTTATGAATAAATAGAACATATTCAGCTATGTGAAGAACAGTGTAATGTGAAATATTCATATTTTCATGTCTGGTTAACGCACTTGAGAATATGCGATCGGGTTTGCGAGTGAGGAGGGTGCTCGGTTTTTGCTCCATTGACTTCTATGGGGGAGTAAGTTAATGTGCGCACAATATCTTAACTTCGGCTTTTTGCATGCATTAGGTTAGCGAGCAAGCAAAAACTTTTCTCTTTCATTTGTAATATGAGTGCTACCAGACTTGTGCAAAAAGCTTACTTCTATAGAAGATAGCGTGGGAGCGGGAGCGTTTAATACCGCTCCACTTGTAATCTGGCCCTTAATATGCTCAGCTAGCTCCTAGTAGTATATTGCTGCTCCTTCAACAAATGATACCAAGATAATGAAGCAAGTTTGATAATAGAAGAAGATTGGGGTTTTAAGGTCCCTTTGATATTGTCATATTAATCTGTATATTTTTAACCACATAGATCAATGTTAGACTGCATGCCAATACAGATGCCATTGTTATACAGTATTGTGTAAAATTACAGCCTCACACATTGAGAGTCAGTTACAGTGCAGTATATATACTAATGGGATGAGATGGCAGTAACATACAAAATGTAATTTATTAAATAATTTCCAATAAAATATACTTTAGGGAATGCATTTAATATGATGTTCGATTCCGTGTTTTAAAGTGAGGCACCATACTATTTTGGTGGCAAAGGGGTTCATCACTGAGGTGAAAGATTATTACCAAACTTTCACCTAGATTACAAGTTTTGTGCTATAGAGGGTGGGAAACGAACGCAACAAAAGTTGCGTTATTTCACCCTCCATAGTGCTGTCATTACAAGTTTCTAAAAAGCCGCCTTGTGCGTGCGATATGGTGGCGATGAGCTCCATACCACATAAAATCCAAGGGCTGTTTTGACATGCTCGTGCACCTGAAGCGCGGAATGGTGATCGCCGTAACGCAACCCCATTGATGTCTATGGGGAAAAAAAAGTTAAGTTTAAACCTAACACGCTAACATAAACCCCTAGTCTAAACACCCCTAAGCCGCCACCCCCCGACATCGCCGACACCTAAATAAAGTAATTAACCCTTAATCTGCCGCTCCCGAAATTGCAGCCACTAAGAAAAGTTATTAACCCCTATTCTGCCGCTCCCCGACATCGCCGCCACTGTAATAAAGCTATTAACCCCTATTCCACCGCTCCCCGACACCGGCGCCACTAAATAAAGTTATTAACCCCTAAACCTCTGGTCTCCCACATCACGCCACTAAATAAACCTATTAACCCCTAAACCGCCAGTCCCCATAGTGCAAAAGCCTAAAATAAACTATTAACCGCTAAACCTAATCACCCCCTAACTTTATAATAAAATTACAATATCCCTATATTAAATAAAATAAAAACATTAAAAAAAAATAAGTTTAAACTAACAATTAGCCTAACATAACTATTATACTAAAATTAAAAAAAACAAACACTACTAAAAAAAAAAAAATCTAAAATTACAAAAAATAACAAATACTAAATTACAAAAAATAAAAAACACTAAATTACAAAAAATAACAAACACTAAATTACAAAAAATAACAATTGAAATTATCCAAAATAAAAAAATTTACACCTAATCTAATATCCCTATAAAAATAAAAAAGCTCCCCAAAATTAAAAAACCCTAGCCTACAATAAACTACCAATAGCCCTTAAAAGGGCCTTTTGTAAGGCATTGCCCTAAAGAAATCAGCTCTTTTACATGAAAAAAAATACAAACCCCCCAACAGTAAAACCCCCCAAAATAAAAAACCTAACTCTAACAAAAACCTAAGCTACTCATTGGCACATATTTATCAAGCTCCGTACGGAACTTGAAGGGCTGTGTTTCTGGTGAGTCTTCAGACTCGCAGACGGACAGACATCGCCGGAAATACGAGTACGATCGGGTTGATTGACACCCCCTGCTGGCGGCCCATTGGCCGCGAGTCTGCAGGGGGCGGCGTTGCACCAGCAGCTCTTGTGAGCTGCTTGTGCAATGCTGAATACGGCGAGCGTATTGCTCGCCGTATTCAGCAAGGTCTGTCAGACCTGATCCGCACTATCGGATCAGGTCCGACAGACTTTGATAAATAGAGGCCATTGCCTCAAAAGGCAATTTAGCTCTTTTAAAAAAGCCCAAACCCTAATCTAAAAAAAAAAAGATGGTTTAATTTTGTTTGTTGGCAGTTTATTAGTGGCGGCGATGTCGGGAGCGGCAGATTAGGGGTTAATAACTTTAATATAGTGTTTGCGATGCGGGAGGGCCTCAGTTTAGGGGTTAATAGGTAGTTTATGGGTGTAAGTGTACTTTGTAACATTTTAGTTATGAGTTTTGTGTAACAGTTTTGTTGCGCAAAACTCATAACTACTGGTCTCAGATAGCAGAACGGATTGTGTCGGAATAGGCTGGAACGCAAGCATTTTAGCCTCACCGCACAACCTGTAATACCGGCGCTATGGAAATCCCACGGATTTTTTTTTCAGTGTGGGATTGACGTTGCGTTACAGGCTAAAATGCTTGCGGTATAGATATAACGACACGACTTGTAATGGCTGTG